>NW_022900935.1:64201952-64231663 GCF_012274545.1 Fukomys damarensis
TTAGAGGAAGCAGAGGCGCAGGTGGCCGGGGCCCGATGCCAGGGCAAGTCAGTGGCGTTCGTGCCCAGCAGAAGAGGCTGCTCTCCCTCGTGAAGGCCATGTCGCTGTGACAGCGAATGGACACAGCGACACCTCACTCAAACTTGCAATCTTCCGGCCTCCCCAATAACTCAGATTACAGCGTGCGCCACTATGCCCATTAAAACTCCATCTTTTTTTTTTTTTTTTTTTTTTTTTTTAATAACCGGGAACAGAACTCGGGACCTTGCACTTGACAGGCAGGCGGCGGCATCACTGAGCTAAATCCCCGGCCCAAAACTCCATTTAAAAGAGGGAAAAGAATATATGTATCCGAAAAGTTCAGAGGCCAGATACACAGGAGATATTTTAGGAATGGCCTCTGAGAAGTCAGCTGCAGAATTCTGGGTTTGGACATGGCCTAGCCCTCGTGTACCTGCCAAAACAATGAGCCAGCCACTACTGTGTCAACCCTGATGTTGATCAAACAATACCACCGTGGCCCTTAGACTCACTCTTCCCTGCTAGGCTGCTCTCCAAGCGTTTGGGCTCGAAATTCTACCCTTAATGCTGGGGGCAGGGGCAGGGGTACGGGGGAAATCACCTCCTCCTCAACAACCTGTCCCTATGGATGAATCCTTGGTTCAGTCACCTGAACGCGTTTTAATCACAGTCCAGCCCATGCACATACGGTCCATCCAGGACATCTTCCAATATGGTGGAAAACACACTATGGCCATCCTACAGGAAGTGCCAAATGGGGAGGAAGTAGAGGTGGGAGGCTGGCTGAGTGGGGCAGGCATTGGTGTGCGTCACTCTTCGAGCCCGCCTCAGCTCTGGGTGGCCACCTAGCCACTTACTATGATTTGAGGATTCAGATGTGAATATCCTAAGCAGGGAGGAGGTGAGAACTGGCCACGGGTGAATTTGAAACAAAAAGGGCTCAAGGCTGTCCCCAGCCCAGTGTCTGCTGTGAGGAGGTGACCTGTCATAGAGTAGAAGGTGCACACACCGCTAGCAGGGAGGTGGTGGGCCTGCAAAGCGCGCCAGTCAGGGCTCCCTACGCCAAGTCAGGAAGCACTACAACCCTCCCTAGGCAGCCCAGCAATTATAGGAAGCCTGGAGGGAAACCACAGAGTGTGTGGTAAACTGCAGGCTATGCCAGGGATGCCAAAGCCCAGCCAAGCGGTATACAGGGCAGGAGTAGAGACCTGGGGAATACAGTCTCCAGTTCTACTTTCAAGCACCTTGATTTGAATTTCTCGGGAGGAAACAGTGAATGTCCCAGAACCTCATTGCCAGGACAAGGAAAGCGCCACAGCCTTCTGGTCCTTTTCACATAGGTCACCTTTCTTCACAAGCTCCGAGCGATGAGTCACCTGTACATACAGCAGCAACAACGGCCATGCCCCATCTCATGCCAAGATTGGCACCCAGGTGACCCTCAAGAGCCCACTGCCCCAAAGCCAGGCCCATTTTGGCCTGCTCACCACAGGGGCCCTTTCAGACGCAAGCTGGTGTTTTTCAGTACTGTTCCAGGGAGCAGTGAGTTGCCTGACCAAGGTCAAAGGGAGGGCCCCAGACAAACTCCCAGCTCTCTCTAGTGAAGGCAGTCAGTTCTGTGGCACCTGTGCCCTCTGGGGCTGCCTGTCTGGACTGTTTTTTACTTGCTGTCTGGCTGTGTGCCCAAGTCAGATGCAGAATCAGGGCAGGCACTACATGGCCACCAATCAGACAGGGAAAAGGCAGGAGACATCTCAAAGGGGCCAGGCTGTACTCTCTCCCACTCAGGTGCCAACCTGGAAGTACAGTACCCAGGACTCAGTGCAGACTCAGTGGAGAGCAGGGGTGCACCGTGACATAGCCAAACACATCACTGGAAGACAAGGACATCTTGGGACATAAAGTTACCAAATTGCCCTGAAGAGAACAGATGCCAGACATGATCTGTGGATACTGGTTCAGTGAACAGGAATGACACGCTGGTCGTGGGGCGGTCGCTTCAGGTGCTTTATTAGGTTCCACTGCAAGGCTGGGGTCAAAGTAATGCTAGTTCAGACCCAGCCAACATATACCTGTGAGCCCAAAGCAGAGCCGAAGCAGAGCACCTATGTCCCAGAAGCAGACTGTCGGAGTTGGGCTGGGTGAGTGGGGCCAGACCTCGGCAGCTGCTGTATTCACTGAGTGTGCACTCAGGCACCCCTCTCTGGGCTATGGTACCTGCTGGCATGAGCGAGGATGTCCACAGGGGATTCAAGGCAAGGCCAGAGCCACTCCCGTGTAAGAGGTGAGCAGCCAGGCCTAACCCTCAGTAGGGCTCACCAGCTGGTAGCATTAGCTTGACTCTCTTTGGACAATAAAATAAAGTGCATTACTGAACAAAGAGTAACTCAAAACCATAAGCAGAGAAATCACAACACTTTTTCTTTAGCTAAAAGACAAAAGAAAACATGAACTATGTGGATGCCAGAACTTCAGAGCAAGAAAAATATTGGTTGAAGAGAAAAGGAAATGAACTTGGTGATAATGACAAGTGAGTGGGAGAGGAGACAATGGTAGCAGTGGCAGCAAGGTCTCTGGGAGCCTGCACTGTCCAGGGGCTGCCCCAGCTGGCATGAATGGCCTTGGAAGCAGGTGAGCAACCAGCACAGCATCCAGTCTCACAGCTGATCTGAGAGTGCGGGGAAGACAGAGGAGGACGAAGGCCCAGTCAAGGCAGCTCCAGGAGGCAGGCCAGACAGCCTGCCTTGGCACCATCTCCACTGCACACTGGCAGAGACAACTCACCTGGCTACTTCCCACCTCCTCTGACCCCCAGTGGCCCTGGGCTGACCTAACCCAATAGGCCCATAGCCCCATAGCCCCAGGAGCGAATGAAATAGCAGCCTTCATGAGATCCCACAGCAAGCAGACTGAGAGTGCCGGGAACAGCCACGCCATGGCACGGCAAGCAGGCCAGGTTTCTGTCCATAGGACCAAGGATGGGAGGACTTCGTGGGCTCATTACTCCAGGGCGACAGTTTCCCAACTACCTGCCGCTGGGTGGGCCTTTCCCAGGGCCAGCACAGCTGATTTGGCTCTCATTAAGGCAAAGAGGCATTAAGATGCTCACAGCTCGCCTGGAAAGGGCCAAACCACAGCCACACAGCACACTCGGGACCACTGGAACCTGTTCTGGGTTGCTGGACTTCACACTCTATCACCTGGTCAGGCCCCAGAGGTCCACAAGGCGCTCTACTCCAGGCCCATTTCAATGGCCACAGCACAGAGGCCGTGGGGAGAGGGACAATGTTGGGGAGAGAGGACCAAAGCCCCAGTGCTCACCCTCCCAGCTGTCTGGAGGAGCCACCTGCCAGGGAGGGAGGGCCACCACTACCGTTGCTCAGCTACCCACATTACCAGTTGCCACAACTATGTGGCTTGGTAGAAAAGTCTCAGGCACTGAGGTTTGTGAGGCGAACTGACGGTGGCCCCTGCCTACTCACCACCCTGAACACCCAGAGGGGCTGCACTGAAGGAGGGAAGAAGACACTAGTCTAATCTCTCTCCCTCCCTTTTGTGCAGTTTTATATTAAAAACAATAAATAAAAGTTTTCTGGGGCACAAATTACTAGTAACTGTTATTACAACCAATGCAGACTTTAAAATCCCACCTGGTTGCTGGGTGAGAGAAGGGAAGGCAGCCGCTAATTTGCAGGTCTACCCTAGGAGGCTGTAGCCTGGCCACACATAATCCCAGCAGATGACAGCCACTCACATGGGAGGGATGTGGCCCTCTTCGACACAGGGGCCCTACTCCAGAGCAATAGAAGTAAGAGGCAGCCAAGAGCTCCCAACCAAACAGACAGGGGTGGGGTGGGGTGTGAAGAACAGAACAGAAAGCACTGAGAGGAAAGGAAAACTGGTGGCAGGAGCCCTCCCCAGGTGAGAATGTGGCGGTGCCTGGTCCTTCCACTACGGTGGGGCTGTGCACTGTGCAAGGCGTGTGGGGTATTCCTAGGCAGGGCTGCTCGGCATTTCCAGTTGGCTGTGTTCAGGCCCAGCACACCTGCCAGAGCCACCACTCCAGGATCAGAGCTGAGAAGCTTTGGTGGGTCCAAGACACCAGGGCAGCTGGTCCTGTCGCTGCAGGGCTGCTGGCTTTGGCCATACAGGGGACATGTAACACTCCTGACTTCAGAGGGCTGGTCTGTCCCAGTCCACACAGCAGAGAGCCGGAGCCTTAGGTCCTGGGAAGGCTGCACATCTCACAGTGCCCCGTGCCCGGCTGGTTCATGAAGGTGCAGTGCTGACAGGCCCACATGGAGGTGGTGGCAGCGTGTGTGGAGCCTCCGACAGCGCCGTATTCATGGAGACCTGGGAGCTGCACACCAACAGTGCCTGTAGGAAAGGAAGAAAAGCGAGCTGTCATCACTTCTGCAGTAGACACTTTAACCCTGCCTGAGAGTGCTGTGGCACGGGCAGGAGCAGCACAAGAATACCCACTGCTCACACCAAACCTGTTGTCTGAATCAACCATGACGGCCTCCAGTGGTGAGTGCCCTGCATGTGTTCTCCCTGTTGCAGAGGAGCACTCCTCTGGCTGAGTCGTGACACCACTCTGGAATGACACTGGGTAATTTCCCAATAGCTTTTGGGGCAATTAGGACAAAGCTGCCAGAAACATTTTCACATAAGTTTTTTTTTTTAAACTTTTTTGAGATAGGGTCTCACTATGTAGGCCAGACTGGTCTTGAATTCTTACAGCCCAAGCTGGTCCCGAACTCACAGTCATCTTTTCTGCCTCAGCTTCCCAAGTGCTGTGCCACACTTGGCTCACATAAGCTTTTCGTAAGCCCATGTTTTTTGTGGAGCCCATGTTCTGGTGAGAGCCCAGCAGTGGGACTGCTGGGACACAGGGTAAAGTACATCAAGGTTCCTGAAGAACTTGTGGTAGCTGGTAGCTGTGTCATTTTGCACCTGAAAAGCGGGCTGTGGGTCCTGGCTGCTCCACGTCCAGGAGCACCTGGCACAGCTCATGTGAATTTCCCTGAAGATGCCAAGCATGATGCCAAGCACTCCTGCATCTCCTTTTGTGAAGTATCTAAGGCTTGCCTTTTGCTGTGTGTGTGTATGCACGTGAACATGGAGTATCGGGGACCAAACC
The DNA here is from genome assembly GCF_012274545.1 of Fukomys damarensis. Classification (NCBI taxonomy): domain Eukaryota; kingdom Metazoa; phylum Chordata; class Mammalia; order Rodentia; family Bathyergidae; genus Fukomys; species Fukomys damarensis. The sequence continues at coordinate 64,207,117 of NW_022900935.1, forward strand.
CGGGGAATTTACACTTTTTCTGGGGGTGTACCAGGGATCGAACTTGGGACCTTGTGCTTGTGAGACAGGTGGTGGCAACACGGAGCTAAATCCCCAGCCCCTACACTTTTATTTATTTTTTTCTTTGAGACATGGGGCTGGAATTAAAGGTATGTGCCACCACATCCAGCTGTTTTCTTCTTCCTTGCTATGTATATAGTTTAACTGGCCCTGAATTGACATTTAGCCCAGGCTTTCCTCAAATTTGTAATTTTCCTGCCTCAGCTCCAAAGTGCTGGGATTATAGGAATGCACCACCATACTTGCAATCCTTTGCACTATTTTTACTTAATCCCTATTTGATTACTGAATGTCAATGTGCTTTGGATAGGGGGCCTATGCATGTATGCACTACAAATACTATTTCCTTAAATGAGCCTTTTCAAGTTTCTAGCAGTACCCTTCAATAAACAAGTACGTTTCGGTTTTTTTGTTTTTTTGTTTTTTTTTGTACTGGGGATCAACTGCTTGCAAGGCAGGCACGGTGCCACTGAGCTAAATCCCTGGCCCCCATTTCATTTTAAATAAAATCCAGTTTGCCAATTTTTCTTTTTCTTTTTTTTGGGGGGGGGTATCAGGACTCGAACTCAGAACCCTGTGCTTGAGAGGCAGACATAGCACCACTGAGCTAAATCCCCAGTCCAGTTTACCAATTTTTAAAACTTTTTTTTTTTGGTACGGGGATCAAACTCTGGACCTTGTGCTTACACAGCAGGCAGCAGAATCACTGAGCTAAATCCCCCAGCCCTTTAAAACGTTTTTTTGGTCCAGGGATATAGCTCAAGGGTGTTGCTACCTGCCTCACAAGCACAACGTCCTGAGTTTGATCCCTGGTACCACAAAAAACAAAAACCAAAACAAACCCCACATTTTTTACTTTAATTTTTTTTGGTATTGGGGATCGAACTCTGGCCCTTGCGCTTGCGAGGCAGGCAGTGGAACCACTGAGCTAAATCCCAGGCCCACAAGTTTTTTAAAGAAAGTATTTTTCTGTGTTTTGTCCCAATGTCCTAAATCCCATCTAAAAATCTTTTCTACCCCAAGGCCCTGAAAATAGCATGTATATCACATTCAGCAAGACATTGTTTTAGTTCTAGGCCTCATCATTAGGCCCACAAGCCCTCCTGAGCTGGTCTCTGTAAACAATGCAGCTCACTGCTGAGTTCCAGGTTCACTGGGTCCCCATGGACGCCCAGCTGTCCCAACGCAAGTCCCTGTGAAGGCTGCCTTCTTTCCAGGTTCCTGCTGCCAGCATCACCCCACTCTGGTGCCCTTCATGCTGCTCAACTTTACCTGGCCTCAAGCACTAAGCACTGAAGCTTTGAGTTCAGCAGTGCAAGGTCTCCAGGTCCTGTCCTATCTCTTAAGATTGTCTTCACTATTCTAGGACCTCTGTGCTAAATGAATGTTAGGACTTGATTTTTTTTATGAAAACAAAAACAAAAAGCTGGGTATGATGGTGCACACCTGTAATCTTAATACTCTGGGAAGCTGAGGCAGGAGGATCACAAGTTCAAGCCCAGTTTGAGCACCTTAGGGAAACCTTATCTCAAAACATTTTTTAAAAAGGTAAGAAAACTGACACCCTAAAGATATATTGACTCTTCCAGGCCAGAAAGATGGTATGTTTCCCATGTACGAGCTCTTCTGGCAACATACTAGCTTTCATCGCAGAGCTCTTGCCTGGCCCTTGTGTCTTGTGACACTGTCACAGACAGCACTATAGTAATTCCCATCAGTAGTCTATAACGGGACTGGACAATCAGATGCTGAATGGGTTAGAACAGTGAGCACTAAGGAACACAAGGACCTCTCAGGCACAAGTTGCTGCAGGTGCTGGCCAGGTCCTGTCACCTGCTGCCATGCGAACTGGGTTTTTACCCATTAAAGAAAGGGGCAGCATGGCGTGTCTCACAGCGATGGCAAAAACAAATCCCTTTTCAGACGGGGGTCTCTGGGATGTGAGGATACATCTATCTGGTGTATTCATCTACATTCGACTCACAGAGCCGAGCACAGCCACACCCCGTGCCGTGTCAGTGAGCAGGGCATGTGCCCAAAAGTGAGGTCCTGTCCATGCTCTTCCTCTCACCCCCAACTCCCAAGGGTGCACCAGAGTCAAAAGCCCAGGGTGTAAGGGGCTGCAGCTGCAGCCCAGGGTTGGGGGCACTGGACAGATACAATGGACAACTTACTACACAGCTGCTCGATGGTGGCCCACTGCTCAGACTTCTTCCACGTCTGTGCCAGCTCCTCATTTCTGGTCCTCACTGCCTCCAGTAGCAGGCTGATGCTGTCCTACAGGAAGACAAAAAGAAGGTTTCCTCTTGCTCTGCTCTTGCCAATTTTTTCTTCAATGTCAAGACATATTTCAAATAGGCTGCTAGTGTGGTGGTGCATGTGTGTAACTGCAGCACTTGGAGGCTGAGGCAGGAGGACTGTCTTGAGTTTGAGGCCAACCTGGGTTACAAAGTGAGTTTAAGGCCAGCCTGATCTACATAGTGAACTGTCTTTAAATCAGGCAATCAGATCGATCCAATGTCACCATGTAATACAAAATGCCACAACCTGGGTCTATAAACACAAATGTTAGAGTGAGCTAAAATTTAAATTCTTCCCCAATAGTCCCAAGTGGAGCAGGTGACTGCCTCTGTCATGGACCCAACAGCCCAGAGGTCAGAATTCTGCTCGTGCCTTGGTCCTAAAGGGACAGACAGACGGGAGCCCAGACCCCAGACTGTGAGACCTAGCCTCTTCTTCACACTGCTCTCTGCCTCTCTCTCTCTTCTCCACTGTGTCTAGAAAACACATTCTGCAGCCTAGGCCTCCAGGATCAACACACAGAGAATTACAATAGTGAGGGATAAAGACTTCAAGCTCCTCTTTTTTTTGGTACCAGGGATCAAACGTGGGTCCTTGCTCTTGTGAAGCAGGCTGCAGAACCACTGAGCTAGATCCCTGGGCTCCTAATACATTTAATAAATATTTTCTTTCCTGCTTTAAAAACAAGGACTGAACCCATATCCTTTGTTGAGCCACAGCCCCAGTTCTTTTTTATTATTATTTTGAGACAGGGTCTCCTACATGGCTAAATTGCCCAGGCTGGCTAGAATTTGTAATCCTCCTGCGTGCTAGCATTGCAGGTGTGCACCACACCAGGCTCTGCCAAATGTTTTTGAAGGATAACTGTGAAACAGTCACATTTACTAATAAGGCTGATCTGTCTGACACAGAGAGAGCCTTGCGTGTCATTCCTGACTCTGGGTGGGAGGGCTGACTCTGTGACAGGGGGAACTAAGGGAGGGAAAGAGGGTAGCAAAACCATGGGGTGCCTGATGCTGGTGGCTGGTGACAAAATAGCTACAAAATAAACCCAGCAGACAGCCGGGCGTGGTGGCACATGCCTGTAATCCCAGCACTTGGGAGCCTGAGGCAGGAGGATCACTGTGAGTTCGAGACCAGCGTGGGCTACATATTGAGTTCCAGGTCAGTCCCAACTGCATAGTGAGACCCTGTCTCAAAAATTAAAAAAAAAAAAAAAAAAAGGAGAGAGTTAATGGGCATGTAGCTCAGTGGCAGAACATTTGCTCAGAGTTCAATAAACTCAGCAGATGGAAGAACAGCTACAGACTGCCAGACACAAAAGAGCCCTAAGGGCTCCACTCTGTCTCTGGTGGGGGAAAGGTGCTAAGTAAGCGCTATCAGGTTCAGAACAAGGCCTCCCTCCCTCCCTGGTGTTTCTGTGAGTTTTGGGCAGAGAAGAAAGGATCTCAGGAGGACAGCATCCCATGGCACAGGCAGAAGACTCTTGTGAGACCCAGTGCCCTGCAACCCTGATGGCTCAGAGCACCTGATGTCTACAAAGCCTCGGCCTTCTCCTTCCCCATGGTGAGCCTCCCAAATGCCAACTGTGCAGCTGTGCATGTGGGGCCTGGGAGCTGGCCACCCCTCTCGACTGCGGCAATAAAATACACGGACTCAGGAGGGGAGGAGAGAGATGTCAGCAAAGAGCTCTTGAAATTGTCAGAGCAGAGACTGTCTATACTGTGGAGCCCTAGTCCTCCCAAATCCTTCATCTTCTAGGAGATTAGAGCCAAGACAGTCCTTTGCCACAGAGGCCACAACGACAGCATCCATCTCTCCATCACAGGCTGCCTGCAAAGCTGTTGTCCATACACATCCACACACCCCACAGGGAGATGCCCTTTGATGCCAGCTTCCACCCAGCTTCCCACACACTCTGGTTTGAGGAAAGAAAGCAAATCAAGGGGCATCTTTTCTAGCCTGAACCCTACCTGCAGAGGCATGACTTCATTGGTGACCAGAAACAGCAAGAGGTGGAAATCTGAGATGGTATCCAGGAACACAGACGAAGTATTCTGAGACAAATAGGTGGCCAAACTGTGGAAGTCCTGGAAACAAAGGGGCAGGCGAGAAGAAGAAACGCAGACACATTGTTACCACTTGCAAGGCCAGACCCTGGGGGAAGCTGCTGCCTACTAAGACAACATGTAATACTAAGGGGCATCTCACGCTCTCTTTTATAACCACTGAGAGGGTCCAAGAGGCACAAACAGCACGAGGTTGAGTATCTTGACTCTCCTAGGCAGGGGAAATGCTCAACACATCTGCCTGACAAGGTGTGAAAGGACCAAGGTGTGTGAGGAAGCAGGTATGTAAACTCACCCAGCACAAGATAGACAGAGGCCAACGCCCCATTCCTTTGAAGCAGAGTGGGTGAGGAAAAGGACCACTTCAGGTCAAGGTGCTCTTTCCTGTCTGGCTGCCCTCTTGAGCTAGGGCAGCAGAGTGTGGAGGTGGAACAGGGAATGCAGCCACGGCCCAACGTGAACATGTCCAATAGCATTGAGCACAGAAGCCTCACGGGGGCTCCCTTTACCTCAGGAGACAGGAGTGAGGAACCACAGCACCAGAAAGGCCTCACACTAGAAGACTTCACTATAGGAATTCCTCAGTCAAGCCCAGTCTTAAACATGGGTACCAAGATGCCATCTAGGAGGAGGTGGAGCCCAGACTGCCTGTAATGGCAATGCTGGTCAGGGTGGAACTGCTGGTGAGAACAGCTTAAACAACAAGCCCTTTGGTACTACACATCAGGCCACACTGAGGCCACCCAGCCCTGATGGAGCCAAGGGCCAAGAAAGGCAGTGAGGCAGGGCACAGCAACAGGGAAGCCAGACTGTCACCACTGCTCAGCTCCATGCAATGTACATTTTTTTTCCCCAGTACAGGGATCAAACTCAGGACCTTGGGCTTGCAAGGCAGGCACAGTACCACTGAGCTACATCCCGGTCCAAATTTACATTTATTAACCAAAAAAACATGGAAAAGTTATTGCTAGAAGACACAAAGTGACTAATACATTTTGGAAAAATTAAGCAGTCGACTGAGAATGGTACTTCAGGCAAGACTGCAGGACAAGGACTTGCACTGCAGTCATCCATCACCCGGGCAGGGGAGGTCCCCACGTGATCAGCAGTGCCCCTAGAAAGGGTCTCATGGCTCCCCTCAAGAAAAACGACATGAATTTGACAGTGTGGCAATTTCTGGGAAAACAAAGATGGAAGAACTTACCTGTGTCTCACCCAGTACATCCCGGTTTTCAATAGGAAATGGATTTTGTGAAATAGAAAAAGTGTAAACTGGATCCTTGGGGAAGGTTGTTGTGATCTAATGAAGAAAAAACACAACCAAAATAAAACTGCTGAAAACAACGTGGATATGCTCAGGTTCACTCAACTAGCCCCAGCAAATGCCAAGGTGAATCACACACACAAGGATTCTCAGAGTCCTACAAGCTCCATATTGAGAGTCAGTTAACTATTACTGTTGTCCCCAAGGGAGCATCTGAAGCTGTGACACTGGGAGACAAGCTGCACGCTGGGGCTAAGAGTCTTGCGCCACCTCACTCTGCCATGGATAGCAGAGAGCTTATGTGCCTCTGGCCCAAGCCAACAGCACAACTGGAAGGGAATGGAGGAGGTAGGAGCCATCTCAGGAGGTGCAAAGTTCACTTCCCTAGACTTGGAGGCCCACGTGGAGTCAGCTATGAAGCAGAGCAACTCCAGCAGGCTGCTGGGAAGCTGCTTGTGGAGACCATGCACAGGCATTGCAGGCAGGGGTGAGAATTACAGGCCCCCCTCTCCCGCAAAGAAGGGTGACCTAGAGTTGAAAGCTTTCATCAGAGGTGACCAAAGTCCTTCCTTCGGCTCCAACATCCTTTAAGAATGGCAGAGGGCATTTTAAATCCAACATGAAATCAATAGAAGCTATGAGGACAGTGGTGAATGTGAAGGCATCAACACAAACATAGGTTTTATTCCTCTCAGCAGATGCCTCAGCCCACAAAAGCTCCCAAGTGTGAGCAATCAACCACCTCTGGCTGACGTGGCTTTCCTCTGCATGCAACACTAGCAGGGGCAGGTCACACCCCATCAGATTTAGGGTAGCTATTGTGACTCCCGAGGGACTACTTCTAGAGAATGAAACATTGTCTGGTCTTTTCTGCATCAGCAAAGGCAGAGAGCTGTTTCTGCAGTCAGCTGTGCCAGCATCAGCACTCTGGAAAGATGAGCTGAAGAGGGCCTGCTGCTCCCTCAGACCATCCTGTGCAGCAGCAGGGCCACAGTAAGGACTTGGGCCATAGCGACCTGTGCTACCTATGGCTTTACTCTGCACATCTGGGAGACAGAAGTGACAGGAGTAGCTCTTTGAAGGGAAGATGCCCAGTGCAGGGTTGGTATGCATGGCACTCAGTCCTGGCTGCAGTTGTGGTAGGAGTGAGTGTGAGTGTGTGCCCATACTACAGAGACAAAATCCTGGACTGCCTGGGCTTTTCTTTTAGGAAGGCAGAGGCATGAGTGAAGGGAGAATTGCAGAACACACAACACCAAACAAACTAGTCAACCAAGAAAGGCATTTGCTGGTCCTTTAAGGGGTCCCTGGAGAATGACAGAATCAAAGTCTTTAGGGCCCCAACTGACCACCCCAAGGGTCCAGATCCTTTCTCCTGTACCTGAGCTCCTTCCCTCCCTACCCAGTCTGTCTTGGGGCTATGAACTGGACAATGCCCCAGTACCTCCACAAAAGCCCAGGAACACTGGTTTGTACTTTCCCCGACTGAAATAGCCACGCTTATCTTCAGGTTCAAGAATAGCAGCCAGGTATAGTGGCGCACACCTGTAATTCCATCTGAGGCAATAGGATCACAGGTTCAAGACTAGTCTGGGCAAATCAGCAAGACCATGTCTCAAAAATAAAACCTAAAAAGGGCCGAGGATATAGTTCAGTGGTAGAACGTTCGCCTAGCAAAATCAAGGTTCTTGGTTTCATTGAGTACCCCGCATCACCCCATTCCTGCCAGCACAGCAGATGGACCTGGCCCAGGTAGGCTAGGCAAGGAGCTGAACACACTTCTGTGGACTCCCCAGGCCTCCCCTCCACAGGAACAGAGAACTTGGGGTCCCAGGGCAGAATCCTCCCCGGCAACCAAGCGCTGCTGAAGAGCAAACTATGGCAAGAACTTCACATCCTATAGAAGAAGGGGTTGGGAGGCTAGGAAGCAGCTAAATCATGCCAACTCCCCCTGTGTATGTTCCATCAATCTGTTTTCATCTTAATTACACCCTAGGTAGTCTAAAAAGCAGATGCCTTTATAGCCTAGGTAATAAATATGTTCTCGGGAGCTGTCAATTGGAATACAGCATCGATGGGTTTGGCTCAGGGGATCCTCTGCTCCAAATGCAATGATATTTTACTGCCTGAATCCATGCCTGTCCTGAGCTGAAATACAGCCTGAATGGATCCTGGCACAAGAGCAGTGAAAGAAATGAGCTACCTTTGCCTCTGTGGACAGAGCTTGTGCAAGCAGAGACACCCTAGCTGCTGCAAGCACACCAGGTTTTGTCCTGCGGCACCTACTGCCCTGTGGCCAAGGGCTCAGTCACATCTTTGTGACCATGAGATGCCTCCAGAAACAAGAAGACATTCTGGGAAATGCAGCAGCAGAGCCATCATCCTGGCTCCTGGGGCTCCACCCAGGAAACCATGTTGACCTTCACTTAAAAGAAAATCATGTCCCAGGAGCACTATGGTTGTCACAGCCATACTCTGGCTAGACCAGTATCTGTGCATGCCGGCCAGCAGGGGGCCCCAGCCAAGCCCAGGTGTGGCAGGTCTATTGGGACACCCTCAGGACTCATCCCCAAGCAACCTACGCTCGATGCCTTTGAGAGACTGCTGGGCCAGGGGCAGATTCCTCTGCACTTCAGTATGGGGAAACTGAATCCCCAGGTTGTTTTCAAGGATATAAAAACCTGAAACCAACTCCACGACACATCCCTTGGCAGCACATGGGGCAGAGGTGCAGCTCAAAGAGCACTGCCTTCCCTGAGTGGCCCCCACCCAGCAGTCCAGACCACCAAGGCACCTGAAGGGCAGCCTGTGCATGGTGAGCGTGAAGGGCACTTACGTCTATGATCAGATACTCCACAGGTAGGGGCCGGGCCAGCTGGGTGATCTCGTTGCCAAACTTGTCTATATCCTGAAATAATCAAAGATGAATGGCCAATGAGTGAAGGAGACTAGTGACATAATGTTCCTTCCAGAACACCTCCCTCCTTCCCTCTCCCTCCCTCCCTCCCTCCCTCCCTTCCTTCCTTCCTTCCTTCCTTTTCTCACTTTGTAGTCCAGGCTGGCCTTGAACTCACTATGTAGCCCAGGCTGGCCTTGAATTTGAGGCAATCCTCTTGCTTCAGCCTCTCGAGTGCTGGGATTATAGGCATGCGCCACCACACCCCACAACAGCTCACCTTTTAAATTAAAATCCTTGTTGAAGTGCATAAAAAGCAAAAAGGAAAATGTATACATTTTTTGCAACCAATGCACTTGGCATCATTTATTAGAGCTTAGAGCTCCTCAAAAGAGACGAGCCATGTGTTTAGGCCACTGGGAGCCTCCAGAGAAGAGTGCTTCGGCCCCACCCCATTTGGGCTGGACCTGTGCCCTTGCACCTCTGCAGTCATTCTAAGTCCCATGTTTTGAATGTTAACTCCTAAAAACATTACTCGACCCTCTGAAAAAAACCCGACTACGGAAAGTGAGTACTTGTACCTTAGCAAAGATGTGCACAAATGAGTACACATACACACAAATACACAGGCATGGAAAACCCCTGCCACCAATCTGTCAAAGTCTAAACTTGTTTTGCTTTGTCAGATGCACAGAACATAAAGTTTAATTATGGGGAAAAACGGCCAGCATATGTTCATTAATCATAAAGTGACAATTAGATCTGATTTATGTCAAACATGCTGAGTTCCAACAGAGCTCTAGAAATAAATTCATCAGAACCAACATTTTTCATTAAAGATTCTACAGGAAGAGCCATATTTTCTATCTAAATCATCACTTAACATTATATAAATCATTCATTGAGCCATATATAAATTACACATCCATAATTTCCAATTACAGGCCCTTACATAAAAAGTTTACGTTTGTTTTTTTTTTCGGGGGGTACCAGGGATCGAACTTGGGACCTTGCTCTTCCAAGACAGGCTATATCCCTGGCCCCAAAAGTTGACATTTACTGACCCTCCCAGACCTGAACTGGTTGCCAAGCACATGTGTCCACAAGGCCACTCCTAGCACACCCACGTCATCAGGGCACACAGCTGCACTGACTTTTCAGTCATCACAAGCCACTCCTAAGTCCAGCCCACTCCGTCACCCTAATGGGACATCACTGAGTCCAAGTGGTCCTGTTCCTTGTGTTAAATTTCTGGTCTGCAATATGTCTCTGTTTATGTGCCCTCCCTCTTCTCTATTTGCCACCTCAAGTGCCACAAACAAGGACCAGCCCTTTCCTTTCCTCCAAGTGGGAACAATCCAAATACACCTAACCAGCTGGATGTACAAGAAGCATCAGCTCTGACTCCACTTTCATGTCAAGTCAGCTGTGCCCTCCCTGGAAATGCCACATCCCTGCAAATACAGACTTCGTTGCTTGCCCCTCCTGAAGCTGAAACAACTTTCTGCCTCACATGGTAAGGGTCATTTGTTCTTTGTCACACAGGAGGCCATGCGGTCAGGACAGCCTCCGTGTCCCACGGCTCTGCCAGATGAACAAACATCCCAAAAATGGGACTTGCTAAGTGGGGTGCTGTGCTGGGCCTCAAAGGAGGCAGTTTCTTGATGAAGGAGATATGATAGAAGGCAAGAATCAACCCAATCAAACTAAATCACCATTTCCAAAAATACATGCTTGCCCCTACAAGAAATAACCTGCAACAGCTCACACATAATTAGCCCATCTGGAATTCATCTTCAAATCTAATTAAGCTCTAATATGCAGAAACATTTTTCTAGCACCTGTTCACTTTAATCTTCCCCTCTAGGGAATTTTCTTGTTAAATGCCCCTCTCTTTTTTGTGTCATGCTAATCTCATTCAAATTTAACTATCCAACTGTACTTTCTCTGTTCCCCAAGAAAATAAAGGTGTTATATCCCCCTTTCTTCCCTGGGGGAAAAGCAGGTAACTTCTATCTCTCCCCCACGCCTTCACTCAAATGTTTTTGCCAGCCAATCCCTACCCCTACATACCATTTTTAAAGGCAATTACTTTTTATGGGCTTTAGCAAATGTCAGATGGAATGTGCTAGGAGGAAGATGTCTTAATTCTAACTCTGGCAGCTGCCAAAGTGTCAGCAGTTTTATCTCTACCTGGAGTGAGATACCAGGAGAACCAGAAACCATAGTCCCCCTGTGCCTCACTACCTGCCACAGGCCACGTCTGGAAACAGTAACACCATGGTCCTGACATCAAAGAAAAATGCAGAGCCTGAAGTCTTTGTGAGCCCTATGCACATGGGCTTATGGTAGGACAGCAGCAACTCTCATTGGCTGGTACCACTTTGCTTTAAAGACAGTGGGCCAAACTCTTGAGTGTATTGCTTCTCTGCTGAGAATTGCAGGAAGGGATAAGTCACACCATCACTTCATCTGACAAGTTCTCAGAGTACAGGGTAGTTCATGAAAATGCACCAGGCCTGTCAGAGGCAAATGGAAGCAACACCTGTCATTTCTCGGGCAACTGCTGTGCCTGGTCTAGGTTGGACCCCCATGCACAGGCCCACTTGGTCCTCCCAACTAAACACATCACAGGCACTGCTGTTGTGCCCAATGTTTGATGGGAAATGACAGCAGCTAGTAGATCCAGGAGAGCTGGAGCAAGCTCACCCACATTAAGAGCTGAGGTTCTGAATGACCCCACACTCTGTGCATTACACTAGTGCTGGGCAGTGGGGTAGAGCACATATATGGAAACCAAAGCCTCAGGCTCTGACCCTGACAGCTCATATGCCATCCCCACTGCAAGGGAAAAACAAAACTATGACTTCTGGGACCATGCTACTGCATTAAGATATAAGGAGACATGGATAGCTTGGTCTAGGTTAAATGTAGTGTTAGGTCAGCTGGACAAATATCTAAAATTAGATTCCTACCTTGTACCGATGCAATACTTGAAATGGTTAATGGATGTTAAAGTAAAATTACGGCTGGGCATGGTGACTCATGCCTGTAATGCCAGCACTCGGAAGGCAGAGGCAGGAGGATCACTGTGAGTTCGAGACCAGCCTGGAATATATAGTGAGTTCCAGGTCAGTCTCAACTACATAGTGAGACCCTGTCTCAAAAAGCAAACAAACAAAAAAGTAAAATTACATCATAAAAGCACTAAACAGTATTTAGGTAAATATACAGTTTGGAGGTAAAGAATTATTTTGAATATTTGATAATAAAGACAGAAATAAGAATAAAAACATATGAAAGTATCTTTGAAGTCAGAAAATAGTCTAGTTCTTCTATGTAAAAATTACAAAGAAAAGGAAAACCTGGCATGTCTTTGCAACATAGGACAAAAGGCTAATGAAGACATTGCCAATGAATGCAGAAAACCATGAACCATCTTATGAATAAGCACATGAAGAGGAGAGAGATTCACAGTGAAAATCATCAAAAGGGCCAGGCATGGTGGCACCAGTCTGTAATCTCAGCACTCTGGGAGGATAAGACAGAAGGATCACAAATTTGAGCCCAGCCTTGGCAACTAAATGATTTAGCAAGATCCTGTTTCAAAATAAAAAATGAAAAAGGGCTGGGAGCGTAGCTCAGGGCAAAGGCCCTTGCTTTTTTGTTTTTGTTTTTCTTCTTTTCTTTTTTGAGACAGGGTCTCACTATGCAGTTGAGACTGACCTGGAACTCACTATGTAGCCCGGGGCTGGTCTCGAACTCACAGCGACCCTCCTGTCTCAGCCTCGAGTGCTGGGATTATAGCTTCATTAAATTTTTAATACTGTTTTTTAAGAAAGGGAGACAGAGAAGAGGAGAACAGGAGGAAGAGAAGAAGAAGAAAAGAAAACGGAGGGTGGAGGAGAAAAGTCAAACACAGAGGACTCCCTGCGACAGAGCCAGCAGACAGTGAGGGCTGGTCTGCAAATTGTCTTCCTGGAGGAAATCTGGGAGAGCACAGACAGCCCTTACCATATGTGGTGGCAGTCAACAAAGTAATCCTGGTCTGAAAATGTGCCCCAAGTAATTAGGAACATACAGGAAGAACTAGTTTTGGGATGGTCCATCCAGCCTGAGCTCCCAGTCCTCAGGATGCCCTTTCTCCTGCAACAGCCAACACCAGGAAAGAGTGACAGCCCTCCCCGCACTCTGATGCCCATTCTCCCAAGCACTGACAGTCTCAGGACCTCAGCACCATCCTTTCCTGCTGGGACACCACCTCTCCACGAAGCCCAACATGATCCCTGCAGGGCAGAGTCTATGGGTCTGCCTGACCCACTTCCTCTGAAAACTTCAGCTGGCCTGGGGGCGTTAGCCTGGGCTTTTCTAGTCCTAAGCCTGACATATCGACCTATGTCTCTTGTCTTAGCTTCCTAGCCTCACCAACTACCCACAGGCTTATACAAAGTCCCAGTTGATATTCAGACTCTTCATGTCCTCCCAAGACCCAACTCTCTGCGCTGGCCCCCACCTGTGTTTCTCCCTGAGATCTGCTAGTTCCTGGACTCCCTATATCCCTGCACAAGCTCTGCACAGCAAAGGGCTCAAGAATCACAGCAACACTGCACTCCCCCATTCTACCCTGCACCCTATTGAAGGCCTCACCTCTCTCAGCCCCCACGACCAGTATCCATCCAGTGCACTTCCTAACTGGATATGGGTGCTAATCTAGCCCTCTGCATTGGGTGCTTGGACTATCGCCAAGCCTCTTCCTCCAGACCACTCCTCATGCCACATCCAGCAGGACATGTTCCAGGACCCACCTTCCATGACTCTTTCCACGTCTTCCTTGCCCACCACCAACCAACCTCAGACAGGCTGATCCCCGCAAGCATAGCACTCCCTGGAAGTGTGGACAAGTGGAGCCCATGCCAGCCCAGCTCACCTCACGCTCACAGCTGCACCAATATGTGAGGAGAGGGGTTCGTAGAGGAGGACCCAGGGCCCAGGGCAAGCACTTAGCACACAGGGGTCTGGATGGGCGGCCTGGTGACACTCAGTCAACACGGTGCTGACACCTGAGTGCCAGAAGGGTGGGAGGGGGCTGGCTTTATATTCTTATGGATCTACCGCTCCTAGTTCTTTAATAATAAGTAGGTATTTAATTTTATATTGATAAAAATGTACAAGTTAACTTTACAAGGCAGGGCTGCCTGACGCATATGAACCTGTGAACCCTTGACTCCATGACTGGGCGATACCTCTGCTGTCCCCAAGCTCCTGGGGCAGGCTCTCAGCTCACAAGCTTCCACCTCTACTCCCTCTGTTTTCCCCTGGGCTAACAGAACTTCCAAGTGTCCTGCACCAACCTACAGGCTCCATGCCCACTTCCCTCCCACACTGACCATCTCTGAGTTCCCCAAAGCTGTGAGGGTGGCTCCACTCCATATGTTTGCGCCTCTCCATGTGCCCATTCACTCCTCTCTCTGGGACCAATGCCAGCAGCATACACACAGAAGCCCCAAGTGAGCAATCAGCTGCTGTCCACTGCTCTATCTCATTCTGCGGCACAGTTCTTCGAAGGGGCTGTCTATGCTGCTGCTGTTGCAGCTCCTCTAGCCACTCCCATGACTCAGTGCTGCCCATCAAGGTCAACGGCCTTCTGTAGGCCAAGGTAAAGGCAGCAATGCTGTTAATTAGTCTTCCCCTAGCCTCTCTCAAACCAGGGTAATCCTGCCCCATTTCCTCTCTCCTGGCTCCTTGATGTGCACTTTCCACCCTGCTTCCTGTCCACCTTGAAGGCCCACCATCTCCATGATGAAGGCTCAGGATCAGCCCTTTATTCCCACTCCCTGACCATGTGGTCCGGGCCAGTGGCCTTACGCACCAACACCACACTCTGCCTCCAAGTCCATAGACACAGCCCATCACTGTCCTGAGCAACAGCTCCAACCAGGTGACAATCACATGCTTTACACACTGCAAAGGCTCCCAGCCTTAAAATCTGAAAGTCTTGTGGTCCTCCTGCCTCTTTTCACACTCATCCGGCACATTCAGGCACACTTCAGGAAATCCTGCCCTAACCTTCAGGATTTACCCAGACCTGGACCATTTATTTCTACCCACCCTCACTGACCATAGCCTGGCCTACTCCTAATGGTTACTATTGCTGTTCTCTTTAGTCTACTCCTAGCCCAGGTGCTGGAGCGATCGGTTATACCCTAAGCCCGGAAGCTACAAAAGGGTTTTGTCCTTCCCACTCTCAGTAGTCTACACTCTCACTTAACCCCTCCCCACTTCTGCTCCAGCAACAATAGCCACTGACTCATCATTCCGCCCTTGGAATGGGTTCCTGCCTCTGTTTGGAATAATCTCCACAAGAGCTGACAACTTCTCTACCTTACTAAGAACTCTACCCATGACTTCATCCTGACCCTCAGCCTGTCCCACTTAGCTGATGGCTGCCCCTCCCTGTGACAGCAGTCTCCACAGTGCAGACAGCCTCACCACCTTCTCAGGGGCTCTGGAGCTCCCCAAACAGTGCCCGGTAGTCCCCAGGTGCTTCCAACACAGACAAATGAACACTGAGAGAGCATTTACAAAGTAAGGCAGGTCAGCACTGCTGAGCGCCACACAGGGTCTGAGGCCCAAGGGAAAGGCCCAATACACTGCTGTATATGGAATTGAATATCAGTGAACCAAGACCCACACTCCAGGGCTCTCCAGGGGTAGACAAAGGGAGGTGGCAGCTCAGCTACACGTGGTCAGCATGGAAGGTCCCATGGACACCACCTATACCGTGCAGGATTTACACCTGCTGGAGTCCTGCAGCCCCTGGAGGCCACAGTACAGAGAGGGAACCTGGAAATGATGCTGCACAGACCTGCAAAGTGACAGGCAGACCTCTGGGCTAGACACCGCCAGGCTCTTGGGGCTGCCAGTTTATCTCCACTGAAGCCAGAGATATCACTTAACCAGAAGGAAACAAATATTTTAAGAAGCAACAAAGTCATCAGCCATAGTAACACAACTAAAAGTCCCTGTTAAGGAAGTCTTACTATCACGTGTCCTTAGGTGGTCCTCTCAAGTCCATCAACCAGACCCCCACCACAGAGGCCTGGGGCACTTTCTGCTCCAGACCCTGGCAGGAGGCTGCAAACTGTGGGGAGGCAGTGGACTTCCTCCAGGAGCAACACAGGGGCCACCCTATTCCTGGCCCTGCGAAGCCTGTATGGGAAGGCAGCATGCCCTCCCAGCAGAGCCAGCAGTGTGAGAACACGGCATGGGTACTCATGTTCCCATGGACAGCCATGACTTCATACCCCGGGAGTTACAATAAAATTCCAGTTCCCTGTGTGCAGAACGGTCTTTTATAACACTGCCAGCACAGGCCCAAGCATCACGGGGTGCCGTGATGGAACACTCCAGCAGCAGATGTGCAGGAGAAATGTCTCAGACCGGCTCCAACACAGGTGAATGTGCTATGCACTGCATGACTTCCCAAGACCACACCCCTGAAGTGCCCAAAAGCAGGCACGGGGCAGGCTCCTCCACACAAGGAACACACGGGAGCCAGCCCGTCACCAGGTGTATCTTCAACCATGCAGAAGAGCTACAGAGCCAGCACAAGCCTCCATGAGGGACAATTCTTTATTTAGCACTGCAACTTCCAGGAGTCTCCCCTCAGTGCTTCTCACGGGCTGCAGTGCCCTGGGCAGGGCTGGGGCCACTGAAAACAGTGAGGCAGCATGACAGTTTGTGTGGTGCAGTGTCTTAGCACACAAGGCCCTGAAGCAGAGCAACAAATAGGAACAGTGAAGCTTCATCCACGTCACACACATACACCTGAAGTTTTAGGATTTAGGACATACTGCATATTGAGGACATTAGACTGAGTTTTCCCTTCAGTTACATGAAGTGGTTGGTTGACTGACCTAAGGATCTCACTGTATCACCCTTAAAGGAAAGCACAAGAGCCAGCAGAATGCTGCATGCCAGGCTGTACAAGTCTGGCCTGAATGTGGGCATGTGCCTGACGAGCCCACGGAGAGCCCGTCAGCCCCACTGCCACCAGCAGACTGCACCAGACCTCACAGCAACAGCCTCCTGGTTCAAGTATACACTGTAACCCAAGGAGGGTGTCTTCCCTGGCAGGACTGTTTGACACATCAAACCTGCTCACCACGTAACATACAGACCTATGTATGTACTTAAGAGTTGGAATCTATTTTACAGTATTTCAAACAAAACAAAATAAAATACTTTTCAGCTTTTTGGCTAAGATCAAGTATGCAAATATACCAAAAAATATAAACAATTTAAAAATCTATTAATATACAAGCTAAGCCAGTAGTGGTGCACACCTATAATCCCAGCACTCAGGAGGCAGAGGTAGAGGGAATGCAAGTTTAAAGTGAGCCTGGGCAACCTCATGAGATTCTGTCCCCAAAGATGAAAAAAGAACTGGAGGTATAGCTCAGTAGCTCAAACTCCCTGGGTTTAATCTTCAAAAAAGAAAAAAGAAAAAAAAACACACATAGAAGTTTCTTGCCTAGCAATTTTGCCTTGAGAATAAAAGACTGAGATGTGGTCAGTTTGTAATAACCCAAAATAACTGAAGTAGTCACCAACACACAACAAATTACATTCTGATTTGGCTATTTATCATTCTGCATAATTACAATTCCTTCTGTTATTATTATTATTATTTGGGGATTAAACTCAGGCCCTTACGCTTGTGAGGCAGGTGGCGGAACCAATGAACCAACCCCCCCCCCACTTAATTCAAAAGAACAGAAGCTGGGAATGGTGGCACATGCCTGTATACTCAGCACTTGGGAGGCTGAGGAAGGTGGATCACTACAAGTTTGAGGCCAGCCTGAACTACAGAGCGAGACCTTGTCTCAACAGACCAGAACAAGAAATGAAAGAGACTATGATAAATGGAAATGGTAGTTATCATCAAATATGTCTATTTTTCTGCAGAGACCAGGTATCTATCATGAAAATGTGCAGCCAGTTCCCAATGGTAAGAGGGCATTCAATGGAGGGAAGTCAGAAGGGGAAGCTCCCACCCTCCATCCGAACATCCAATGTAGGAGAAAACTGGCAGGAGCCCTAATTCCTCAGGGAAGGCTCTTCTTCCACACACACCCCACTGATAAATACACTTCATTTTGAGAGCACACCAGGTTGTGTGCCCTTCTTCAACACGTGGGCTTTCTGTGCCCACCACTCCGCCTCCCTTGAGGCTCTTTCCTGCTTCTCTGGCTGCACGGGATGGAGAGCAGAGTTGTACACAGCACCCACCCGTATGTGCAGGCTTTCCACACCCCTTCCACACATGAATCCACATGGAAATGTGTGTGCACACACATATACACACCTGCATATCTTCAATACACAAAATAAATCGAGATTGTGTACCAAAGTGCCACTGTTAATTTCACGCTGCGAGCTAAGTACCTAGCTGGCCAGGCCTTCGGTGATCACCCAGGACTATTGCAAGATGAACAGTAACTTCACAGCCCCTTTACTGGACTGCTTGACTGCCTCCAGTTTTATGACGAGCAGATGACACCATGATGAACAGTCTCAGGTCCAATACTTGTGTGTGTCTTTTATAGGCATATTTTAAAATCAACTGCAAAGTCCACAGGAAGGCTAAAAGGATTACTTAAATATTTGTTTGCTTTTATAGCCCTTTTTGTTCAGACTGATATTTTTCTGAAACATGATAAACAGTGTGTCAAATCCAAGACAGTTATAAACAATTTAGGAAGTGCTTCCTGCCTGCTTTTGCTAAAAGAAGAGCTAAGCACTCCATGAAAGCAATAAGATGATTATGGAAATACCACACACTTCATAACAAAGGAGTTCATTCTTAAGTGCAAGAAATATACAATGAGATAAAGAAATAGAAGAGCACATTTCCTTCCAGATAAATGATATTTTTTAAAAAACAACTCACACTGCCAGGTGTGGTGGCACATGCATGTGTCACCTCTAGGAGGCTGAGGCAGGGGAACCCCAAATTTGAGGCTAATTTAACAAGACTGTCTCAAAGAAAAAAATTTTAATGTATATATGTATGTATATTTGTATATATATGAATGACAGGGATTATAGGTAATGTGAAGGCTCTAGGTTCAATCCCCAGAATATCTGTCTCTCTCTGTCACACACACACACAGTACCCAGGAATAATCTAATAAAGGACAAGGGGTAAGATTTTCATGGAGAAACCTTAAAGCCTTCTGGAAGACCTAAGAAAATACAAGTGTGGGGCCGGGGATTTAGCTCAGTGGTGCAGTCACCTGCCTCGCAAATGCATGGTCCTGAGTTCGATCCCGGGTACCCCCCAAAAAAGAAAATATAAGAGTAGCCTTTCACCATGTCCAAAGGGGAGAGGACAGCCCTACAAGGGGGCACAATGAAACCCCAAGGAGATCCATCTGTTTTAGTGCAACCTGAAAGGCTGATTCTGAAACTCACACAGTGCGAGGACGGCTGGGCTGCTGCAGAGAAGCAAAGAGAGGCAGCAGGATAAGGTCTGCAGAGTAACCATGGAGCCAGCCATCAAGACAGGACAAAGCTGACTCTGGCAAAGGAAAACTGGCCAGTGGAACACAACACAACAGGGTGCATAGTCACAGCTGTGACAGACACGTGAGGACAGAGAGACACCTAGATTGACAAGAGAGGGCTTTTCCTCAGAAGGGGTGCTCAGACAACTGATCTTCTGAATGGCAAAAAACTGGAGGAAGGCACTGGAAGGGATGTGCCGTCAGCCTGGTTTCCCCATAGGGTGCTGCTCACTCTGAGACTGGGTGGAAGGTACAGGCAACAGAGGGGCACAGCGTGAGCTCCTGTGATCTCGAAGGGTCAGGTGAAAGACTTTCACAGAGGAAGGAGCTAAGAAAAAACCCAGATGGCTGTATGCGGGCTGTGTGTCCAGTGATACAGAGACCAAAGCCTCTTCTTCCTCTGGTGGGGTAGCACAGGAGAAGAAGGCCCAGCAGACGTGGGGTCCACATGGGCTAAAGGAACAAGGCCAGAGACCCAGGGATTTTAAATACCCCACCTATCTATGAGATTTCAGCAACAAGATGCCCAAGGCAGGATGCCCACCTACTTGAGCTGCATGAAGGACGAGCCAACCTAAAAACTTCTGAAGACCAGACCATACCTCCCCCACTGCCCTTCCAGGCCAAGACAACAAAGCCTTTGTGGGCTGTCCACCTTACAGAGACTTCCACAACCTCTCAGAGGAAACCCTGGGAGAATCCCATTCCAGAGATGGGGAAAAAGCAATGCAGATTGGCTAGATCTTGCTAAAAGACACATCAGGCTGAGTCATTTATCTGCTGCACAGATGGATGTGGACTGCCACCACCACACTCCTGCACCACAGCAAAGGAAAATTCAACCTGACAGAAAGGGCCCTGGAATCTCTACCTTCTTAACATACAAGGAACAGCACACATCAATCACTACTGTGACGAGGAAAGACAGAGGTCCACAGGACACACAGATACAAGGACCAGAGACTGGACACAGACCAAAAGGCAATCCTGACAAAGATCAGTCAACATGAGGTGTCAAAATTTGTGCATAAATACAATGGAACAGTAACTCATCGTAACTGTATCCTCTATGTCCACAGAATGGACTACAATGTCTGAGAAAGATGATATTCTACACGAAGAGCAGAGCAGACACTGTAGACATAAAGATGAATGACTCTGAAAGAAAAATAGAAATTATCCAAAATGAAACACAAAGAAAAAAACTGACATAAAACAAATATAGTGAGATGTATGTATGTACAATACATACAAATTATGTGCAAAGAGAGTTTCCACAAAAGGAACAACCAAAAAGAGCTGATGGCTGTGTGTGGGAAGAATTCTAAAGCAGTACCAGGCCAGGGGTGGTGGCCTACACCTAGTCTCAGCACTCAGGAGGCCAAGGCAGGAGGACTGCCATGAGTTTGAGGTAGCCTGGGTTACACAATAAGTTTCAAGAGCAGCCTGAACCATACAGTGAAACCCTGTCTCAAAAAATGAAAACCAAAACCAAAAACAGTCCCAAATACCTCTCACAGTCTTCTCATCTTTAGAAAGTAAAAATTGCCTGAGTACAGTGGCCAAATTTGGTACCATGTATCCCAAAGTGAGAACACTGAAGTTCCACTCCTGGTTGTAGACCCCAATACCACAGAAGTCTCAGTAGCTAATAACAAGTCCTAGCAAGGAGTCAGATGCATCGATCCACAGAGGGACAGAACCACCATGGCACACAGGCAGCTCACAGTGCCAGAATGCGCCAAGATGAGGTGAGTCCAAGACAAGCTCACGCCATCCTCTGTGGACTCAATTTTTTTCGTACCACCGTATTTTTACCTTATAAAACACATCAGGCACGTACTGCTCGCTGCTGGATTCCTTGGCGTAACCAAGCTCAGGGGCGTCCTTACATGGCAGCAGACATTCATCACGGACCAGTGCCATACACTGATTGGATACTTGGTACCCTTCAAAGTGGACCTGGTTGTCGGGACCACCTGCAAGAAAGAGAGACCTTCAAAGAGAATCTACCAAGGGACACTCAGAACTGGTCCATGTCTGTCACCCACCTTCTGGAGGTGGCTGGAGCACATGGCCTTGGACATAAGCATTTGACCACTGACCCTCCCTGCCATAGTCACCTGTGTCTGACACAGATGTCACCCATCACATGTATGTCAGAGTTGAGAATCCAGACGTCACACATTCTCCAACACTAGGTACAGCCATACTTAATGCCATCAAGCATTTAGGCTCTTCGATCATTACCAGGGTGTAAAGAACAGACAGTCCTGCATTCCAAACTTTGGCACCTGAGCAAACAGGATGTGGACAGGGACAAATTTGCCTGGAGACCAGGAAAGGTTGTGAGAGGAACAAGACACAAGCAATATTCAGTAAAAATAATCCTGGAAGTCATATTGCACACGTGACAGGCTCTGCCTCATAGAAACCTATATGATCACACCAGGTCTGGGCACACCTCACACACGAAGAGGTGTGGACACTGTGACAGAGCCAAGGTAACGTGAGCCCTGGCTGGGGGTCTCCTCGCAGTCCCATGCTCATGCCTGTACATCATCCTCCAGCATCTCCCTCTTCCTCTCCAAGCTCCACTCCATAAAAACCTTGAAGCTACGGACTTAGGCAGAATAAAAAGCCGCAAAAGGGAGTAATCCCAACCAGTTATGCCACATCCCTAAATGGGAAGGGTACACAAGTCCATGGCACTGGGTGCGGAGCAGACATCTACCACAGGTGCGCCTCCAGAGTCAAGTTTATGCTACCACAATTCCAAGGTCCATTTTTACATCTACAGAGTTTAAAAAAAAAAAAAAAGTTTGACAAAAAGAGTAATTTACTAACTTTGGATCATAAAGTCAGTCTGCCTGGCTTTCAAACGTGTACTAAAACCACACCTAATGACCAAGAAGCCAGAAAAAGTGACCAACAGAGGCTGAGCCAACTCTAACTTGGCAAACCAGGCTGCTGTCTGTTCTGCACTCAGGAAGCAGACTGCAGTAGGCTGCAAAATATTGAGTCAAACTGGCTCCAAAAGTTTATCCGCTGTGTCTAGCACGTTCTCTGTGCACTTAATCCAGGTGACCACTGACACCTCAGCAGCACACACAGACTGAGCTCCACAGTGTGCCCCAGAGCATGGACCCTGCACCACAGCCTGAGTGCACAGGCTGGAGGAGTCAGAAGAGTCACCATGCACACACCTGTGCATGTTTTGTTCTGAGCATCATAAACCCACACTGGTGTTTAGATCTATGATTAAGGTGTGATCAAACGCTAGAGAAAGAAAAGCCTGGCCTTTGAGGATGACAGAATAATGAAATGTAGCATTTGTAAAATTGAAGACTGTTGAAAAAGCAGCACTCTTCCAGACAGGAAGTCTCCAGAAGCAATGAGCCCATATAACAGCAAAACCCCAGCCCATGTGGAGCAGCAAGAAGCACAATCCCCACTCACGATCACTCCCTGTGCAGACAGGGCAGCCTGTCCAGAACTGCCTGGGGATGCACCACAGCACCAGGAAAGGGGCAGTAGCAGAAAACTGAATTGCAGTTGAGTTTGAGGTTCATTTCTGGCTTTTGAAACCTGATCCTCAGTAAATAATTTTCACAGCCCAGGAGCACTGAGGACTAGCAAAGTCCCAGAGACACCAGCAGCAGTGTGAAGTTACACATGGGCTCTGTAACATGTAGTCCTTCCACAAACTCCTTCCAGTTGACTCAAGCAAACCTGTACAGACGCCCAGAGGGACTGTGTAATTCCAGGAGCAGAAGACCTGAAGACAGAGGGCTTGCCTGGGCCTGCGGAACCTGAGCAGCAGAGGCTCTGGCTCCTAGGAGGTGCCACAAACATGCAAGCTCACACTTTTCTGCCCAAAAAGGGACTCAGGGAAGGGACTGCAGCAAATGCACTTTCTAGCAGCTCCTCAGGGTTTCCACTTGTGTCTTTACCAAGGGACCTTAACAAAGGGCAGAGGGCAAATTTCACATATAGTTAGGAAACCTATGTCCCAGCTACACTGACTAAAATCTTAAATTAGGATCGGTTAGTGTGCTGGCCCGGAATGGTGGCGCACACCTGTAATCCCAGCGTTGAAGAGGGTAAGGAAAGAGGATCGCCATGAGTTCAAGGCCAACTTGGGCTACACAGTTCAAGCTCAACTGCAACTATATAATGAGACCTTGTCTGAAAAAAGTTTTTTAAAAACAGGATCTGTTAGTACTGTGGACAGCCACTCTTCAGCCAGTGTCCCCTTGGAAAAGGGTGACAATGACAAGACTGAGCACTGAGAGAACCACCAGCATCCAGACACACTGGGATGCTAACTGCAGACAGAATATAAATGAGGTCAGTCCCTGCCTCCAGTCCCAGAACTTTCTACTAAGTGACAGTTCCCAAGGCAGGGACTTCACGGGGAAGCCATATGATTTCTAACTCTCAACAGGAGGTGTGACTCAGTAATTGAAGGTAGCAGCTCCCAAGTTGGAAACTATTTATAATTTTAGAAATGTGCTAGTTCTTTTGGCCCATGGGACAATTTCCCCGTAGAGACAGTAATTAAAAGGGCTGGGTTACCATGGGAGCCCAGAATAGCAGTTCTGGAAGTCTATGAAGATGTTTCTGGTTGTCTCAATGATGAACCACTGCCAGCTTTCATGGGCGGAGCCAAATATGCCAGGCATCTTGCCAGGGGCAGGGGAGACCAGTCCCTTACTATGAATTTATGATGTTCATAACACATAGTCTATAGCCACACACATGCCAGTCCCAAGAAGTGACCTGTATCCCATGTTATTTCAACACATTTAGTAGGATCAGAGTCATAATGCTCCTTTATGAATATTGCCAGAACACATACGCAGTTCTGGCACTACTCACTCCTCTGGGACTACAAAAGTGTGTGAGCTAAAGGAGGGGCACATGCCTCAGCTGGGACAGAATGAGAGCTGGGAGCATTCAGGAAGCCACAACTTCAACAGTGAGGCCAGCAGGCTGCACCCACACTGTGCTGCTCATTGGTCAGACCCCAGGCCCTGGCACACAGACACGGCTGGCTCTCCATGTGGCTCTCCTCCTGCACCCCTGGATATGACAGTCAGGTCGTACTCTGCTTCCTTGTCGAAGCTGTGTGCAGGCAGCCAGTATGACTTTCATTATCAGAGGAAAGGATTTTCTTAGAGGAAAATATGTGAGAGCAGTTGTTTTTTGTTTTTGTTTTTGTTGTTTTGGTATTGGGAACTGAACCCAGGACTTTCACACTGAGCTACATCCCCAGAATTTGGGAAGCTGAGGCAGGAGGATCACAAATTTGAGGCCAGCTTGGGCAATTTAGGGAGACCCTGTCTCAAAAAAAAAAAAAAAAAAAAAAAAAAAAGGAAAAACAAAA
>NW_022900935.1:64231925-64233509 GCF_012274545.1 Fukomys damarensis
AGACCAGCCTGGGTTACATAGTGATTTCCAGGTCAGTCTCAACTACATAGTGAGACCCTGTCTCAAAAAACCAAAAAAAAAAAAAAAAAAAAAAGTGTCAATTCAAAAGGATCTTAAATTAATGAATGCAAGCTTGTTGACATACAGCAAGGCTGAGAAATGTTGACAGTAGAAAGCTTAGTGATCAAGGGTTCTGTCGCAATGGAAGTCAGATCCAGTTCTTCACATACAAACAGGCTGCTTATAAGGTGGCATATCTTACAGGAGTACTGTATAGAACTGGGAGAAGGGTGCCGAGAAAATGGGAAAACTGATTCTTGTCTCATTAAGGTTAGAGGCTAGGGATGCACACGATCAAGGTTAGTGCTTACTTTAAAATCTGACGTAGCTGGGGATTTAGCTCAGTGGTTCCACTACCTGCCTAGCAAGTCCCTGGTACAAAAAAAAATAAAATAAAATCTGATCTAATAGGGCTAGTTGCTAGGAGTGCCAGGCCCTGGGTTCAATCACAGAACCAAGAAAAGAAAAATACAAAATTTGAACAAACAACGCATTTATGACTTGTTTCTCCAACTTTCAATTTCCTATATTCCTTTTAATTTTTTGGTCCTACATCGAGATCTTTCCTGGACAATATCTCAGGTATATTATAAAAGATTTGGTGGTATATTTTTACAGTGTTACATCTTTAGGACGCACATAATATGTAAACACACACACTCTCAAAAGAGCTTTACAGAAATGGTTTCTTAAAATAACAGCCCTTGGGGCGGAGATTTAGCTCAGCAGTACTGCACTTGCCTTGTAAGTTCAAGGTTCTGAGTTGGATCCCCAGTACCACTCCCCAAAGAAAACCCGAAAACTAAACCAGCCCAATTCTCTTCTTGGGGGGAGTCAGGGGTTGAGACAGGGGTTTGTTTATGCACCTAGGATGGCCTTAAACTCATTATGCAACTCAAGCTGGCCTTGAACTCCCGGCAATCCTCCTGCCTCAGCCTCCTCAGGGTTTTAGGTGTGCATCACCATGCCAGCTAATCGTCCTATTCATAATGTCAAAAATGTGCGGGTTATGGAAACACTAAGTCCCTCTCCTCACCCAGACAGCTGTCATCTCTGGTTCCAGGAAAAGGGCACAGTAGCAGCCCCAATTCAGACCCAAAAGTCAAGAGTTCACTTAGGTTTGTGATGCAAGCACAGGGCCACAGGAGAACCACGTGGTAGTCTTATTAGCAGTATGATGCTGGAAAATTCAAAATTTTTACTGTAAGAGAAAAGGAGAAATCTATTCCCACAGATTCATTAACAAAATCTATTATGACTAAGTTCAGATGAAAAGCTGCTGGAAAGAACAAGATATATGAGCAGGGCAGGAGCATTTACATTATTCTGACTCCATTTATTTATACCTGTGGCCACTGCAGTAACAAACTTGGATCCGAAATGGCCATCGGGGGAGAGCCGACAGATGTTGGGGTGCTTGTTTTGGAAGTCTCCTGCAGTGATGCACTCTTCAGAACTCAGGAAATAGGTGTCCTATGACAAGAAAGGTGGACCATCAGAAATTTTTTTTTTTTTTTTTTTTTT
>NW_022900935.1:64233633-64248490 GCF_012274545.1 Fukomys damarensis
TTTTTTTTTTTTTTTTAGTTTTTTGAGACAGGGTCTCACTACATAGTTGAGACTGACCTGGAACTCACTATGTAGCCCAGGCTGGTCTCGAACTCACAGAGATCCTCCTGCCTCAACCTCCTGAGTGCTGGGATTACATGCGTGGGCCACCACGCCCAGCGGAACATCAGATTTTATGGCATCATATCAAATAGGCTTTCATTTCTTCTTTAGAAAACAGTAAAAGGTGAGCTACATCTCAGAAACCTGTTGAAACAAATTCATGTAATTCCTAGCCACTGTGGACTCCTCTAAAACCACCCAGACCAGGAAGGCTGGAAGAACTAGGGACATTCCCCACCCCAGTCTGAATGGATGAAGGGCTTTGCTCTACAGACAAAACTAAGACCCAGTCCTAACTTACTGAGAAGGCTGTCTTGAAAATAATTTGGTCTGAAATGAGAACCAAGACCTGTCATGTAAAGGTACAAGATCTCAATAATGACTATAACTGTACTGTATAGCTAAAATGTACCAATAAACTCATGAGGAAAAAAAAAAAAAGAAAATAATTTGGTCTGGAAGTCTGTATGAGCTCTGTAGCACTCTGAGTCACAAGGCAGCATGATTCATGCCAGGCGCAGGACTGTACCAGCATTCCTGTCTCAGCCTCACCTTATTTCGACTGTATCGGACTGTGCCCTTTCGAGTATCTTCTGAGACGAGGTCTGTGAATATCCAGCCAACCTTAATGAAAAAGGAAAGTATCTTTTGAATCTCTCCCTAAAACAGATGGCGATGGTTCCTGGCTTCTGCCCAAGGAGCATGAGAAAAGTGTCCTGGCAGAGAGCCTTCCTTCCTGCAAGCCCCATGAGCAGCTCCACAGCAAAGCTGC
This sequence comes from Fukomys damarensis, assembly GCF_012274545.1. Taxonomy (NCBI): domain Eukaryota; kingdom Metazoa; phylum Chordata; class Mammalia; order Rodentia; family Bathyergidae; genus Fukomys; species Fukomys damarensis. The sequence goes on from NW_022900935.1 coordinate 64,234,508, forward strand.
CAGGCCATACCAGGGCTTCCAAACCCTGCTCAGAAGAAACTAGCCTCCTCTCTCTGGTGCTACTAGGCTGGGCAAATGCAGGGCCCACTGATCCATCAAAAAGGGTTCTGCTCAGCGCAACTGTGCCACACTTGCAGGGTACGGGACCATGTGAATGGGACCAACAAATTGTGGTGAAAGAGAGCTTATCACAAACAGGAAGACAGAAAAGAACCAAACACTAAGAAGTTTCCAAAGCTAGGTCTTTCTCCACGTTTTAAAAACAATTCCCTAGCAGGGGAAAAAATGAGAACCAAGACCTGTCATGTAGAGGTACAAGATCCTAACAATGAATGTAACTGTACTGTATCCCTAAAATGTACCAATATACTCAATTAAAAAGAAAAAAAAAATTCCCTAGGGAAAACACCTAAACTTCTAAAGGATGACCTCACTCCACTGGCTCATAGCCTCAGGGCAGGGAGGGGAAGGAACCGTCTGAGGTCACAGGATCTGAAGAACAACCCCGAAGCACCTGAAAGGCCAATCAGAGCTGGGGAGGGCACCCACTGTACTGCGACCCAGGCCTCTGTTGGCTCCCCAAATCAGAATTCACGTGTCTGTCCCAGCAGCTCTACAGGCCAGCCAGGCACAGCTGTCCACCTCTATCCTTGGGAACAACGATGGCTGACCACTGCCCTCTCCAGCACAGCCTACTGCTCTGCTCATCAAACCACTGGGCACACTCAGGATTGTCACTGTAGTCCGATGCCCAGGCCAACACAGGCCCAAGGAGGTCAGCAGAGAAGAAAGCGAGACTGGAGGGTCAGACTAACCAGGCAGTAGAGGGTAACTACACCTACGTCAAGCAGAGTCAAAATGAGGCCCAGGTGAGGAACTGGTAGTTCATAAAAGGCACTTAGATAACTTTTATACTTTGTGTTATGTTGCCATGAACTGAAAATTGTGACACACATATGTCAACAACACTAGACAAGGGCCAGGGATTTAGCTCAGTGGCGCCACCTACCTAGCAAGTACGAGGTCCTGAGTTCAATCCCCAGTACCAAAAAACAAAACAAAACAAAAACCAACAACACTAGAGCAGCTTCTCATTTAAAAAAACTTCAGAATTGAAATCAAAATGACCCTACATGGGCTGAGGATTTAGCTCAGTGGTTCCAGTGCCTGTCTCGCAAGTGCAAGGGCCTGAGTTCAATACCAAGTACCAAAATGACCCTACAATGAGATGTTCACTTCCTGTTAAAAACTGTTAAGATATTGTTTCCCTAACAGAATAAAACTAAAAAAAAAAAAAAAAAAAAAAAAAAAAAAAAAAAAAAAAAAAAAAATACATTATCTTTGCTCAGCACATTCCTGGGCTTTAAATCACATTTCTAGCCTTCCTCCCCATGCTACTCTTACATAGTTACTAAAACTGGACTTCTAAGATTATTTCAATTTCACAGCTCAGTTTGTCTATAAATATCAATCTACAGCCAAGTGTGGTGGCGTATGCCTGTAATCCTAGAATTTGGCAGGCTGAGGCAGTAGGATCATGTGGAGTTCAAGGCCAGTCTAAATTATATATGGAGACCTAGCCCAACAAAACCGACCCCCCCCAAAAAATCAATCAATCTATGGTTTGAGACAAACTATAACAACAGATTCTGAAAGAAAATCTTACTCTTCTAACTAAGCCAGAAACCAAGAAGATCACAGGCTCAGACACTTAAAAAAAATGTTTTTTGAGACAGGGTCTCACTATGTAGATTACACTGGCCTTGAATTCACTGTAGCCCAGGCTGGCCTCAAAAGTGCAGCAATCCTCTTGCCTCAGCCTCCCAAGCGCTGAGATTACAGCCCAGCTAATACCTATATTATACACAGGAAATTTGATAATGATGAACACTAAACTTACTGGAAAATAAATTAGGTAGAACTCTTGAAGGGGGTGAAGGGAGGGTGGGGACAAGGGGAAAAAATGAGAACCAAGACCTGGCATGTAAAGGTACAAGATCCCAGTAATGAATGTAACTGTACTGTCTACCTAGAATGTACCAATAAATTCGATTTAAAATAAAATTTAAAAAAAAGAACTCTCGAAGACATTGGCATAGCAGACTTTATGAACTAATTCTCAGCAGCATGAGAACTTGCACAAAGAATCAACAACTGGAATCTCAGTGCATTAAAGTTTTCGCAGTACAAGAGAAATCACCAACAAAGCTAAGAGAAAACCTACAATGTGGGAAAAAAAAAATTTAACCAGCTACTCCTCAAAGGACTACTATCTAGAATATATAAAGAACTCAAAAAAATCAGACCCCCCCCAAATACAAAGACCCAATTCAAAAATGAGCATCTGAAATGAACAAACATTTCTTAGACAAAGAGGTAAAAGCAGCAAATAAATATATACAAAAATGTTCAACATCACTGGTCATTCGAGAGATGCAGATGAAAACAACCTTACCCCAAAAAGAATGGCTGCTATCAAGAAATCAACCAATAACAAATGCTGGCGGGGATGTGGGGAGAAAGGGACCCTTCTCCATTGTTGGTGAGTGCAGACTGGTGCAACTACTGTGGATATCGATATGGAAATACCTCAAAGAACTAGGATTAGAGGTCCCATTTGACCCAGCTATCCCTCTGCTGGGTATTTTTCCAAAAGAATCATACCACAGTGATATATGTGCACCCATGTTTATAGTGGCACAGTTTGTAATAGCTAAAACTGGGAAACAGCCCAAATGCCCATCAACTGGAGACTGGATCAAGATGTGTTTTTTTCTATAAAATGGAGTACTACTCTGCCATAAAGAATGAGAAATTAGAAATACTTATAGCTAAATGGATGCACATTGAGGCTATACTTTTCTCTTTTTTGGGGTACCGGGGATGGAACTCGGGTCCTTGCCCTTTTGAGGCAGGCCACGGAACCACTGAGCTAAATCCCCACCAGCCCTTGAGGCTATACACTTAAGTGAAATATATAGGACACATCTGAGTAAATACCGAATAGATTCTCTGGTGTGAAAAACTAAAAGTGTAAATAAGGTTCAAATGGTATAATTGAGAGTGTGAATTAGGAAGAAAATGGCTAAAGGGGAAGTGAGAAAGGGAGAGGAAAGAAGGGAAAAGAAAAAAATCTGAAAAAAGAAAAAATGCAAACAAAGTCTTTGTAAATAGGGAAGGGTGAAGGGGGTGAAGGGAGGCAAGGGGAAAAACAAGAACTAAGTCATATCATGTAAAGGTACAAGATCCCAATGATAAATGTAACTGTACCGTTTGCTTTAAATAAATGGAGAAAAAAAAAATCTAATGATGATAGACAAGGTAACACCAGGGGTACCACATGCATAGGACAGAAATGAACCAAGCAATGCAAGGGGAATGCCCTGGTCAGAAGTGGTGCGGCTGACAGTTTTTTAAATGATGGGACCTGGGCCAGGACCATGTTTTACGCTTAATGAAGTAGTCCTATCTCCCTCTATGTCAAAGCCACACATGAGCGTAAGTGAGACTCCACACAGGTCATGCCTGCAACTGACCACGTGCAGCTAAGGAGCTGGTTCCAGACGAAGACTGGCCACCCTGCCTGCCTTAACAGCCCAAGTACAGGGCCTGGGTCCCCCCAGAAGGCCCTAGCTGACAAGAGGACTTCATACCTTCCTTAGGCCAAGTTTGGCAGCAATCTCATCAACTACCTCGGCTTTTGGATCTTCCAGAAGCTCCAGGCTGTTCTGTGTACCAATCTGTCAGGAATTAAAGGGAAAAACAGAATCAGAGGACAGGCACTAAAACCAATGCCCTCACCCCTTTTTCCCCTCCAAGGCCACAGCAACCCTTCCACTAGCAAAACAGCCCACAGCCCCCTGGTCATCCCTCCTTGGACTACAGAGCCCTTCAGCAGGGTGTGCTACAATGCTGTGGATGAAGGATGGGAAGGCTGTCTATGCCATCCGACTGAAAGGAAGCTGTTTTCAAAACTCCCTTGGACAGCAGGATTTATAAACAAGCAAGACTGTAGATATGATGTAGCTCTAGTCCCAGAATCAGCCTTACAGCAGTAGTGTGCCATGCTGTAGGGTCAGTGCCCCACACCACTACCAAGACAGAGTCAGAGATACAGCCTGACCTGCACCTGCATCAAGAGAAAGGCTGTGCACACTGTAACTTGAGTGCCAGGCAGCAGAACACTTGTCTCGGGCTGTGCTCACAGGACACTGGCCTCCTGGAGGGGAAAAGTCTTGCCAGTATCTTTTATTTTCATTTAAATGCAGCTTGTAGGTCATGAATAAGCATCACTCCAAGCAGCAACCCCAGCCTCACAGGAGGATCACTGACAGTTCGAGACCAGCCTGGGCTACGTAGTGAGTTCTAGATCAGACATTTTTTTTGGTACTGGGAATCAAACTTGGGTCCCTGCGCTTGCAAAGCAGACACCAGAACCACTGAGCTAAATCTCCGGCCCTAGGTCAGTCTTAACTACATAGTAAGACCCTGTCTCAAAAAACAAACAAACAAAAAAAGAAACCCCAGCCTCAGGGATAATAAAGTGAAGGTTATCCAAAATTGAGTTATATTCACCAGGCACAGTTTTGTTTTCTCTCTCTCTCTCTCCCTCCCTCTCCCTCTCCCTCGCTCTCTGTTTTTTGGCAGGATCATGCTGCTTCCAGCCAGCCTTGAACTCACTCTGTACCCCAGGATGGCCTTGAACTCAAAGCAATTCTCCTGCCTCGCTCTCCAGAGTGCTGGAACTACAGGCGTGCATCACCATGCCTGGTGTCTTTGTTATAAATCAGTCAAATTTTGTCAAAACACCAAAAAACTTTTTGTTTCCTGGTTACCACCCACGTGGAAGGCATAAATACCTCCAAAGTACAGATAAAATCCCAAGCTCAAGACAAATCTAGAAGATACTTGCTCAATGACCCATGGCAGCAGTGGCTTTAAGTCCTGACAAGCAGGAGGTTACTCAAGGTGAACTGTTTCAATGTCCTGGACCCAGAGATCGGGATCTCTGCTGCTGCCAATCTGGACACCAGAGGTTCGGGGTTTGTTTTGCAGTATAGGGAACTGAACCCAGGGCCTTCCAAGTGGTAAACAAGTGCTCCACCACCAAGCTACATGCCCAGCCCATTTCATTTATTTTTTAATCTTGGGACAGGGTCTCACTATGTGGCCCAGGCAGGCATCAAATTTGCAATCCTGCCTTAGCAAGCAAGTAGCCAGCATTATAGGCATGTACCACCATACACAATCAGGCTTCTATTCCAAATTTTTTCAATTATCCTTTTAACAGAACTATTAAATTCTCCATAAAAGAGGCTTTCTACAAAACTGAATTGACTGTTCAACCTGGGCATGGTGGTGCACACCTATAATCCCAGCACTCAGGGGGCTAAAGCAAGAGGAGCATCGTAACTTCAAGGGCAATCTGTATTACACAATGAGACCATATCAATGCCCCCAAACAAAACAAAACACAATTCTCAGCTCCAGATTACAGCACACACCTAGTGGCCTGAGGCTAGATGAGCCAGGTCTCTGTGTGGGTCTCTGGTGCCATCTGGCATCACTTTGGGACTGCACCGTGACAAAAGACCTCAAACTCAAACTCCACAGTCCCATGGAGATGCCAAGTGTCCACCAGGGCAGCACACTCAGAACCTGTACAACAGTCAGAGAGGGCTCATCTACTTGTTAGGAGCCACACACCACTACACTCCAACTGGCACCCACCTGCCGCTGGCAGTCTCAGGTCCTGTCCACAGTACCCAAAACAGGCCCCCAGCAGGGGCTGCCAGGCACCCACCCTGGTCGGGTGGTCTAAGGGCAGGTCAGCCACAGAGTGACCTCCGGAACAGAGGGAGGTCAGGAAAGCACAAGCAGTGCAATGAACATGCAGAAAAGAGGGACAGCACCACGGCATACCAATGTGTCTGCTTAGGCTAAAAAATCACACCGTCAACAGGCCACAGGGGTTCTGAACCAAAAGCAGGTGAAGTGGCCTACACCATGTTTGTAAACTGACTTTGCAACTATATAAATGTGGTTTTCTTCCCCATGAAACACCAAATATAAAGTATAAAGAATTTTACAGTGGGCGGGGGATTTAGCTCAATGGCGCCACATCTGCCTCACAAGCACAAGGTCCTGAGTTTGATCCCTAGTAGTTCAATTCTTTTTAGGTAACACAAAATTTTATAGCGGACACCCATGCCCTACCATCTAGATTCAGAAACAAGTCTGTCCGTTTTTTTTGAGACAGTCACACTATGTAGCCTGAGCTCTTCCTACCTTGGCCTCCTGAGTGCTGGGGTTACAGGTGTGCAACACCAGGCCCATTTGTCTATCCCTCTTGTCACCTACCAATCCAGTGCATTTTTCTGTTGGATTTTAAAGTACCTTGCAGGGCCAGAGGTTTAGCTCAATGGTTCCGCCACCTGCCTTGCAAGAGCAAGGACCAGAGTTCAATCCCCGGTACGTACCAAAACAATAAATAAAGTAGCCTGCAGACACTAGCACACATCCCTCAAAATACATCACAGGTACATCATTAACTAGAATTCAATATTTGTTTGTTTGTTTGTTTGGTACCAGGGATCGAACTCAGACCCTTGCAATTGCAAGGCAGGTGGCAGAATACTGAGCCAAATCCCTGGCCCTCAATATTTATTTAGCTTTCATTTGTTGTTGTTGTTGAGATCCTGGGGACTGAACCCTGGGCCTTCACTCTACATCCCTAGCCTTCTCATTTTGAGACAAAATCCTGCTAAATTGCCCAGTCTGGACTCAAACTTGTGACTCTCCTGGCTCAGTCTCTAAGAGTGCTGAGATTATAGGTGTGCTCTACTACAACCAGTAGACTATTTGTTTTTGTAACAAATTTTATATAATGAAAACACACCATATAAATACTTTTTATAATTATAAAGTAAATTAAAATTTATGTAAGCATACAAACACCAAATTTTACAAATCAAAAACGTGTCACTGATTGATGGCATTATCACACAGAGATCTTTCCTAGCTTTTTGTTTGTTTTTGTGTTTTGAGACAGGGTCTCACTATGTAGTTGAGACTGACCTGGAACTATGTATCCCAGGCTGGTCTCAAAATCACAGAGATCCTCGATCCTCCTGCCTCAGCCTCCCCAGTGCTGGGATTATAGGCATGCACCACCACACCCGGCTCATACCAATCTTTTTTTTTTTTTTTTTTTTTTTTTATTCCCCCTGTGTATCCCAGGCTGGCCTCAAATTTGTGGTGATTCTTCTGCCTCAGTCTCTCGGATGCTGAGATTACAGCCATGTGCCACCATACTTGTCAGTAGCTTTAAAACAGTGACTGTGACCCCCTAGAAGGATATATCCTTGCCTCATTAAAACTTTTTACCATTTACAGCCCTATTTTGGTAGTCATTTTAGCTATTTTTTATTCTGAGATTGGATGATGTATGGTCCAAGTCAAAGAATATGAGTCAATCTGTGGTACTCACATCCTAGGAGTCCTGTAGCTCTGCCTCCCACAAGGCAGGAAACACAGAACTATGGAGTAGACCTGAAGCCACTGCTCCCCAGTACTGGGTCAAAGTGCAGACCCAGAACTCAGACAGCAGCTGCAGGTACTGGGTCAGAGCATATTCCACCTCTTCAGGTCAATAAACGTGCAAGCATGTCAGAAGAGTATCTGTACTCTAAGAACTGAGATATTACGGAAAGGGTCTTACTCTCCAGTAATTCAGAAAACTAACGTGCGCATTCATGTGGGTGTGTATGTGTGAGTGCTCGTGTGTGTAGCAAGAGAGAAGGTGTACAAATGATGAAGCAAATAGAAGATGCAATATAAAGAGTGCATCCACACAGCCTTCTAAACAAGAGAACACAGCTCTCCATAAATGTAAATCCCACACAGATGTACCTGAGGAGGTTCGTAAATTGCAGCCACCTCAGCCCTGATGCCAAGGGGAATGTCTTTGTGCTCCGTGTACCGTCCGTACAAGTACCCAAAATGCTGGTTTCCTGTCTTCCTCCAGAAGTCTAGGAAGCGGTCAGCAACAGTGTGATTCTCAAACATAATGTTGTCTACATGTCTGTATTTCTGTAGAATTAACAACAGTGGGCTACATAAAAAGATTCCACTGAAAACAATTCATTTTTCTAAAACAAACCATCACAAAGTTTCTTTCATCTAGTTCTTTAGGGAATTAAAAAAAAAAAAGTTTCCACAATCTCTAGAGCAAAAAACAGTTTTCAGGAAGGAGCAAATAAATGGGTAAGAAAAGAGAGGAATGGATGCGTTCCCCTGCATCTAAAAGGCCATGGTGTGCTCTAAGGAACTGGATGTGGCTAGGTGACAGCAGGAGTAGGGTGCATTGCTGAGAAGCATCAGTGAAGACTGACATCCTTCCCCCCACAGCAGGTGGCTCTGGAAAGACTCCATCATTAGCCTCCAGAAACAATTTTGTTTATTTTTGTGACAGGGGCTGTAACTCAGTGCAAAGGCCCTGGGTTCAATACCCAGTACTGCCAATCAAAAACAGGCAAAAATCATAAGCCTTAGCATTTAAACAGTTCAAGAAAATTCCACCTCCACATAGACAAAAAAAAAAGGAACCAAAATTCCTATACCATAGGAGCAAGAGCTAAAAATTTTATAAACTACATCTTCCGCACCAACTGATGGATCACCTGGGACTCTGCACACATACCACTCTGCTGGAGGCAGCTCTTCTCCAAGAAAACACCCACCTCTCAGCAATGCCAAACCGAGCCGGCTCACCTGTCTATTCAGGGTGATGGCGCTGGGTTGGCACTTGGTGCAGATGCCATTAGGCCACGGGAGGTGTCCCTCACACCCTGACTTAATCTTGCAGCTGATGTTCTCCAAGGCAACAAACTTCCCCCTGAAGGAGAGAAACAAGTGAGCATGTGTGCAACCCTGAGAAGGCTGGCAGGAGATGGAGAAGTATGTGAAGCAGCTCACACACACCACAAACACATCCCAGGCAGGTGTCAAGTGTGCTGCATGGGGGATCCACACTAAAACCACAGTGGCAGGACTCTACAGCCCAGCTTCAGTCCTGTGCAAACACACGGCTCGCTCCCCACAGGAACACAGTCTCCACTTTCAGCTATGCCACATATCCATAAGGTTTTCAAGCCACTGCTCAGTATCTATTGACTGACCTGTGCCACTCAGAGGAGGTTTGGGCAATTCATTAACAACTATAACATTAGCAGACCAGTACTTACACACTAGTAAAAAAATTCGTATTCTTCAGAAAAACCTAATTAGGATACATAACAGTGATACCTTCAATCTGCTTTTAGCTAAAAAACCAACCAACTGCCAGGCATGGTGGCACATGCTTGTAATCCCAGCACTCAGGAGGCTGAGGCAGGAGGATCGCTGTGATTTCGAGACCAGCCTGGGCTACATAGTGAGAGTGACATTCTCTCTGGTCATTCTCAACTACATAGTGAGACCCTGCCTCAAAAATAAATAAATAAATAAATAACCAACCAATCGAACAAAAACACACACAAAAAAAATACAAAATTTGTTAGAAGCCTGTCAAGAAGGAAGTCTTGGGGGCCAGCGATTTAGCTCAGTAGCACCACTCCTGCTTTGCAAGTGCAAGGTCCTGAGTTCAATCCCTGGTACCAAAAAAAAAAAAAAAAAAAAAAAAAAAAAGCAAAACATAGTCTTAGGCCCTGCTCTGAACTTAGGATGAATCTGTACACGTGACATTAGTTTTCTCATTCACAAAATAGTCTAATAATTTCATTTTATTTCACTTTTTCCAGAACCTCACTGAGGTATAGGTATAGGACAAATAATTATATGGATTTAAGGTGCACAGTGTAGTTTTGTTTTGAAAATAAAATTGAATGTATTTTTGGTGCTCAAGATGTTTTATTTTTGTTTGCAATAGCAGGAATTGAACCTGGGGCCACAAACATGCGAGATAAGCACTCCATCACTGAGCTACACTTTCAGCCCTTTTTATCTTCAGACAAGATCTCGGTAAATTGCCCAGGCTGGCCTTGAACTTGTGATCCTCCTGCCTCAGCTTCCTGAGGAGCTAGGATTACAGGTGTGTACCACAGCATCCAGCATCCAGCTGTTCATGACATTCTAAAATAAATACATGCTGTGGAATGGCCAATCTGAGCTAACAGGTACACACATGGCCTCACACATTGACCAGTCTAATTTTTTTGCGGGGGAGGGTACCAGGGATCGAACTTGGGACCTTGCGCTTTCAAGGCAGCAGAACCACTGAGCTAAATTCCTGGCCCTTGACCAGTCTATTTTCATAAGCCAAGGGCACACTGGTCTCTGTGCACCTGAGAGGCCATGGCACACTGCCCAGCACAGGTTATATTCCTTGACCTAGACTGACAAAGACTGATCAGGCTACTTTCACTGCACTAAAACCCCCTTGTTCCCTGGTCCAGACTGCCCTACAGCTTTTCCCACTGACAGAAAAGACTAAGCTTCTAAGTAGGGTTTTTTGCCAGATCTAACACTTTTGAAAACTCATTTTAGAATGTCAGCAGGTTATCATAGAAAATCTACAAATCAGGAGAATGTGATGTTCTTCACAAAATGTTGCTGACTTGGGCTCGACCGGTCTCTGCTTGTCATACTAACAGGACTTACAGAACTACAACTGAGGTCTGTCATTCTGGTAAGGTGTACACAGAATGTGTGCACAGACCAGCACTTGACATGGGGTAAAGAAATCAAAATGCTCTCATTTAGACCTTTCTGGCCACCGCTACCATCTGCCTTCAGAAGCTGAGAGAAGGCTGCCTGCCTGCCTGTGGGAGACAACCACAGTAGTAGCTGAAGTGCAGGCCTTGCCGTGGGCTGCACTTGTACTTCTGTGAAAACAAAACTGAAGGGCTCCCAAGGGATGAAATGGCTGAGCTGGGGAAATCATGGGGCAGTGGTCTTTCTACAAAGGAGAGGAAGAGCTCCGACCCACAGAACCAACAGGCTACTATCAAGGGTGCTGGGCACATGGCAGGGGCCATGGCAGGATCTACCCAGGCATCTACCCCAGCTCTGGGCACTGTGGACATGCACCAGGCTGACTCCCATGGATCCCCCCCTTCTAATTCAGCAAAGTTCCATTGCTTTGTGCCTCGCTGTAAGCAACAAGTGCCACAGACAGAAAAAGGAGTTCCCATATGCAGAGGTCACTTGCAGCTGCTTACTTATCGGCCCCTCCGGTCAGCTTCCGGATGTAAGCATGGAAGGACATGTGCTTCACAGGAGGCTCCAGGTGGTTTAGGTAGTCCTCGTCGAATGGCTGCCAAAACACACAAAGAGCAAGCAGTCATGTGTCTGTGGGATGGGTGGGGCACAGGGAGCCCACTGTGCAGGGGAGCAACCCAGGCAGTGCAGTCTCCAAGGTCAGGATGCAGGGGCAGCACACAAGTTGGAATCCAGGTCATAGCCCAGCTCACCTAGTTCTAAATCAGAATCAAGTTCTTCTCCACTTTTCAGTTATCTTTTCAAGATTAAATGTACTAATACTGAACACTAAATGTTCATAAAGCAAATTAATTTCCAGGAAATTTTTGCAGAATGTCATGCCACAATCTGGTTGAAAACAAAGCTCCTCGCCTAGCCTAAGTGGGGCTCTGGGTTCGATCCCCAGGACCACCAAAACAAAAGCACATATGAGGCCAGAGGGGCTGCACAGAGAAGAAAATCAGGTTGGTCTTGCTCCCATGAGCTCACCGTTCCCATATTACCAGTCAGCATTATCACAGTAACTTCCATCTCACCAGAACAAAGCAGCAGAGCAGACAGGATTCAGTCACAGTAAATCAAAGCAATGACAAGCACCAGCCAAAAGGCCCCACTCTGTGTCAAAATTTTAAAACGACTGTTACAGGGAGCCCACTGTACATGCTCTCCCTTTATCACAGCAACACAAATGCTTCAGCCATTCATAATCCACCCAGAAGGTCGCTCCCATAAATAAAGGCTCATCCCCTTTATGCCACTTGCACTAGAGACTATGAGGCCCAGGGCAACAAATAGGTAAGTTCTTTAACCATGACATTCAAGTGCAGGGACTCAGAAGTGCATAGACAGCTCTGTTACCAGTGGCCAACCCTGCTGGCCAATCGAGGACTCACCTCCAGAGGCACGCAGTGCACACACTTTCCCAAGGGGCCATGGCGGCATCTGAGGAGAATACAAGCAGAGAAAGGCAGAGCAATATGTAGATTATTTTTCTGTTGCTGCCTCCCAACATTTTTGATATTTATTTTTGGTTTTTCAAGACAGGGTCTCGCCGTATAGTTCATGCTACCCTTGAATTCGCTACATAGCCCAAGCTGGCCTTGAACTCAGTGATCCTCCTGCCTCAGCCTCCCAGGTACTAGGATTGCAGGTGTGCAGCATCACGCCTAGCCACATTTTTTATATTTAAAATGTACTACATACTTCAGTAAAGCGCTTCCCTACCCATGAGAAATGATTTTAGATGACACATGGGTAAACCTTTTTAATAGTTCAGTACTGGGCTAGGGATTCAGTTCAGTGGTGCCACTACCTGCCTCACAAGTGTAAGGTCCTGAGTTTGATCCCCAGTACCCCCTAAAAAAAAAATTAAAAAGTTTAGTACTTACAAGAAAAAAACTGACCAGCATATCAACTTGTGATTTCATAGTTTCTTTGTTTCTTCTCGGTAATGAGGATCAAACTCAGGACCTTGCACTTGTGAGGCAGGCAGCAGTACCACTGAGCCCGATTTCATGGATGTTAACCAAGGGGCCAGGGATTTAGCTCAGTGATTCCGCCACCTGCCTCACAAGTGCAAGGTCCCAAGTTTGATTCCCGGTACCAAAAAAAAAAAAAGAATGTTAGTTCATGGATATTAACCTCTTAAAATGATACTAAAAGTAAAAGGAATGCTTATACCATGTGAAAGGCTCTGAGTTCAAACCCCATCATCAAGGGGGGAAAAAACACACATACAGATGAGATTTAAAGCTCATTTAAATAATAAAAATGCTAATTAAATAAGATAGCTGGTAGTATACAGATATGGCAAAACCCCTAAGAGTGCTGTGTGAGTAACCTGAGTGTGAAAAATACCCATTTCACGAACATTTTGTTTCAACTTTTTCAGTATATGTGCTGTGAAGCAAGCACCACTTCATGTCCACTTTAGGAAAACAGATAAAAGATACATGCGTGGGTTCCCAATATTTTCAGTCCAGAAGCTTAACCTGTATGATAATATGGACAGATGTGCTCAGTTTCTGAGGGTCACAATGAAGCTGCCAGGAAAGTCAAGCTCTGTCCCTCAGGTCTCTGTTACATTCCATTCTAAATGGGGTCAGAATTCTCTAAGAACAGGAGTCCCACACTTCAGAGCAGAAACAGCCTCTGTCTCCTACTCTGCCAGGTCAGAATTAACATAGACATGTGCACATATGCACTAGAAGACTGCTGATGACGCCATGAAGGCCAGACCTTGGAAGGGAGAAGACACAAGGTCACCGAAAGGAAACACAAGTGGAAGAGGCCAGTAACAGCCACAAGCACCAAGTGACTCCATACCACATGCAGCGGAGCAGCATTTGTGACTCTTTCATCTAAGACATCAAAGTTGCCAATGCAGCGTCTGGAATCCTACTATCTCAATGTCAGCACACGTCACATTTACAGAGCAATGCATTTAAAAAGACTCTACAGCAGAGACAAATAGCCTTTGCTCAGATAATTTCACATCACTGAGGATAAACTTAGATGTTTCTAATTAGCGTCTTTAAAAAGTTCTGAAATTCTAAATAGTAAAAAAAAAGCATAAGCCGGGCATGGTGGCACACACCTGTAATCCCAGCACTTGGGAGGCTGAGGCAGGAGAATCTATGTGAGTTTGAGACCAGCCTGGGCTACATAGTGAGTTTCAGGTCAGTCTCAACTACATAGTGAGAGACTGTCTCAAAAAACCAAAAA
>NW_022900935.1:64248541-64256428 GCF_012274545.1 Fukomys damarensis
AAAGCATAGTATACATGCACCCACTCCCCAAGATGACTGTAAGCTGCATTTACTGCAAATATGTACTATACTAGTGAAATTTTAAAAAAAAGCAAACATTCTGACTGCCTTGCAAGCACAAGGACCTGAGTTTGATCCCCAAATAGATACATAAATATAAATTAATTAATAAAATAAAAAGATGTATACATGCATCAGGATCTGAGATAACTCCAAAAGACAGTGACTACGCAGAGCAGTATCTTCCACAGATGAAGACGCTTGCTAGAGGCTGCAGCCGCTCACACTACACAACACCAAAGCCACCAGCTGTGGAAAGGCCAGGAGCCTCTACACCACCAGACTCGCCACCCTCAGTCCCTTCACCTGCTCCTACTTCTGCCCTCAGGACACACTATCTCAGGGGCATCAGGGTAGAGGTAGAGGCTTGGTTTAAGCCCTCAACTGCCCCTGGACACCTTCCAAATACCTTAATAGCCAAATACTTCAAAACATTTGGTATGGAACACTTTGAGGTTCCAAATGATAAAAAGCTAAAAAAATAACCTATGGTGAAATTTAATCTGAAAACAGATGGTAAAACTCAAAATTCCCACATCTTCATCAGATGCCCATTAACAAGGGACATGTTATCAACCAGTACTTCCCTTCTGACCTGACCCGCTGCAACCACTACAGGCTCAACCCAGAACCCCCAGAGCACTTACAGTTGTGGGTCCCGGCTTCTGTAGATCTTCCCATCCTGCTTGCTGAGGTACTGATCAATCTCATCTTCCACCACATTGGGAGCGCCAAAGGCCTTTACCCCTACTGAGGTTGATGTCTCCATTTCAGAAGAAGGTCCAGCAAGGTTCGAGGGAAACAGGAACAACAAATCTCCATGCCTGTTCAAGGAACAAAACCAGTGCAGCGATCATGGTGGCGCACGCCTGTAATCCTAGCACTCTGGAGGCTGAGGCAGGAGGATTGCTGTGAGTTCGAGACCACCCTGGGCTACACAGTGAGTTCCAGGTCAGTCTCAACTACATAGTGAGACCCTGTCTCAAAAAAAAAAAAAAGTCAATGTGATCCTACCTACCACCTAAGCTGTACAGACCAACCTGGCCATGTGAACTCTGACATCTGCAAAAAGCAAATGACACCATCCTGAAGGTTTAAACAAGTTTTCCAGTTTTGAGAGACCAGAATCCTGTTTCTTGGCATTATAAAGATCAGCAGGTTCTCTTATTTAATTCTCCTATATTTTATTTAAAAGCTGTAGAATACAGCCAATGCGTGTCTGACTGCAGAAATGAACCCAATCACCCCTGTGCTCACTTTGAGTCTCGAAGGCAGCCTGTCCTATTTATCTATGTGGCCCCTGCATTCCCCTTTTGCTCCTGGGCCCTCTGTTCAGCTCCCCACCTACTCTGATCAACCCAGTTTCCACACACATACAGACACAGATGGGGTGTGCGGTGGGATCACTGCTATGCAAAAAGGTATCACTTTCTACCCCATGTGGATATACATGTGGATAACTGCTCCAAACAAGGCATCATTCCTACCCAAGTACACAGATATGCAGACCCAGAATAAACAGAGGTCACTGCTTTACAAAAGGGCATCATAGTAGCTCGGCATCATGGCACACACTCATAATCCCAGTACTCTGGGAGGCAAGGCAGGAAGATAGCATAACTCAAGCCTGGGCAATTTACTGACTCAGCGAGACCCTGTTTCAAAAAAATGAGATAAGGAGAGGTGTGACAGGTCAGTGTGAGGTGCTGGGTTCTGCCCCAGTACCACAATATGGGGGCATCACTTTCTACCCAGTGCACACACATATTCACAGACATGGGGGCACTGCTTTACAGAAGACATCTCCTTCATCCAACACCCCTCACAAACCCTCAGGTACAACCTTCCATTTGCAAGCGTGACTTCCGATAGTGGTGTGTACTCCCTGGTAAGGCAGCCTCATCCTGCAATGAAGTGCACACTGCTGGTTTCCATCTTGTGAACACCTACAGTACTCACAGAGGGACACTAGGCACTTACTTCTGCTGGACAGATTCTCAGGAAAAGCCCTTTCTGTTTGTTTCTAAGGTTGCTTATGTACTACTTTCTGAAGTTTGCCATGAGTGTCCTTCCCAATGGCAGTATTCCGTGTGTTGTCACTTTCTGTGTTAAGGGTCATCAGCCGACACTACAACATCCAGGAGTGGACTGGCATGGCTAAGTGGCACTTCCACTCAGGAGCCACGCACAGCACACTGAGGGCTACATGTGGACAGAGGGCTCACAGCCTGGGGAGAAAGGCTGCAGCAAACCCTCTGGCAAATATTTAACCACCGTCAGCAAGGTACACAGAAAAGGAGAATGAAAGAACAGCAAACCAAAAGAACCAGGAGAGGCCTTGAGTATAAATCCTCTAAGGACGCAGACTTCAATAAGCATGGCTGTAGATCTTCGGCAAATCTGCCCTCACCTTTCTCCTCTGAATTCATGGGTGATAAAACTGCCAAAATTGTGATCAGAGACTTCTGCTTCCAAGATAGCTATTTCTAAAAATCCTGCGCCAGCAAAATACTTAGCTCAAATGCTAGATTACAGAGATAGCAAATACACTCTAACACCACTGACCTCTAAGGAAAGTAAAAGAACTCCCAGATGCCAAATGCCTGCAGTCTAGTCAGCAAGAATAGAAGGAACATAGCTCAGAGCTGCCCGGGGGCCCACATCACAACTGGAAACTTGAGGTTTGGGGCTTGTAATCATTCACTGGGCAAAGGGAGACAAGGCTTTCAGCCTCTGTGCTTAAAGCAGGCTACTAAGCCTGAAACTCCCACAGAAAACCAGTTAACAGAAAGATAGTTCAACAGCAGGAGAGACTCCAAAAGCTGAAAATAGGAACTGAGCAGAAATCTTGCCTGCCTCCACCCACTACACAGATGGGGAGACACGTCTCTGTAAACAGAGGCCTGCTCTGCCCTATGTCTTAGGGGAGGCACCCAGAACTCTATGCGGAGAAAGACACCCAAGACATGAAGGAACTCCGAGGAATTCCAGCTCCACAGCACCCCCTTGTGCCCACAGAAGCAAATGCAACTGAACAGAAAAGCCACTAAACCCAACTCCTTCAGGACTCCCCAGGATCAAGTTTGGTAAAATAGGTACTCTCAAAAAGAAAATCCCAGGGTCGGGGATTTAGCTCAGTGGCACCCCGCCTGCCTGGCAAGAGCCAGGTCCTGAGTTTGATCCCTGGTGGAAGGAAGGGGGGTGGGGGGCCAATACCCAAGATACAAAGAAAACAAACTGCAGTAAACAGATGAACAAACTGAGATATACGCTGGGATTTGGGTGCTGAAATTCCAAGACACAAACTGAGAAGAGTATAACAGAAACCTTCTAGGAAGGAGCAGCATGGCCCCTGAGAGTGCTCAACATCAACAACCAGATTTGAAAAAGAAATCAAACAGTATCCAGAAGTGAAAAATGGCCAGGCATGGTGGTATACACCTGTAGCCAAAACCAATTGAGGATGAGGCACGAGAATCACCTGAATCTAGTTTGGAGCCAGCTGGGCAACATAGCAAAAACCGTTTCAATTTTTTTACAAAAGAGGGCCAGGGATTTAGCTCAGCAGTTCCACCACCTGCCTCACAAGCACAAGGACCTGAGTTCAATCCCCACTACCAAAACCAAAAACAACCAAATAACATAGCCTCCTCTCCAATTCAAAAGTTTACAACCTTGATTATTAGGTCTGTTTTAATGTTCTTGTTTAGCCGGGCATGGTGGCGAACGCCTGTGATCCTGGCACTCAGGAGGCTGAGGCAGGAGGATTGCTGTGAGTTTGAGACCAGCCTGGGCTACATAGTGAGTTCAAGGTCAGCCTGAACTACATAGTGAGATCCTGTCTTAAAAATCCAAAGTCAATCAACACAGCTATGGTTTCTCCTGCTCACTTGGTACAGGCACTGTACACCCACCTGAGGGAGGCACTTTTTCCACAGATGAGGAGGGCAAGGTGAGTGAAGCAAAGTAAAGCCCCCAACTTCACAGCTAGCAAGTATAACCCCCAACTCGCCTAACATTCATGAGGAATGAGTCTCAAGAAGCCTCCATAAGCTTGAAGGAAAGATGACCTCAGAAGTCTGGAAATGGTCACAATGAAAGGCATAACCTTACTACTTACAGTGGCAAACAAATAGTAGGTGTCCAATAAATTTCTGTAGAATAAACAAATGCTGTAACTATGAAATTTTTTTCCCAGATATCCTAGTAGGTGAGCCAAAAGTGACCCGACTGCCATAGCAGCCCCATGTTCTTACTGGTAAACAGGAGCACGGCCAACTGCACACCATTCTGACCTAATCCCTCAGGAGTGGCAGCCATGTGCTGCCTACAACCTGAGGATTGAGGGGCAGTCATGGGCTCTGCTTGCTGGTGTTTGAGCAGGTGCCCAGGCAGTGCAGACAAACAGCAAACTTGTCCTGCAAAGGGGCAAAGAGCAAATATTCTCAGCTCCACAGGTCATATGGTCTATCACAGCCACTCAACACAAAAACAGCCCTGGCCAGGGGACGCGTTATACATACAGGCAGCAGGTTAAGAGGTCTCTGCAAGCTGGCAGCATCACTAATGCAAGTAACCGACGCAAAGGAATGACGGTGCGCCACTACCCTGCAGCTCTCCCTCCAAGCAAGCAGAGCTGATGAGGCAGCATGTTCTCACACATCGGTGCAGTCAAGGTCCTTCCCTGCAGAGATGGGGCTGAGTATGCAGCTGCTCTGGTTTCCATCTAAATGTTCCCTCAAGTCTCCTGTGTTCAGAGGTGGGCTTTCGGCAGGTGATCAGATCATACAGGTGTTGTACTCATCAGTGATTTCATCCTGACAGGCTCAGAGCTGAAGGTGATGTTAAGAGGTTGAGCCTGGCTGCAGGCAGCTCCCTAGGGTATGACCCGCAAGGCTGTGTCCTTCTCCCTGGCCCCTTCTTTCTCTCTGCTTCCAGACTGCCACGGGTTGAGGAGCTTTACTCTGCCATGATATTTCTGTCCTGGAGCAAGCCAACCATGGACTGAATGATTTAGCTCAGTGACACTGTGCCTGCCTTGCAAGTGCAAGGTTCTAAATTTGAATCCCAAAACTTGGGGGGAAAAAGTAAAAAAAAAAAAAAACCCTGCTCAACAGTAAGTGCGCACCCAGTATGACAGGAGCACACTTGCCAAGCAACACAATCACCTGGATGGTGGAATTTACAAGAACCTAATTAGTGGCATAAGGAGGAAATACAATGAACCCAGGGATCCTTACATGGGTCACGGGGGTCATGATTCCTCCCCGTTTCTGGGGCCCTTCTGAGTGGCACTTACTTGATTTTCAGCAAGTGGAGGGATTTGCTAGATGATGCTGTTATCTCTCCAGTCTTGTTTCTATTGAGGTAAACTGAGAAGCCATTGTTTTGGAAGCCAAACTCCTTCGCGACCTACAATAAATTCCAAAACAGAAATTTAATGGAATACTTAGGTATCACTATATGCCACAGTATTAGACACGACTGGAAAAATGCCCATGTAGCCCAGAAACTGTTCCTCATTCACCAAATTCCTCATTATCTTTACTCTTTTGACAAAATCTATACTGCTCATGAAAGTGCCAATTCAAATAAAAGTATACTAAAAGCAAACTTCCTGTGTAAAAAAACACTAAACTGAAGACACATTTAAGAGTTTGAAGAGCTGGGCATGGTAGGAATACACATTTGTATTCCCAGCACTTGGGAGGCTGAGGCAGGAGGACCACCATGAGTTCAAGGCTAGCTTAGGCTACATAGTGAATTCAAGGCCACCCTGGAATACACAGCAAAACTCTGGCCCAATAAACAAACAAACAAAAAAAAGTTTGAAGAAAGAATTATAGCCACAAGTCAACAAGTTGAAGCCACATATGGTGGTACACACCTATAATTCCAGCATCTAGAAGACTAAGGCAGGAGCACTCCCGGCTTGATCCCAACCAAAGCAACTTAGCAACTTGACCCTGTCTCAAAAAAGAAATTTTTAGGGGCCGGGGATTTAGCTCAGTGGTTCGGTGGCCTGCCTTGCAAGCGCAAGGACCCAAGTTCAATCCCCAGTACAAAAAGAAATTTTTTTTAAGCCAGGGATTGAACTCAGGACCTTGTATTTGAGAGGCAGGTTCTGTGCCACTCGCTGAGCTAAATCCCGGGCCCAAAAAAATTTTAAAGGGCTGGGAATGTAGTTCAGTGGCAGCACATCCCAAGGTTAGATCCCTAGCATGGCAAAAAAAATCTTTACCTTAAAGGGCTAGGGGTATAGCTCAGTTGTAGAGTATACGCTTTGTGTGCATGAAGGCTTGGGTTCTATCCTCAGTACCACCCCCCAAAAAATTATCTGAAAGACTCTGAAATTATCAGGCACTGTGGCACACACCTGTGATCTGAGCACCCTGGGAAGTTGAGGTAGGAGGATTACAAGTTCAAGTCCAGGGAGGAATTTAGCAACTTACGGAGATCCTGTCTCAAAATAAAAATAAAAAAAATTTTAAAACTAGGAATGTAGTTTAGGATAAAAGCCTAAGTTAAATCCCTAGTACCACCAAAAAAGAAGGAAAAAAAGAAAATAATCTGGCCTCTATTGAATCTATTTCCTTTTCCTTTTGTCGTTTTACTTATTTTGTGAAACAGGACCCCAGTATGTTGCTAGATAGGTCTTGAAGTAGTAGGCTCAAAGGATCCTCCTGCCTCAACCTCCTGGAAGTATAGGCACATACTACTGCTTCAGGTTTCTTTTTAGTCTTATGAATATTGTCCCTTAAGCACTGAGAATGGAATCATGATAGCAAATATCTTTTTTTTTTGGTACTAGGGATCGAACTTGGGACCCTGTGCTTGTGAGGCAAGCGGCAGAACTACTGAGCTAAATCCCCAGCCCAGCAAATGTCTTTTAGATACCAAATTTCCAAAATAAACTGTGGCTTTATTACAGGCTTAGTGAGATCTGCAGCAAATCTCTCCTTCAGTCTCAACTCTATCTTTGTGAAAAAAAAAGAATGAACTAAATGACACTGAAGATTCCCTCTTATTCTAGTTTATATTAAATATTAAACATTATCTAAGCCAGGCATGGTGGTGCACCCCTGTAATCCTAGCACACAGAAGGCTGAGGCAGGAGGATCGCTGAGAGTTAGAGACCAGCCTGGGCTACATAATGAGTTCCAGAGCAGTCTGAACTACATAGTGAGACCCGGTCTCAAAAAAACCAAGGGGGGGAAAAGAAAAAAAAGAACAAGTTATAGATTTGTTTTGTTTTGTTTTGTTTTTTTGAGACAGGGTCTCACTATGTAGTTTAGACTGCTCTGGAACTCACTGTGTAGCCCAGGCTGGTCTCAAACTCACAGCAAGTGATCCTCCTGCCTCAGCCTCCCAAGTGCTGGGATTACAGGCCTGTGCCACCATGCCCAGCTATAACTTGTTCTTATGAAAACAAGAAAAGCAATACATTTTTATTACTACAAAGGGAGCAATACCTTTGCTATCACAAGGTATGCTAAATAGGAAACGGCAACCATTTTCTGTGGTGAGCGGGACAATAAGTATTTCTGGCTTTGCAGGCCATAGCATTTTTATACAACTATCAGTTTTAGGCCCTTGTAATTCAAAAGCAGTCACAGGCAATACAAAAACCAATGAGCACAGCTGGTTCAAAAAAAACTTTATTTACAAATACAGGAGGCTACTGGCCAGTTATGGTGGTGCACGCTTGTAATCCCAGCACTTGGGAGGCTGAGGCAGGAGGATCACTGTGAGTTCGAGACCAGCCTGGGCTAGTGCGTTCCAGGTCAGTCTCAGCTATACAGTGAGACCCTGTCTCAAAAAACCGAA
>NW_022900935.1:64256828-64258723 GCF_012274545.1 Fukomys damarensis
TTTTTTTTTTTTTTTTTTTTTTTTAACCTGGTATGGTACTAGGGATTGAACCCAGAACCTCCACCCTGAGCTGCATTTCCAGCTCTACTTTTTTTTTATTTTAAATTTTGAGACATGGTCTTGTTAAGTAGTTAAATTGTCCAGGCTGACTTCGAACTTTCAGTACTCCTGCCTCAGCCTCCCAGAGTGCTGGGATCACAGATGCGTGTCACCATACCCAGCTAAATTCTCTCCAAATTTTCACTCAGAAATATTACTCCTACGAAATAACTTGAAAACTACTCTTGGGTTCTTGGTGCTATAATTTTAAGCTGTAATCAGCTATGACAAACACCTGATCCAGCAATAATCCAACCCAACCATAGAAGGAAAAGCCATGCAAAAGACAACTTGGGAACATGAGCAAAAGAAAAGGCACAGATGGGAACAGTGCGAGTTAACAAGACCCCCAAAAGCTAAAATGTCCACACCCCAGGTACCTTTTTCAAAAATGTTGCAGCAGTTTCTCTCTTTGTGGCTGTGATCCGCTTCACCCCATCTGGGGACTGGACACGAATTATCTGTTGTAAATGAAATAAGACTTTACCACATAGCCTCAAGCAGTCCTGATCTATTATTAAGGCTCACATCTTCAGGCATTTGGCATCAGGGTCACTGTGACCAAAAGCCAAATCTCACCATCCCCTTCAATACCCAGCTCAATCTTTCTAGTGGAGAAGTGAGGGCCAAGGTTTTTCAACACATGGCTCAAAACCTTAACCATTAGGCCAGGGATTTAGCTCAGTGGTTCTGCTGCTTGCCTTGCAAGCACAAGATCCCAAGTTCAATCCCCTGTACCAAAAAAAAAACCTTAACCATTTCACACAAAAAAATAAAACTAGTGATTAGTCACTGTTTATAAAGAATATATCTGGGCCAGGGATTTAGCTCAGTGGTTCCAGTGCCTGCTTTGCAGAGCACAAGGACCTGAATTCAATCCCTGATACCAAAAAACAGAATATATCTGAAATGGTTCCCCCTCTAATTTCAAACTTACAGAAAAATGAAACAAAACAGAAAACCCCCATCATGAATTATGAGTGACTGGGTTTTTTACAAAAACATCTCAAGCCAGGCAGGAGGCTGAGGCAAGAACATCGCTGTGAGTTTGAGGCCAGCCTGGGCTTTAGAGACCTTGTTTCAAAAAACCAAAATATATATATAATTTTGTTTCACAATTTATACAAAGATAACATAATTAGACTGACATAAAAGGGTCACAGAAAATCTTCTAATTTGTTACTTACTTTTAATAGAAAGATTAAAACTAAAGAAATAACAGTCCTTAATACCACGGAATATTTACTGGAGTTTTAAATTTTTTTCTTGCCAGGCCTGCAAGACTACTAGACAAAGTACCCACTTTCCAAGGCCTGATTTTTATACTGCTGGAGCCCTTCTGAGGGTGTGCTACTATGCTGGCCACTGTACCAACTCTGCTGCAGTCAGGGACCCCTGCTGCAAACCAGTAAGCTACTTCCCCATCACCTGAGGGGCAGGAGGAGAGACACACAGGGTTACGCCAGAAAATGCTCACATTGTAGTTTCCTCTCAGCAGTTACTGACAGTGTGCTGTGCTTGGACACTATGAGATGGAAAAATGTCACAACACATTTTTTTTTTTAACACATTGTTTTAAAAAAAAGATTTCTGCCAAGCTGGCTCTGATGGCACACACCTGTAATCCCAGCACTTGGGAGGCTGAGGCAGGAAGAGCACTGTGAGTTCGAGACCAGTCTGGGCTATGTAGTGCATTCCAGGTCAGCCTCAACTACATAGCGAGACCCTGTCTCAAAAAAAAAAAAAGTTTTCTGCCGCTGCCTGCCTCAAAAGGGCAATGGCCCTTCGATCCTCAA
>NW_022900935.1:64258812-64262448 GCF_012274545.1 Fukomys damarensis
TTATTTATTTAATTATTTCTGGTGGGTATAGCGGCACACACACATGTAAATCCACTATTCTGAGAGCCTGAGGCAGGAGGACTCTGAGATTGAGCCCAATCTGGACAAATTTACCCAGATCCTGTCTCTCCAAAAAGGGGTAAGGACATACTTCAATGCCAAGTTCATGTACAGCAAAAATAAAAATATTACTTTCCATCGATACACTATAAAACACCACAGTGACATTTGTCTACTGAACCTTGTCTACTTTTTTCTTTTGGCACCGGGGCCTGAACTCTTGCAAGGCAGGTATGGCGCCACTGAGCTAAGTCCCCAGCCCCGTTCTGTCTACTTTTAATAACCTAGATTTTCCTAAAATTGCATGACTCTCATTTTCTTTTTCTGGTACTGGGGATCGAACTCGGGTCCTTGCACTTGCGAAGCAGCCGCCGGAACCACTGAGCTAAATCCCCAGCCCTAAACTATGTGATTTGTTTGTTTGTTTGTTTTTGGTAATGAGGATCAAACTTAGGTCTTTGCTCCTGCAAGGCAAGGGGCAGAACCACTGAGCCAAACCCCCAGCGCCCTCTTTTTTTTTTTTTAATGATTGTCATTTTCTATTAACTATCACTTGGCTCTGCCTCTTGTATTCTCTGCTTTTAAAATTTTGTTCTGAATAACTGTGATGAATATCCCTATTTGGGTTTTTTTCGGTTTTTTGTTTGAGACAGAGTCTCCCTGTGTAGTTCAAATTAGCCTTGAACTCCTTATGTAGCCCAGGCTGGCGTGGACCACAGTGATCCTCCTGCCTCAGCCTCCCAAGGTCTGAGATTATAAGCATGTGCCACCTAGCCAAAATATCCCAATTTTTAAAGACTGTAACATATGATATAGCTCTGCACTTCTTAACCACGTTTATTTTCTCACTTGCTCATTCGTCCACGTTGAGTGGAAATACAAATGAATTCTTTTGACTTCTGATTTCTAGTGCTCTTCATTATGGAGTCAATACCTAGGAAAAATGTTTTCATAATACACAACATTAGGTAAATACTTGCACTTATTTTGTTCTGAAATCTGTCTCCAAAACTGAGGCATGTTAAAAAGTGAATGGCTCTGTGTTTCAATGGAAGGGTCTTTCTGCAAATGTGGCTGCTACTGACCACAGAAGAGCAGGAGCATGTCAGGGACCACACTGCAGAGTCCTGCAGCACCAGCCACCCTCTCCCACAATACACAGGAGTCGGGACTTAGCAAGAGAGGAATGTAACATACTAAGAAAAGTTCCAGCTTGGCTTTAATATAGGCTATAAAATCAAATGTAACACTACAGACAGATCTGTACATATGGACACATAGCCTCTCAGTAATTTAGATTTTCCTATTTATAAGAAAACCAGAACCAAGCATGGTGGCGCTTGCCTCTTAGTCCCCACATTCTGTGAGGCTGAGGCAGGAGGATGGCAAATTGCTGAACAACTTAGCAATGCAGTAAGAGCCTGTCTCAAAATTTAAAAAATTAAAAGGACTATGCATTTCAATGAGAAGGCCCTGCTTCAACTCCCAGCACTAAAAACAAATAACTAAGAAGAAAGTAAGGGCAAAAGGGAGGACAGAGTGGGGGGAGAATTGGGAAGGAGAGAAAACCCAGTCAGGCACAGTGGCACATGATTGTGGTCCCAGCTACTTAGAAGGCTGAAGCAGGAACACTGCTTGAGCCCAGGAGTTCCAAACCAGCCTTGGCAACACAGAAAGACCATATCTCAGAGAAAAGGAAAGTAAGTGCAGAAAACTTCTTGACATGTTTGGAATTGAAGAACTGGCAAGTTACAAACCATTATCCCCACATAAACTTTTCTTTTTTTCTGTACTGAGAATTGAACCCAGGGCCTTGCACATAATAGGCCAAAGCTTTCTACCACTGAGCTACACTCCCAGTCCTTTTTTATTTTCAAACAGTGTCTCACTAAATCACCCACACTAGCCAGGAACAGTAGTGCATGCCTGTAATCCCAGCACTCAAGTGACTAAGGCAGAAGGATCACTGTGAGTCTGAGGATAACCTGGGCTATACAGTAAATTCAAGGCCAGCCTAGATTACACAGCAAGACCTGCCTCAAATAATCAATCAATCAAAAAAATCAATCGATCACCCAGGTTAGCCTCAAACTTGTGATCCTCCTGCCTTGGCCTCTCAAGTAACTGGGATTGCAAGCATGAGCCCTAAACATGGCCCCAAAGATTTTTTTTTTTTTTTTTTGGTACTGGATATCAAACTCAGGACCTTGTGCTTGTGAGGCAGGTGGCAACACCACTGAGCTAAATCCCCAGGCCCCCCAAGAATTTAAGAGAACTCTATCTAAATTTTAAATAGTTTTTTTCTTCTGAAATTTCAGGTCTGTTTTAATTTTCCACAACTGGAGAAACTCAACCAGAAATTCAATGCTGTCCAGAAAAATCCAGTCCTATGCACACTAGTGAGAAATGGCCCTGTGGGTAAGGACTCACTTGTGTAAGGTTGCTTTAACTCCGTAAAAATTACTAAAGTAGGAAATCGGTTTGGTTTTCTTTGAGAAAGGGTCTCAACATGCAGCCCAGGCTGGCCTTGAACTCCTAGGCAATCCTCCAGCCTCAGCCTCCCTGAGTGCTGGGATTACAGACATGCACCACCATGCTCAGCTGAAGGCAGATCTGAGCGCTGATTCCTTATCTATTTCTAGGCAAGATTCTCATGATGAGTTTTCTTTTTCTTCCTTTCTAAAACAGGATCTCCCTGGTAGTCCAGGGTGGCGTTGAACTCACAGCAATCTTCCTGCCAGTCCCCTGAGGGCTGGGATCACAGGTGTGCATTACTATGCTGAGCTAGTGCCCTTTATTTTTAATAGTAGCCAACCCTCCTGAGGATTCTCTTGAGGGTGTATTCATTCCACTCTTCTCCAGGCTGGGAAACAGACAGGACATGAGAAACTCTGAAAGGAGAGCTGAGGAAGGAGAGGGAGCCCTCAGAGAAGAGCCTCAAATGCAAAAGCTGGATTTTCCTGGAAACCCAAGGCACCCAGAAAGAAGCACAGTAGCTGTCCAGAACTGGCACAACTGAAGAGACCTGTCCTTGGGCTTTCACATGCTCATTACTTTCCACTGCTTTACTGCTCAAGAAATCCCAAATATTCCTTAATGTTGACCAAAAGTCTTCTGTCCAACCAGCCTGTTAAGTTTTTCCTCCAGTCACATTTACTTTACTGGAGAAACTCAGCAAATGATTCTCTGTGATCTTTCCCTGATGTTTTCCACTGTGCGGGAAGAAGGGAGTGTGACAATTCTACTGTCAGGGAACAGTGACATCAACCTTGGTCACCGTACTGCTTCTGAAGAGGAAGTTTTCCCCGCACCAAGAGGCCAATTCGTCAGGCTGGTGTCTGCCTCCCACCCCGTCCCGGCCGCTCCCTCGGAGTCTCCGGAGAGGGTGTTACCCAAGGCTGCCCCGCGCCTCGACAGCTCCCCCGGAGTGACTCAGGACTGGGCCCTGCCGTGAGGGGGGAGGACACAGAAGAGGCCCAAAGGACGGGAGAGGACGCCACCAACCCCGGGCCTCGGTGGAGGCCAGGGCCGGCAGCTGGGCGGGAAGGGGCTCTTCCCCCCTGCCCCAGTCTCGAG
>NW_022900935.1:64262894-64309055 GCF_012274545.1 Fukomys damarensis
GCGCCTCCGCCCTGTCCGGGAGCCGCCCCGCCCCGCCCGGCCCAGCTAGGGTGAGGGGCTTGCAGATGGAGTCTGTGCGGGGCTAGAGGTGGCCCTTCATCCCCAGGCCCGGACGATGAACCCTCAGAAGAGACAAGCTTCCAAAAATTCACCCAAAATGCAGTTGGTGGATTCTGGGGAAAAACAACATCCCAAAGAGTTTAAACTGCGTTTTGAACAACTTATGTGCCTTAGGACCAACTTCAGCGCCATCCACCTCTAGGAAACTAAAAACTACACATTTTAACCTCGTAGTTCAATTTCAGATTACATTCATTTAAAAACGAGAGGCCAGGGATTTAACTCAGTGGTGCCGTCGCCTGCCTCGAAAGCGCAAGGTTCCGATCTCGATCCCCTGAACCAAAAAATAAAATAAAAACTGAAAAGTATTCAGTGGCAATGTACTTGCCTAGCTTGTGTGAAGCCCTGGGCTTGCTCCCTAGCACTGCAAATATATGTATAAATTATATGAAATTACATTATGTACATGTGCTCAACATCTCTTTTGCCCAGAGGACTTGTCTATTGATAAATATACTCACATCTCACACACATCCCACACGCAGCCAGCCTGGGGAGGGGGTCTGTCCAAGGCCAGAGAGTTGATGGCAGGTGGGGACCCAGCACCGACAGCCGCGTGCTCTGGATCCTTGCGGAAGGAGGACTCAAGGTGACCATGACAAACTTCTCAGAAGCTCAGAAAGGCAGGTAGGGGAGCCCCAAGCCTAGGTACCAGGAAAGGTACAACCCGACCAGTAGATGCTGTCTTTTATTCTTGCAGTGAAGAAACTGGGAGAGTACTCAGACTGCTGGTGCATTCTTATGATTGTTACTGTGAACCAACCAATGTGTCTGACTGAGGTGCTGGTGGAGCTGCCAATGAACCTGCAGGGCTGAGGCCCACACTGGGGCCCTGCAGAGATGGCCGTGAAGTGAACACTGTCAGCCCTCCCCAAGGGGGGCATGTGCAGTGCTTTTGGAAAGTCCCAGAGCCAAGGCTGAAAATAAGGGGCGGACAAGAAAGTCTGCATCTCCACAAGCAGGGGCCGCCTTGAGCCCTAAAATGTGACTGCTCACATGATCCTGCTGTGACTCTGGAGTGTGCGTAGCACTTGCAGCTGCCCCCAGCCTGAGCTGCACAGCTCGTGGAGCAGACCAGGGCCCCAATAGCCCCAGCCAGAGAGGGATTGGTCATTTTCCTAGCCCTGCGCTGAGGGCTTCTCTTCCAATAAGAGGATGGATGAGGGGGAATGGAGCCCACTGCTGCCACAGGTAAACCAGGCTGAATGGCCTCATAGGGAGGTGTTCTGCAGCCCTGAAGCCCCAAGGGAGGCCCTGGGCTGGGATCTCACCCCACCCTAGCACCACCCCAAGCCTTGCTTGGTGCTGGGCCTTACTATCAGGTAGGTGTGCGTAAAGTGGACAAGCTGGTGAGATTGGGGGTTGAACCCAGGGTCTCACACAAACCTACCACCACTGAGCTACACCTCAGCCCATTGCCCTAGTGCTGGCCTCTGGATCTAGGGGCGTAACTCTGGTTCAGGGAGCAGGAGAGGGTGAAGGTTATGGACATCCATGGTCTCTGACAGTCCCGGTCTGGCCATCTGGTCTTGGCAGACTGTCCATTTGCTCCTGATGATTCATTTGGGCCAAGGGCTAATTAGTAGCCCGCTTGGCCTCTGCTGCAAATTCAGAGTAAAGGAGCCCCTGGTGGAAGGGGCAGCATCTTCTCATGGAAAGGGGAGCTTTGCTTGAGCTCTGACCTCTCCCCCACGTCACACTCTGGTTTTTTTGTTTTCTTTGGTACCAGGATTGAACTTGGGCTGAGCTAAATCCCAAACCCATATCACACTTTGTTTTGAACAAACTGAGTACCTATGGGGCTGCCCCTCTCCGTGGGTCCCTCCTCCCCACAGCTGTCCACTCCCAGGCTGGTTTCAGAGAGGAGGTACACTCTGCAACTACATGTGGTTACTGCACGGGTCTTTACCCTAGAAGACCCATTTGGGACACAGAGAAAGTGTCCTGCCTGCACTTTTCTGCACTGCAGGAAGGCAAGATCACAGTGGGCCCTTCCATACCTCAGGGATGGGGGAGAGGAGAGGAACATTTGTCGAGTGCTGCCTTCTCAGTTTTCACCACAGACCTTGCAGAGTGTGGTTGTCGTCCCATTCTAAAGGAGGCTGGGCCCATGCAGCCACATCTGCAGGCAGCTAAACCTCCCAACCCTGCTGGGGAGCCTCCCTTGCTGATTGTCCTGATTGCCACAGCGTCTGAGTGACTAGGATCTCACTGGTGAGGTCTCTGATTCCCCTTCTCTCTGCAGGATGTTGTAGGCCAGGAGCCGCCCCTCTCCATGGACAGTCCAGCCACACCAAGCCACCTAGGTCCAGCACCTCAGGGAGACAAGTTGGGGACCTGGATCTGCTGCTGCTGTGTTCCTGGAGCCAAGCACCAGGCCTCAAGGGGAGGCCCTGCCACCTCCCTCCCTGTGGGGAGCAGCTGCATCAAGTGCCTGATCTTCCTCTCCAACTTCCTCTTCTCCCTGCTGGGCCTGCTGGCCCTGGCCATAGGGCTCTGGGGCCTGGCTGTCAAAGGGTCTCTGGGAAGTAATTTGGGGACAGCCCTCCCCCCAGACCCCATACTGGGGCTAGTGCTTGGTGGGCTGGTGGTCAGCATTGTGAGTCTGGCTGGCTGCCTAGGAGCCCTCTGTGAGAGCAGCAGCCTCCTTCGCTGCTTCTGGGGGGCCATCCTTGGCCTTCTGGTGCTTGAGGCGCTGGCGGGGGCCCTTGTAGTGGCCTTCTGGGGTCCCCTACAGGATGGCCTGGAGCACACCTTACAAGTGGCCATCATGCACTACCAGGACGACCCAGACCTGCATTTCCTCCTTGACCAAGTCCAGCTGGGGTTGCAGTGCTGTGGGGCAGTGTCCTACCAGGACTGGCAGCGGAACCTGTGAGTCTGGGGTGAGCAAGAAAAGGGCAGCCCGGGAAGCCACACACTCACTCTCATGGGTGTGCACATTAACAGGTGCCTGTGCACTTTCATGGACACACATACTGGTGGGTCTCATGCATATGAACACTCAGGTGTCCACATGCACACACAGAACAGTCTTATACTCAAGCACACTCTCCTAAGGATACATTCACAAAATGCCAACATAGACACACACAGAGATGTGCACACCCACCCAGGAGGTGCTGGAGTACTTGCCTTTTCTGGCTCTGCAGGCTTGGGCCCTGGGTCAGCCCTTTTGGGCAACTTTTGGGCCCAGGCTAAGCCTCCTTCCAGCCAAACCCAAGGGGACACATGGATGTTAATGGAGAATCCAAGCCAGCAGATTTAGAAAGTCACTTTTTTTGCCAGGCATGGAGGCCCATGCCTGTAATCCCAGCAGTGGACAGGCTGAGACAGGAGGCTTGCCATGAGTTCAAGGTCAGCCTGAACTATGTTTGAGAGCCTGTCTCAAAAACCAAACCAAACCCAACCTTCTATTTCTCGTCAGCTAGGACATTTCAATGTCAAATGAAAATAACTTAGGTTAATTCAGAATTAATTTGATTCCACTGTTTTTGCATGCGTGCTTGCATGTGTGCATGTGTGTGTGTGTGTGTGTGTGTGTGTGTGTGTTTAAACATTGTCTATTTGGGGACATAATATATTCTTTTTTCTTTTTTGTGATACTGGGGCTGGAGCCCAGAGCCTCACACTCACTAGGCAAGTGCCCTCGCACTGAGCTGCCCCCACCAGCTCCTCAATGCAGTACATGTTTGGCAATTTACTCTCCATGCACAGACACCTGAGCAGCTTCTGTCTTTCCTGTGATGCCTAGGACAAAAAGTATGCTTCTTGTGGGCGTGATGGTACATGCCTATAATCCCAGCAGCCAGGAGGCTGAGGCAGGAGGATTGCTGTGAATTTGAGGCTAGCTTGAGCTACATAATGAGTTCAAGGGCAGCCTGAACTACATAGCCAGACCCTGTCTCATAAATAAATATATAAATACATAAATACACAGGTTTCCTTCCTGAACCCTTCCAGCCCCGGAGCCACAAGAGATGGAGTCAGGGGAGATTCTATAAACTGCCCATTTGTTCCCAACTATTGCTAAAACATGTTGGGCCCCTCCAGGTATGGGGCACAGAGTGGAGTGCACAGGCGGCTGTGAGGCGGCTTAGGTCCAGCCCGCAAGTCTTCATCCCAGGGTCCAGAGAGACGCATGCAGGGCACTAGAGGCCCACAGAAGGCCAACAGCAGCTGAGGGCCCCCGCAGTCAGGAAGGATTGGGATGAGTGAGGGCAGCGCCCCTTAGCCCCCCAGGACTCCTAACAGCCCCCTTGCCCTTTGTCACTCTCAGTACTGCCTCTTCCCATGTGACCCCCGGCCCCCTTCAGAAGCACTTGGCTGGGCCCTGTCACCTTTGCCCAATGCAGCTCTGCCTGCTCCAACAAACTCATCTACAGAGTGAGGTCTTCCTACCGCCCCTCATCAAACCCTCGTCTCCCCTTCAGCTGTCGCAGTGCTTACTTTCCTATTCTCCCTCTCTGCACAAGCACGTGGGAAGCTTGTGTATATCTGTGTGCGTTTATGCCCTTGCATGTGTGTGTACACCTCACTGCATGTGCAAGTGTGGGCATGAGTGTGTGTGTGCACATGTGCATGCACGTGAGTGCATGTATGTCGTGTGTGCAGTCATGAATCTGCAGGTGGGTGAGACAGTGGCCTGCCCCCAAGACTGAGCCTCATGTGTCCTGCAGGTACTTCAACTGCAGCTCTCCAGGGGTGCAGGCCTGCAGCCTTCCTGCCTCTTGCTGTATCAACCCTCAGGAAGACGGGAACTTGGTGAACACCCAGTGTGGCTTCGGGGTACTACACCTGGACCAGGCCGCAGCAGGGCAAGTTGTATACCTGGAGGGCTGCAGCCCCAGGCTGCAGCAGTGGCTGCTTGGGAACATACAGACCATGGGCGGCTGTGCCATCGTCATTGTGCTAGTCCAGGGGGCTGAGCTCCTGCTGGCCACCCTGCTGCTGAAAGCTCTCAAGGCCCAAAAGCTAGAGGAGGACCCCAGGCTGGGCCCCCCTGAGCATGGAGCTACCTATGCTGCTTTCCCCACTGCACAGGGCTAAGGGAGGAGAGGCCAAGGTATAGGTGGGGCTCTGGGCTTCCCCTGGCTTGCATGGTGTGTGCATGTAGAGTAGTAGTCCAGGTAATTCACCCTGGGACTTCTCCCACTCCACCCTGTACCCATTTCCTGCCCATTGTTCCCAAGCCCTATAATCAACTTTGTAATGTTATCTGATATCATTCTGGCTTTCTTGAGGACCCACGTAAGTTCCCCCCACCCCTGCTCCTTGCAAAGGCCATCATGGTCTGTATCTGGTCACATCTACTTCTCATCTGGCTGGCACAAGTTGGGGTTCCTGCCTCTGACCCTGGACCTGATCTGCCTCTGGTCAGCTTCCAGCCCCTCATTTCCTCACCTGTAGGGGCCCCTTCCCTCTCTGGGGCTTCCTTCCCCTTCCCAGCCTGTGGTGGGGTTGACGGTAAGGCCAACACCTCTCTTACCAAAAGGAATTTTGGGGAGGAGGGTACATTGGCCACTGGAGGGTACCATGCCCATGGTGAACTGCCATGTGAGGAATGGCAGGGAAGTCCCAGCCATCCAGGCTCATTGTGGCTGTTTGCGATTGTCCTGTGAGCAGAACCAGAGAGGGCCCTTCCCAGAATCATTGATTGTTCCTGTGGGAAGACACAGCCATGCTGGTCGGGAGCACTTGGGGCCCCGAGTGTGCCACCCAGAGAGCTTGCACAGGTGTGTGCAGGTGACTTGCTCCTGTGTGGTGTCAGGAATGGGATCCCCAGGTCACCAAGCACACATTTGGCTGGGGTGTGGGCTCCTGACCCTAACTCTGTGCCTCAGTTTCCTTGCCTGGTAGGTAGGGAGATGAGCTCCTACCCCGTGGTATGTGGCCAGTTCCCACCTTTCCGGTGAGGACGGCCCTGGCCACCCGCATGCACTGCTGACTATGGCCACTGGGAGATGGGGGTGGGGGATGTGGCCTAATCCATGTGCTGTGTTGCCGAGACTCTGTAAGCTGGTTATGTGATGCATGGGTTTTGTGCCCTTTCCACCTGGACAGCCCATCCTGCCCCCACTGCTCACCGCCCTGCACCTTCCTCCATGTGTCTGGGCCAAAGCAATCCTCACTTTCGGTTCTGCACCCCCTGACGTGCCTCAGACAAGCAAGTACACACTAATTTATTTTGAAACAGGGACAGCAAGGTGGGCCATGTTAGAAGGGTTGGTGCATGAATGCAGGGAGCTCATTTCTCCATATACGCTGAGGATTCCTGACCCACCATGTCCCACCCTGGGCCACCCAGCTGGGGGGGGGGTAAGCACCAGGCACTGGGATGTGGGGGACACTCCTGTGTGCATTCCAGCTGCAAAGAGGGGGGAGCCTGGGACTTGGCCATCTGCAGACCTGAGGGGGTGGGCCAAGGTCTTTGGAAGGTGAGCAGGGTGATCTGGGGGAGGTGGCAGGCTCCAGGGCCTGAGGTCACCCCATCCTGGAGACCAGATGCAAGTAGGACTGAAGGCTCTGGACAGGGACCCTAAATGGGGCTCACAGCAGGCAGCTGCAGGCTCCAGGCAGCTGGCTAGATGATGCCATACTGGGCTAGCTCGTGCAGCTCCAGGTGGTTGAAGGCCTCCCAGGGGCAGATGACTGTGATGTCTGCAGGAGGGGCATGGTCAGAGAGGGGCCATGGCCCCAGGGCCACCCATCCCAGGCCCTTGTTTTCCACATCCCAAGAGGAGGCCGTTGATCTGCCCAGCAAGAGTGCCTACCTTGGGTATACCAGTCAGAGGGAAAAGCTGGGAAAGGAGGGCCTTGTGCGCAGGGCAGCAAGGGTTCCTCCTGGTCCTCTGGCTGGTGGGCCTACCCCACAGGGCCCTCGCTTGTGGGGAGTGATGATTGATGTTGGGGACAAACAGGCAACACCCTGAGTAGTAAGCAGGGGAGGCAGGAAGCACAGGGGCAGCTCCTCAGGATTCATACCTGTTCCCAGGCCTTCCATTCCGGGGATGTCATCCCCAAACCTGCAAAGACAGAGGCGTGGTCAGGAGGGTGGGCCGAGGTCAGGACCCAGTCTTCCTGCTGCCGGGCTGGCTGGAGCCCCCACTCTGCTGCAGATATGGAGGTGGTGGCTACCCAGAGGGTTGAGCCAGGATGGGGCTCCAGGTGGTGGGCAGGTGTGTGGGAGAGCAGAGCCGGGACTGTGGAGGGCGTGGGGTGGCGTGAGTGCCTGCTGCGGCGTAGGTGTGGTGTTCCTGGAAGGCTTGTGAGGCCCAGTCCCCAGTGTATCAGCACTGAGAGGTGGTAGAGCCATAGAGGGGCCCGGGGAAGGATGATTGGGCCACGTGGGCACACGGATTAATGGGGCTCTTGCAGGACCCAGTTGTAACCCATAAAGCAGGAGTGAACCCGGGCCTCCCCACTCTCAGCTTTCTGTCTCACCGTGTGACCCATCTACCCCTCTTATTGGCTCTCCCACCATGATGCCTTCCACCATGTTGTGAGGTGGCACGGGGCCCTCAGCAAAGGGGAAGCGAGGGGCTTGCCCCACTTGGAACTTGCACCCTTCCAAAATATGAGCAATAAGCTTCTTCTCTGCATAAAGTATCCAGCCTCTGGAATTTTGTCATAGCAACAGAAAAAGAGCAAGGTTGGGCCTCTGGGAATGCACGTGGCCGTAGCAGGCTTGTGTGTGCACAGATGTGTGTGGATGGAGTGCACACACACCCCTGAGGTGAGGCAGTGGCTGAATCTCTGGATGGCAGTGGGTTGCTTTCCAGAGCTCCTTGGCAGTGGGACCTGGAGTGGGTGACAGTCCTCCCACCTCAGGCCTCAGGAACTGCCTGGCCCTGGCCTGGAAAAAGGCAAAGTCCCACTCCGCCCTCCACCTCATCTTCCTGTGAAGCTTGGGGATCACCTCTGCCCTTCCAGAGGCTCCCCTTCCTGCTTACCCTTGGACACCTTTCTTGGGGGGCTTGCTCTTGAACTGCCTGGTTTGCCGCTGCTTGAACTTGGGTGGCCCCTTTCTGGGGGTGACAGGTCCTCCTATCACCCTGGTGGCTGAGCGGATCTCGGCCTTGGGCAGCTCCAGGTTCATGGTGAGGATGGCAGAGACACTGCAGTGACCCTTGGCCGCTGGACGCCCTCAGGCTGGATGGGACTCCTCATGCAGGTTGAGAGAGGACAAGGTGGGGGTCCCAGTCAGCCCTTCTGCTCCTGACCCCTGTCCTGGAGCAGAGGACCAGCCCCACCATCCTTCAGTGGCCTCCTTCCGGCTCCTCTTGGGGCTGTCCCCCCTCCCAGTCACCCGCATTGCCCTGCCTGCCCAGCCACACTCCCCACTGCTGCTGGCCATGCACACTCTGGGTGTCCCTGTGCCCTGGTCTCCCTTGCCCCCACCCCACGCAGCATCCACACCAGACCCATCCCGCGGTCGAGATGCCCCAAACCAGGCCTTCTCACCACCTGTACTGCAAATGCCTGCCGAACCTCCACCTCTTCCTGCAGCCTTGGAGTCTGAATCCAGCTGTCACTATTGAAAGCCTCTGGGGACCCTGCTAGGGCTGGGATGAGACCCCAAGGAGCCCTTTCTGGCCCAGCAGTTCAACCTCAGCAGCCTCACGCCATGCCACTGAGCTAAATCTTTGGGGATCTAACTGGGTCCTTGCGCTTGCGAAGCAGGCTGCGGCACCACAGAGCTAAATCCCCGGCCTTCTTGACAGATCGCCTTGGGTTGTCTCACCCTCCCCACACCCCTTTCAGGGGCCTTCTCTGCCTTCTCCCGCATGGTTACTGTGTCCCCAGGTCCTCATTTATTTATTCATATCACAAATTAGCCCAAATTCCTAGCTTATCAGTGTGCTTGTATGATGGTCTTTCCTCATATTTATGTGCTTATTGTTCTGTTTATCGCCTGTCCTTTGGGTGGGTCAAAGTAATGGTGAGGAGTAATATCCCACAAAACAAGAGGCAGGGGCACTCCAGGGGAAGGGTCCCTGCTCAGGATGAGCTGTCCGCTGAGCTGTGTAACCCTTGTCTTCCTGGCCCCCTTCAAAGTCAAGCTGAATGGGCAGGGAGGGCACTGCTCTCCTGGGCTCGCCGTATCCTCCCTCTGCCACTGCACTTGGCGCGTGCTTTGAGTCAGTGTCACCTCCTGGCTCTGGCGTGGATGCTCTGCATGAGGCATTGTCCTTGTGCCACTGAGGGTGACCTCCCCCGCCCTGCAGCCTCTTCCAGATGCCCTAAGCCCTGGTAACCTTGGCTAAGGGCAGCTCACCTTCCTCTAAGCCTATTAGACCAAGAGAGGGCTGGGGATTTAGCTTAGTGGTGCCACCACCTGCCTTGCAAGTGGAAGGACCTGAGTCTGAGCCCCGGTACTGAAAAGAAAAAAAAAAAGGACCAGAGAGAGCCTCCTAATTTCCCTGGGACTACACAAAATGCCCTATACATGCTGCCAGACTATTCTGATGCTATACACACGACATGAGCAGGGATACCGTCCCTGGCCTTAGATTCCCCAGGGAACACCTTCTGGGGTCCCCTCTCCTAAATGACTCCAGCTTCGGGCCACCACCAGCTGTTTGCTGGAACACTGGGGCTGAGACTGACCAGGAGATGAAGACAGGTGGCGCCATTTGCCCCACCTTCTGTCCCCCAGGTGCAGCCTCTGTCCTTGGGGCTGACACCAGGCTAGGAGGAACCCAGGCTCAGGAGCCTGGTGGTCCTGGCTGCTCAGCCCAATGGCCCCCACTCCTTGCTTCCTGAAAGCATAGGCTGAGGCAGACCTCCTCTCTGGATCATGAGCTCATGGTGGGCAGCTGGTGTCCTGATGGAGATCTACCTACTGGATATTGTACCCGTGGAAATCCCGTAACTGGTGCTACCTATCACCTGAGGTTCTTAGACCATCACACTGCTGGCCTTGGGGACAGCGGCACACACTCTGATACTGGGGAGCAAAGGAGGAGGTTGGCTGTGTCCCCTCTGGATGGTGGTGGATGGACTCCTGAAGACCCGAGAGCTTAGCCGAGGTGATAAAGGCCTGTGGGTTCCCCCTACCCTGTCTAGATAGGCAGATGCCTGGTTGCCAGGAAAGGCACAGGGTAGGTCACTACTCACCAGATACTGGACGGGTCTGGGGGGCCACAGGTGCTGGTGGCTGATGTGGCTCAGCAGGGTACTGGCTCTGGCATTTATCCTGCTGCCAGTAAGTGGATTAAGGCTCCTCTCTGATGCCACACTAATGAGATTGTTGGGCCCCCAAGGATTCTAGGGACAGGCAGAGGGCTAAATGGTCAGGGGCCTGAAGGAAGGACACTTGGCAGGTGGCTGAGACAGGGAGGGAAGTGCGATCCTGAACGGCCATGGGTGGGTCTCTCCCTCCAGAAGCCACACAACCATCTTACAGATGGCTCTGGCTGGCGGCTTCCCCCGCCTCCCCCTTTTGAGTCCTGATCTCTGAAGAACCCACCTCTATGGCCCCAATGACCTGTGTATTCCAGCCCTTCTTCATTTCTTTGGTCTCAGATTCAATCCCTGACTCTTGCTCCGATCCCAGAGCCTTTGTACCTGGTTGTCTGTGTGGTACAATTCCTGTGTCCCACCTCTTCCCCCAAGTTCCCTCTTCCTGGGTCTCCAGAGCTCTGCCCAGTGTTACTTCTCAGGCTAGACCAGGATGCATTTCAGTGAGGACCTTTCTCCCTCACACTCATGGCGTTTATATGTTTGGATGATTTTTGGGTTAACCTTTATATCCTGCAATGGAGAATCAGGGTGGATTTCTACCAGTCCCAGTGTCCAGCCCGGGTAGTTCAGACTCTCAGTAGGTAGCTGCAGAACAGACGATCACGAGATCCCAGCCAGAGTGGTGGAGCAGGTGAGCTTGGTGGCTCTACACCCAGAAGGTGGCTTGCCCTGCAGCAAGGGGCTGAAGACCAGTGGCTTCTCCTGGGGGACATCTCACGACTCACTGGCCTGTTCCAATGGCGACTCCACAATAACGCTGATTTCACAGGGTCCAGTGATAGAATATATGTTAACATACACAAAAGCACACAGAACACACAGACCTCACCCTTTGTTGATATTTCTTTTTCTTTTTTTATTTTGAGACAGGGTCTTGCTAAGTTGCTAAATTGCCCAAGCTGGACTTGAACTTGCAATCCTGCCTGTGTCTGTATTTCTTTTTTTCTTTTTTTGCAGTATAGGGAATTGAACTCAGGGCTTCACACATGCCAAGCAAGCACTGTAACACTAAGCTACATCTTCAGCTCTTTTTAAACTTTTTTTAAAATTTATTTTTATTTTGTTTTCTTTTTTGAGATAGGATCTTGCTTTATAGTGCAGACTGGCCTTGAGCTCACTATGTCACCCATGGTGGCCTTGACCACTCTCAGGAATCCTCCTGCCTCAGCCTCCCAAAAGTGCTGGGATTACAGCTGTGTCCACCATGCTGGGCTTGCTTTTATTATTATTTTTTTATTTTTATTTTTATTTTTTGGTACTGGGGATTGAATCTAGGAACCTCGCCTTTGTGAGGCACGCATGGCGCCACTGAGCTAAATCCTGGTCCCTTTATTTTATCTTTAAGACAGTCTCACTAAGTTGCCCAGGCATCCTTGAATTTGTGATCCTCCTCCCTCAGCTTCCCGAGGAGCTGGAATTACAGGCATGCACCAACTAGCCTGTTCCTTTGTTTCTTTGATAAATCCCTCATCATTGCCCACAAGTTCAGGAAGCCCTGAAACACACCAAGCCCTGCTGCGCTGCCCTGTCTCTGTGGAAACTCTTTACAGGCGTTTCAGAATGGGAATGAGTTGGGGTTAGACTGTCTATGTCTAATAGATAGAGTCACCATACTCATGCTTTTCAGGGTCCACCAGTGGCTGTTTCCATACCATGTACATCAGCCTTCAAGAGGCCAGCCTGACCTAAGGGTGTCTTATGTCCACTAATAAGGTACCCGCCCACCTTATAGTCTCATGGTTCTGTTGTCACAGATCTACATAAAAAAAAAGGTACATAGTAAGGGCTTGTGTCTCAGCTAACATCCTTCATGAAGTCATTTTACAATCCTAGCTTTTCCCTTATATGAGGAGACAAAATAGGTATGTGTGTGTGTGTGTGTGTGTGTGTGTGTGTGTGTGTGTGTGTGTGTGTGTGTATGGTTGATCCAGGACTGAATAGGCTATTTGCAAGCTTTTCCCTTATGAGGAGACAAAATAGGTATGTGTGTGTGTGTGTGTGTGTGTGTGTGTGTGTGTGTGTGTGTGTGTGTGTGTATGGTTGATCCAGGACTGAATAGGCTATTTGCAACCATAGCTTGGAACTGATCAGGGAAGGGGTTGGGGTGGGAAAATTTCCATGAGTCAGGGAGGCCACTGGGGATCCTAAGATAAAGTCCTACCTTGGGTCAGGGTGGCCAGGACTGTACCCTAGAACTGGGATTGGTGCCCCTGGACTCCTGGTCCTTCCATTGCCAACTGCTTGGGGAGCCTTGGCCAGGTAGTTGGAAGAACAGGTCTCTGAGTGGCATCCAGGCCCCTATGGGCTGGTAGGAAGGGGGTCTCTCCAGGACCCCAACGGGGACTGAGGGCAGCTGGATGGATGGGGTCCTTCCCAGGGTGCTCGCCAAGGGTTTTCCTCCAGGAGATAAGGTGCCCCCCTCCCAGCTACAGGCAGAGTGTAGGCAGAGCTGAACTTCAGTGGGACCTGCGGGTTGCTGGGATCGGGAGGGGCATCACTTAACCATTCAGGGAGAGGGGGTCTTATTTCACCCTCACAGACTGAAAGCTGGAGCTGCTTGGCAGATTTCTACCAGTCCCAGTGCCAACTGGTGCCCATTTGCTTAGACAAGGCACCCAGGCCTTATGGACAATACAACACTTCCTATTTAACCACCATGGAGAATGTATTTATTTTCAGGAAAAGTCAATAAACAATGGCACCTATTTATTGTGAGCAAAGGTAGCCACTGCTTCCTGAGCAGAAGCCACCAGTTTAGGTCTCTGTCTGGGGTGACGGTGTCTCAACCAGGCTGGCTCAGCCACCACCACGTGTGCGGAGCTGGATCTCCATCCTGAGGAAGGCCTTGAGGTTCTCATCCGCCACGTGCTCCTCCAGGGTAGCCAGGGCTCGCTCCCCACCGTCCTTGTAGTGCTGCAGTAGTGCCTCTGCATATTCCACCCACACACAGTTGGGGCAGCCGCTCATACAGCAATTTGTCGGAGGCCTGAGCTCAAGTGGCAGAGGGTAGAGAGGTTCTGAGGGGCCCACACTGGGAAGGGAGGTCTCGGGATGCCTGGTGGTACCTGCACCTGCTTGAGAGCCCCTCTCCAGGTGGTCCAGCCCTGACTCTCTTCGGCTGTCACCAGCCTCCACTTGGCCATGGTGCCTGTGAGAATCACTACCTCTTTCAGGAAGGCTGGAGCAGTAGTTCCAGCTGGAGAGCCAGCGGGTCCCCTGAGGATGCAAATAAATAGGACTCTTAGGGAAGATGGAAGGCCTGGCCTGTCCCTGATTCTGGGGATCTTTCATCCTTCCTGTTGCTGAAGGTCAGATAGAGGACTCCACGTCCTCATCTTCTCCACCTCCACAGAACCTTAGAAAAGTTAGCTCATCCCTCTAGCCTCAGTTTCCCCACCTGTAAAATGAGCATCAAGATTTCGAAGACATGACATGGACTCGTGAGAGGTGCTAAGTTCAGGGGGCCAGGCGTTGAGTGTGCATTCAGCAGATGGGACCAGGACGAGGGGCAATACTGGGCTCTCGGCCTCGGGGCTGCCTCTTCTGGTCTAGTTAGTGCAGATAAGCCCTGCCCATCCGCTGATGGACCATTCTGAGGAATCGCATCACCTTTACTCTAGTTCGCTGTCGCATGAGAAGGCCAAGCCTTTCGGGTCTCAGACTCTAGGCCCAGCAGGTTCGGGTCCCCCTGCCTCTGTATTCGCCCCAGCTACAAGACCACCGGTTCCCTACAGACCATTCCTTTATGAACTCCCGCGGGGCGCATAGCTCCTCCGCACAGCCCAGTCTCTGGGTTTGGGGGGCTCGAAAACATCAGGCGTTCAGTAGAGGGACTAGCTGGCCTTCCCAGACCTGGGGCACATTCTCAACCTCACATCCACACTCTGACAGTACTTGCCGAGCTGCAGACCGTAGCGCCCACTGCCCGGCCTAACCCGCAGAAGCTCCGAAGTAGCATAGCAGCTGCAAGGCGGCAGAGGCGGCGGCCAATCCCACGCAGAAGAGTAGCCGCACAGATCCAATGAGCTTGGGGCTGGGCCCAGGAAGCGGAAGTAGCGTTTTGGGCGGGGCCGTGCGCGAGGGCGGAATGGTTTCCGCTGTCAAGGCTCTGGGGGTGGTGATGGCGGGTACTGGTCGCCGAGCGGTAACCCCAGCGGTGTCGGCGGGACCAGGGAGCCCGGGACGGCGGCAACCACGCAGAAGAGTAGCCGCACAGATCCAATGAGCTTGGGGCTGGGCCCAGGAAGCGGAAGTAGCGTTTTGGGCGGGGCCGTGCGCGAGGGCGGAATGGTTTCCGCTGTCAAGGCTCTGGGGGTGGTGATGGCGGGTACTGGTCGCCGAGCGGTAACCCCAGCGGTGTCGGCGGGACCAGGGAGCCCGGGACGGCGGCAAAAAGGACTGTCAGCGAGCTGACACACTTAGGTGCACACACTTGGGGTGGGCCCAGGGGCTCCTCGAGGGATGATGCCGTGACCCACTCTCCGCAGAAATCCTTTGAATATGTGGAGACGTGAATGCATCTGGTTTTGCCTGGGCTCCGTCCCCCGTATGAGGCCAGCAGTGCCAGGCCCCGCGGATTTTTGGAGCGCCTTTCGCCCCAGCATGCTTGGAGAAAGCAGTTCCAGGCACCGGGTGAGAGAAGCAGGCCTTCTCCCTGCCGGTCCCGTGACCCCGTTGTTCCTCTTTCTAGGCTTGGGCTCCTTTTCTAATTCAGTTTGTGTTTTACCTGGGACGGGTCTCAACCCCCGCGGGTTTTCTTTCCCAGCAAAGAAAAGAAGAAAGTGAATTGCAAGCCTAAGAATCAGGATGAACAGGAAATTCCTTTCCGGCTGCGAGAGATCATGAAGAGCCGTGAAGAGATGAGAAAATCCCTCAGTTTCAAGAAGAGGAAGAAGGAGGGTATGTTTGGGTCTCCACTATGTGGCAGCAGATTTGTGTGTCTGAATCTCCCCAGTTGCCCAAATCCTACTTCATAGTGTTTCAGGCAGAGGAAACAAGACCCAGTGCTGAAGGAAAAGGGCAAGGGAAGCAGGACTGAAGGAAGACCAGTGTCACCAAAGCCAAAGCAAGGGCGGTGTCATTGTGGTTCCAGGGGAGACTAAATATACAAGGAGTTTCTGGAAGGTGGGGATCAGTTTAGGGAACCAAAAGGGGTTTCCCCTCTGGGAAAAGAAGTGTTGTTGTTGTTGTTGTTTTTTTATCTCCCAATGTAATGGAGTTGGGGGATGTTAACGGAGATGACCAGTTTAGATTTACTTTAAAGACATCACCAAAGGGAGTGGGTGGATACATCATCAGTGAAGCTGTTACCAGTGAGGAGTGATGATTCTTTGGACCAGGCGCTAAGCAACAGGCAGAAAGAAGTGGGTGGATTGGAGATTTAAGGAGGAAAATTGGTCAGACCCCTCTGAAAAGCTTGCCTTTCTCATTCCCTACCCCAGTGTCTGGTTGGGCCTCATGCCACTCTGGGTGTCTTGGACAATGGGGTCAAGATGCTTGTACATTTTTATGTATATACATATTTGCTTTTCCAAACTGATTTTACAGCAATAGTTTTATAGATTTTTTTTAGTAGAAAAACATTTATTGGTACATTTTAGGTATACTTAATGATGACACTCAACATAGGGAATTTTGGGGTTTTGTTTGTTTTTTGTAGTAGCGGGGATTGAACTTGGGTCCTTGCGCTTGCGAGGCAGGCCACCGAACCGCTGAGCTAAATCCCCAGCCCTCAACATAGGGAATTTGCATCTGTACATGGTACTTCCCATCCTTTTTCCCCATTCTCCCCTTCCCCTCAAGCCCCTTACTGTTTTGATTTATAAACTTTATGATATATAAACTTTAGCTTTTCTGCCAAAGAGATTATGAAATTAAGAGATAAGAAAGCAGGGTTAGAGGAGATGCTGGCCCAAGTGGAGGATGGAATTTTTTTTTTCTTTTTTTTTTTTTTTTTTTTTTGGTGTTGGGGCTCTGCCCCAAGGTTTTGTACATGCTGGGGCAGGTACCCTACCTCAGAGCTATATTCCCAGCCCAGGATGGCACATGTGTGAATTGTGCTGCATTGAATTGATGCCTTTTTTGTTAAATTATTTTAAAAATATAAACTCAGAAGTCTGGGGATATAGCTCCATGGTAGAGTGCTTGCAGAGCACACTCAGGGTCCTGAATTGGATCACCAGCACTGGATAAAAGCGTGTGTGTTTGAGTGTGTATGCAAGCATTAGGCACACGTGCACTCACATACTTGGTAGAGTCAAACAGTTCTGAGAAGTATGAAGTGAAACATGAGCCTCCGTATCTATAAAGGCTGATCCTTCCCCTTGAAAAAAATGTTCTGTACAACCTTCCGTGGAGAGGTATTATTCATATTTTCATAACTTCATTATGTAAAACCTCTTCTTCATATTATTGTTCTATGGTCTGTGTTCATTTATAGAATCTTTCCACATCCATATGGGTAGCTCTGTTGGGCTTGCTTCAGTAGCTGGGTATTGAAATTTGTGGATGTCAGGCATGGTGGTGCATGCCTGTAATCCCAGCACTTGGGAGGCTGAGGCAGGAGGATCACTGTGAGTTCAAGACCAGCCTAGGCTACATAATGAGTTCCAGGTGAGTCTCAACTACATAGTGAGACCCTGTCTCAAAACCACCTCCCCCCAAAAAAATTTGTGGATGAGCAGAAGAGAATCCATAGGTTTTCATTTGCTTTTTTCAGTTTTGCTGCAATGGATGACAGACACATACCAGCAGGCTGTGAGGTCACATCTGTAAGGATGGCCTGAGCTGAGCATTTTAGATCCTCTTTGGCTGCTTCCACTTGAGCCTGGTCTTCTCTTCCTTATGAGGGGAAGTGAGCTTGGATCACTTGCCTGGCA
Organism: Fukomys damarensis; assembly: GCF_012274545.1. Lineage (NCBI taxonomy): Eukaryota > Metazoa > Chordata > Mammalia > Rodentia > Bathyergidae > Fukomys > Fukomys damarensis. The sequence continues at coordinate 64,280,138 of NW_022900935.1, forward strand.
CCATCTACCCCCTCCTGACTCTCATGCCACACCTTTTCTGGGGTCCTCCTTTGTCCTTAGCCCAGGTGGCCTTCAGGAACACTCTGGAGAAGGAAGCAAAGGGATTAGAGCCTGATATCATGGTTCCCAAGTTCAAGCAGGGGAAGGGAGAGTCCGATGGGGCTTACATCCAGCGCATGGAGCAGGAGACCCAGCACGTGCTGTTCCTCAGCAAGAACCAGACCAGCCGGCAGCCGGAGGTTCAGGAAGCTCGCAAGAAGGAGAAATCTGAGCGGAAAAAAGCGTGAGTCGGGGGCCAGACAGGTCAGAATCTGCCTGGAGGCCCCAGCAGGGCGGGCTGTGGGTTCTGCAGTGACAGAATTTTGTTGCCACATCTGCCCCTGTCTACTTCTCGATTCAGGAAAAGCAAGGTCCTGGTAAGGGCAGAGTTCAGCGGGGAGAAGGGTCAGGTCATGCAAAGAACTTGCTTTGTTTTTTATTTTCTCTGGAAGAGCATGAGGGCTTTAGGGCCCAGTCATCTGCCTTGGACAGGCTTCTCGCTACTGGGATGTCTCCAAGGGAATCAGTACTGTAAAGGGATCTGGGTGAAGATGATATGCAGCCCTAGCCTGGACCTGGGTTGGAGTTGTTTCCAGTGTTCTCCTTCCTGGTCCAAAAGAGATTCCAGAGCCTTTGGCTTGGTCATTTGTACAAGTTCTACAATTGCTCAGCCTGGTGTTCTCATCTGTAAAGTATACTGAGATAATGTCACTGTCCTGAGGTTTAGTTATCCTCTTTGTACAGTTACTAAGGATGGTGTCCAGACAATAGCACGCCTGCCCTCTCCCTCCTGCCTTGATCTTCCTCCTGGCCTGTGGGAGGGCAGGGAGGTATTTTCAACATGCAGTCTTCTTTTCTTTTTTATTATTTTTTATTTTGGGCAGTACCGAGGATTAAACTCAAGGCCTTTTCACTGAGCTAAATCCCAAAATTTCTTACTTTGAGACAGGGTCTCACTAGTTGCCCAGGTTAGGCGCAGACTTGCCATTCTCCTGCTTCAGCTTCCTAGAGTGCTGGGGTTACAGGTGTACACCACCACACTTGGCTAAGCAGTGAGATAGATTTCTTTTTTTTTTTTTTTTTTTTTTTTTTTTTTTTTTGGGTGGGTTATGGTTTTTTGAGATGGGTTCTCACTATGTAGTTGAGACTGACCTGGAACTCACTATGTAGCCCAGGCTGGTCTCGAACTCAGTGATCCTCCTGCCTCAGCCTCCCAGGTGCTGGGATTACAGGCGTGCACCACCATGCCTGGCTTGAGATAGATTTCTTAAACACAGCTTTCCAGATTAACCAACCCAAGATTTTATCAAAGTTAGGATAAAAATATCTATAGCTGCCAATTTTTCCTCTTTGGGGGCACAGGGAGGGTAGGAGACATCCCTGCCCAGTACTAGCAGGCTATGAGAAGGCTTCTTGCTTTCCCTAATTCCACTTATACTGTTGTATATCAGGAATCAGATATACTGAGCCCTGTGTGGCTCAAACGGGCACGTCAGCTGGCAGAGTCGGGCTAGCATTACTCCTTTGCTAATGGCTGTCATCGAGGCCTAAGTCCCAGTCTGTGAAGTGGCAGGGCCCTGCTGAGTTACGTGCAGCTGAAGTCAGAGAGACCTCAATTACAATCCTTTCCCCTGAATTACTTCTCACTGGCCCTGTGGGTTGCTTGCTAATTGTACCCGGTCCCAGTACCAGTTTCTTCTGTCCTAGCAAGATAAGCAGTGCCAACTCTCTGACAGCCCAGCCTGGCACCATCATGCCAGGAGTTCGGCAGTAATTCACTAGATGCCTTCAAAGCTCCCTATTCCTTCTCACGATTGTATTCAGTGAATACTGGATGTGCTTGGGGGCTTTTGTCCTTGCTGCCATCAGCAGCACTGACCAGGACCCAGGATTCACTATATTCAGCTTCACTGTAAGTCTCGTTCTGTCTGTTCTTTAACCTTTAGCTGGTGCTGTGGTGGCTCACAGGAGGCTGGGACCTACTGCAGGGGTCTCCAGTGACGTCCATTTCCCCTGACTCTTACAAGGGAGGGTGTATCTTTTTTTTTTCTTTGAGATAGGGTCTCACTATGTAGTCAGCTGGCCTTGCGAACTCTCAATTATCCTCCTGCCTCAGCCTCCCAAGTGCTGAGGTTCCAGGGGTATGACACCATGCCCAGCTAGGGTATAACTTTTTTTTTTGGTTTTTGAGACAGGGTCTCACCATGTAGTTGACACTGACCTGGAATTCACTACGTAGCCCAGGCTGGTCTCGAACTCACAGTGATCCTCCTGCTCAGCCCCCACCCCCACCCCAGTGCTGAGATTACAGGTGTGTGCCACCACACCCAGCTAGGGTATATCTTTTTGATTCTGTAAAATCTGCAGAGTAGATGGGTTGTAGTGTCTCCCTTTTTCTGAGTCCTTGTAGTACTTGCAGGCGCATTAGGCAAGAAAATTACATTCTAGGAAACTTAATTCATATATATAGCCTAAACCCACAGTTGCTACCGACCGTAGGGGAGCAAAGACTGGATTTCACGAGGAGAACAGGGATCTTCAGAAAGGTGGGAGCAGGTTCGGTGGTGACAGTCAGAAACCACACAGCACTGAGTAGTGAAGGTAGTAGCTGCTGCAATTTTATTTCTAACTCTAGATGTATATATACTAGTTTCAAGGGCACACTTCAAGAGTGATTCCAGTCACAGGCAGGCATGAGAAAGATGGACAATAGTACTGTAAAAGCTAAGACCACAAGGTCAAGGTGAGACCACACCTATACGCAGTCAGAAGGGGAAGTTTGTAAAACAAAGGACTGGCTTCAGCATGTCACCTTCAGGATCACCTTCAGGACTTCACAGTCCGGGGCTCAGAGTCAGCACTTTGGCCTCCCGTCCTCTTGTGCCCCAACACCTCCCCATCTCTAGGAACATCTAATTGTTCCTGATCTTTCCTGGGCCCAGAATACAATTCTACAGATAATGAACAAATAGTAATAAAGACAAAATAGAACAGAATTACAAATGAACCCAATGTCCCCAAACTGCAGGCAGAGAGGCCAGCTATTCTCTTCACGGCTGACTTTGCATGCGGTGTGTGCCAAGGACTTCCAGGAGGCTGAACCCCGTGGGGACGACACCTCGGGTCTGGTTTCTGCCAGGTGACCGGCATTGTCACGCAGACTCCACTGGAGTGGTCGTGGCACACAGTGGTCCCCAAACTTATTTTAAGACCTTAGAATTTGGCAGTCATAACTTTCCACAATAGCCTACACTGTGTGTCCCAGACACAGTATACTTTTTTTCTTTTCTTTTTTTTTTTTTGGTACCAGGGATTGAACTCGGGACCTTGTACTTGTGAGGCAGGTAGAAGAACCACTGAGCTAAACTGCTGGCCCTACAGGGTGTACTTTTTTTTTTTTTTTTTTTCCTGGTACTGGGGATTGAACTCGGGTCCTTGCGCTTGCGAGGCAGGCCACCGAACCGCTGAGCTAAATCCCTGGCCCCTAGGATGTACTTTTATCTTTGCTCTCTCCTTCTTTTTCTATCAGACCAGGATTGCTCTGCAGAGCCAGTTTCTCTCCCACTCTTCATTTCTTTCTCAGATAAACTTTGCCACTGCTTTTTGCTCAAAAATAAATAAATAAAAGACATTAGAATTCAACGTCATCATAAGGTGCTACAACATTATCTCTGGGACTTTGCTAGGCCATTTGTTTAAAGCAGCGTAACCAGCACTCGGGGCAGGATGGTTCTCTGCAGTGTCGCTGTCCTGTGCATCTTAGTATTTGGCAGCATTCCTAGGCTGTCCAGTGTTACAGCCCAAAATGTCCACAGACATTATCAGATGTTCCTGGGCTGACAGCCACCAACTGGGAACCCTCAAAAGGCCTAGTGACTGCAGAGCTCACTCTGATGGATGGATCCTCTCTGACCTCTCGAGAGTGGGGTGGCCCCTGCCCGCTCCTGATTGGGGCAAGCATCATGCTTTTGGAAGGCATCATGCTTTTTTTCCAGGTTCCAGAAACGGCGACTGGATAAAGCCCAGCAGAAAAAGAAGGAGAAGGCAGTGGACAGGCTAGAGCAGGAGCTATTGAGAGGTAACCCTTCCCAAAGTGGCTCTGTCCCTTCAGACCTACTCTTCAGACCTATTCCTTCCACCAGCCCACTTATTTCCCCAAGTCCATAGCCCGCAGGCTAGCAGATGAGTCCATATTCTGTGTCCTGGCTTTGAGGACAGGGAGTGGGGGTGGACAAGAGTGGCAGGGACTGTAGGCACCAGGGCCAAGGTGACGTGTAGGCAGCAGCCCTTTTTCCTTTCTGTTCCTCCAGACACAGTAAAGTTTGGAGAGGTGGTCCTGCAGCCCCCAGAGCTGACTGCCCAGCCCAGGAGCAGCACGAGCAGAAACCAGGTATGTAGGGATTAGGTGTGCAGAAGCTGGGGAGTTAGCAGTATTGTCCTGTGCTGCCAGGAAACAGCCAAGGCCAGTGCTGTGTGTGTTATAGGGTGTACCAGCACCTCACTGGGCTGAGAGCTGTTAAGAGTCCTAGCCCTTGCCATTTCCCTCCTCCAGCCCATGTGTCAGCCTTACCTCTCTCTTTCTCAGCCTGGCAGGAAATCGCTGATGCTGAAGATGCTTTTGAGCCCTGGCGCTGTATCCCGGCAGCCTCAGGCCACCTCACTGGCCCGGCAGCGGATTGTGGAGGAGGAGCGGAAGCGGGCTGTGCAGGCCTACCAGGCCCTGAAGAAACTACAACAGCAGCAGGGGGTGCCACCACCACAGCTGCGGGGCCACACTTCCCAGAGGAAGCCTGAGGCACATCTGTGATGGAGACTGAGGAGCCTGGTATCCTGGGAAACTGACTGGGGCTTGCCATACCTGAGCCAAGGAGAGATGCAGATGCAGATCCTTTTCCTGGATAGAGGCCACACACCAACTCAGTGTGGAGCCTCCAGATCTTTCCTCGTTTGTTCCCCCTGCAGACTGTCCCTTCCCAGTGACCACTCAGGGGCCTGTGTCTCACACAGGGCTACTCCCCCATAGATTGGAACCAGTGTCTTGCTTCTGAGCCTAACTTCATTCTGCAGCAGAAAAGTCCAGGCTCAGGGAACCAAGGGCCACCTTAAGAAGAACTGAGTCCTAAAATCCGGACTCTGAACACCAGTTAATTATTGAGACTGTTGCTATAGCTCAGGTCAGCATTAAGAGGCTCCCTCAGGCTTAACACAAGCAGGGCCAGGCAGGGCAGATAAGCAGGCTAGCGGGAGGGCAGGCAGATGCCAGGGTATGGCTGACCCCTAGACCACCTGTTGGGTCTTTGCAGGGAGCCAGGACCCCACCCTGCCTGTTAGTAGACTCCACCCTCAGAGGCAGGGGAACCCTAGCCCAGGTTTGGTTGGGATAGATATACCCGGAAATAGAAGCAGCTCTCTGGGAAATGGGGCAGGCCAGAGAGGCCAGGGATGGAGCCTCCCTGGGACTCTGGTTAGGCAGCAGGGCTGGTGAGAGTGCCTGCCCATGCAGGGCCTCACTGGGTTTGACTATTCCACCAGTGCCAGAGGGAGCACCTAGCCCTCAGGTGAAGGAAGGCAAGAGGTGTGAAGGCCTTTGGGACTGTATACTTCCCCGTATCCTGCCACCATGAAGGTATTCCCAGAGATCTCAGCAAAATCCCAAGTCTGCCAGGAGTATGTCAAAGTGCTGGACTTTTGTGTGGTTTTTTTTTTTGTTTTGTTTTTTTTGGTACCAGGGATCGAACTCGGGCCCCTGTGCTTATGAGGCATGCAGTGAAACCACTGAGCCAGATCCCCGGCCCTGTGTGATCTTTTAATCTCCTTCCCCAAGTTTGCATTTTCCAGAATACAGTTTCTTAAAATTTTGCTATTTTTGATATAAGAACTGTTAGCCTCTGAAGTGGTTTTTGCTACCTTGTGACACTCACTGGTGGCCCACTCACCTGGGTGGGTGACTGGGATGGGTGTTGCTTTGAGTTCTACCTAGCAGCATTGAAGGCCTCAGGCCAATTAGAGAAGTGCAAGTTCCGGCAATACTTGCCACCTGAGAAGTGTGAATCTTCCTGAGCTACTGTCAGTGACCATGCAGATGTCTACATCCATCCATTCCAGAGGCCACGTGGTAAACACACCTTGATCATTTCCAGTCCCATACCCCTCAGGGCCTAGTTTTTGCAATTGTTCTGGGCTCTGACACCTGGGCAACTCTATGTTCCTGAACTAGTCTGAGGATACTGACAGCCAGGCTGTGGCACTGGTACTGTGCAGTGTCAGTACTGACACTGGGTGCGTGGAAATCAGACCTGGGTGGTGGAAAGTAGGGTTCACCAATCCTCCCACAGAATCAGAGTGCCTTGTTCTTGTGGTGACCCAGCCAGCTGCAGGCTTGGTCCAGGCTAGAGCCTTGTACATTCCCAGGCACTGATGGTATTTACTTTGTTACCCAAAACACTGAAAGAACCTAGTATGGCCCTTAGGTTCCCCCAAAATGGGCCTTGCATGAAGCCCCTGGTGTGCATTCTTTCTCTGGAACTGGATCTCAGAGGACTTCCTTGTGAGAACTCTCCTGCTGCTGCTGTTGGGGCGATTCAAGCTCAGATTTGGCAGAACAAAACGGTACCAGGCTATTCTTTGATTTGGCTTCAGCCTCTCCTGTGGCATGATGTCTGGCAGGGTGTGAATGGAGCCTGTGATGCTTCAGCCAGGGAGCATGTAGGGCCTGCTACCCAGCCTCCTCTGTGCTGGCCCTTCCCTTCCTGGGCATTCCTTCCCCCTCCTGCTTCCCCGGCACAGAAGATGGCCTGCTGCAGAGCCTAGGGAGGGACTGTGTGAAGCCTAGCACTGGGGTAACACCGGGGCAGGCAAGGCCAAGTCTGAATCTCTGTCCTTTCTCATCCCTGTCACAGAAGAGGTCACACACACTGGATGAGCACAAAATCCAGGGTGGGGTACAAAACCAGGCTCCCAAAGGAGCCTTACTTGCACAAGGCACACAGCCAAGGGGGTTCTGACCACCTCCACAGCCTCGGCTTGGTTCCTTCCCTTCACTTCTAGCATCTTCCTCTTGAGGAGGAAAGAGCAGAGAGAAGCCTCTGGGGCTTTTTGCCTTCCTCAGCATTGGGATGGTCTCTTTCCACATAAAGGGAAACCTGAACTTGTGTTTAATTTGGAGGTGGAGACAAAAGCAAAGAATGAGGTGGTCCTTTACTCCTGCACTCAGGCCTCAGTACCCTGGTCTAACTGCGCACACGGGAGACTTCCCAGGTGAAGTTCCTCCTGACAGCCAACTCAGAAGTGTATTCATGTTCTTTGTCAGCACTGCAGTACTGGATGAGGTAGGTGATCCTTGGGTTAGGCTTGATTTGGCGGGAGCTCCAGATTGCTCAGGGAACCCCCAGGCAAAGGCGCATTCAGGACCCTAGCCTCACTAGCATCACCTCCCAGATGCAGGACTGTGTTCACCTGAGATGTGGGGGAGCTAGGACACAAGAATGTGCACCACTGTGACCCCCAGGCTGCTGGGCACAGAAGGCCTCAAAAATGGGGTCAGGCTCCCTCCAGTGGGAAGGAAGGTAAAGAGAGCTGGCATTGTGGGAGTGGTCACTCTCTAACCTTCCCCACCTCACAAGACTCCCCAGTCGATAAGGTGTGGGACTGATGGCTTTGTAAGTGTGGCTGTCATCCATGGTGGCCTCCTCTAGCTCTGTGGCCATGGGGAACACATGTGAAAGTCCATGGGTCCTCTGCCCTTGAAAACCCTCAAAGGATTCTGAGGAGGCCTGGGTTCTGGTAGCTCTACCAAACATGTTTCCACCTGGGGCAGAGTCCCAAATTCATTGACAAAAGCAATCAGTGGCCTCTGCTGCCTCTAAGATCCAGAAGTCCTGCCTCAAGTCTCCCCTCTGCCCAGCTCTGACTTTCTCCTGCTCTGTGGCACAATTTAGGAATCTCAGGAAACAACAGAAGCAGGGGAAGGTTCAATGCTGTATGTGCTGTTTGTCACTATGAAGTGGAGCTTGGAGGAACTGAAGCCCTGGCTCACCTGGGCTTCTCACAGCGGCCATGGAGTAGAAGGGAGCGGCAGTCAGCCTGAGGGTCTCAACTGATGAAAACGCTGAGGGTGGGGCTTTGGGGACAGAGGGCACTTGCAAGTGCTGAGAGGTGCAGACAGTTGAAGCCCTGGTGGAGGAGGAAGCTAAGCAGGGCTGAGGCTAGGTCCTGGAAAGGCCTGTGCAGTGCAGCCCAGCAGTGCCAGCAGTTGCAGGGAACTGGTACTTGGGCTCGTCCCAGCCCTCGAGTTCTGGGGGCAGGGCCCAAGATCTGTAGGAGGTCTTGGTGGACTTTCCAGTCTGAGTCCCAATGAGCTAAAGAAGGACTCTGGATAGAAGGATCTCCCAGAAGGTCTGGGTCTAAAAGGAACCCCAGCATCACTCAATTCTGAACAAAATATTTATGTGGTTATTTTTGCAGGGAATGGGAGACCAGCACCTTCATCAGTTTCTTAGGTGGACCACGATCCCAAAATGACTAAGAGCAACAGACTTTGCTGGGCCCAGTGGTACATACCTGTAATCCCAGCTACTCAGGAGGCTGAGGCAGGAGGATAACAAGTTCCAGGTCAGCCTGGGAAACTTAGGCCTTATCTCAAGGAAAGGGGGACACTGGGGATGTCGCTCAGTGATCCCTGGGTTCAGTCCCCTATACTGCAGACAACTTACAGCCTGAAACAGTCCACCTCAGCAGGCTCCCTTCCTAGCTGGCAATGCCTCCCAAGTAGCCAGTAGTTCCTGCTGTGGCTCACCAAGAGTCCAGAAAAACACAATCTCAATGTTACGGGAGTTGCTATAGCCCTGGAGAGAGGAGGCTCTGCCAGCCTAAAACTGGTTGCCAGCCAGAAGAAGCACAGGATCCTGAAACAAAGGCTGCCTCTTCCTGAGGCTCCAGAAACCTGTTCTTGGATTCAGGGTCACTGTCCTATCCATAGACTTCTCCAGACTGTACCACTGGTGGTGACCCAAGCACCGAGCATGGGGTGGCCAGAGTTCCACTGCCCTTGACCCAGGGTAGATTGGTTGTCCCTCTGTGCTAAACAATCAGGTGCCCAAGCACCTGGGCTCAGGGGCCCATTCAGAGTTTGGCAGCACTCCCAGCACCAGCCTGTTTCTGAATGCTGCTGTGAAATACACCACGTTAGGCCAAAGGGTAAGCTTGAGTGTGGGAGTTGAGAGTCTGACCAGGCTGAAGTGGGCTCAAGCACTGCATGGGGGGTGGGGGCACATAATTAGTGCTAACCCTATGTCTGGGACCTTTACACACTCAGCTGAAGAATCGGACAGATTCCATTCTGCTGAAAAGATTTTTCCAAGACTTGGCAATTTTAATCAGGCTTTGCTGAAGTCCTCTGAAATCAGGGTCCCTGAACCAATATTTTAGATCACATGCCAATCACTTGTGCTGCAATAATAAATACCTGAAGCAGAAAAGATTGAGTTCACCATTTTGGAGATTCAAGGGCAAGATGCTGGCATCAGCTCAGCTCTGCTGAGGCCCTCTTGAGGGAGCCACATTTTGGCAGGTGGCAATGCAAGATTGCACAAGAACAAGTGGCCACCCCTTAGCCACTTGGGGGCTAAAACACACACATTGTTTGGAATCTCCTACAAGGATCTACTATCAGGGATCACAGTATGAAACCCAGAGGTATGGCACTTGTCATTCGTACGTTGAGCTGAAGACTAGGAAGGTCTCAGAAACAAGGTTTCAGCTGGGCGTGGAGGCTGAGACAGGAGGATCACTGCAAGTTTGAGGCCATCTTGGGCTACAGAGTGAGTTCAAGGCCAGCCTAACTATATAGGGAAAACCTGTCTCAAAAAAACAGAAATAGGGCTGGGGATTTGGCTCAGTGGTTCCACCGCCTACCTTGCAAGTGCAAGATCCCAAGTTCAATCTCCAGTACCAAAAGCAAGCAAGAAAAGTCTCCCTGACCTTCTCATGTCCTCATCCCGGCCCTGCATCCCATCTTCCATCCCATTTCAAAGTGAGTCACAGAAACCAGAATTCTTATCCAAGGCAGGTCATAGATGCAAAGCCCTTGCCCCCAAAACAAGTCACAAAATTAAGAAGTCAGTCTCTTCCTTCTCCCTTGAAGACCTTTATTTTAGATGGATCCCACCCATATACTAGAGAAAAAAGTGCTAGAGACCAAGGACTTTCGCCCTCTTCATCTATTAGCTTTAGATAACACTCTACAGGTCACTTGCATTTCCTTTTCTTTTTTTGGGACAGGATCTCGGTATTTAGTTTGGGCTGACCTCAAACTGGCGGTGATCTTCCTAACACAACTTCCCAAGTGCTGGGATTACAAACATGCAACACCACACCTGGCTCTTCCTTTGGATTTTTAGAGACATGGTCTCACTATATAGTTTTTGTTTTTGTGTCTTTTTCTCACTATGTAGTTTAGTTCGGGCTGGCCTCGAACTCACTATGTGGCCCTTGCTGGCTTCAAGCTATCCTTTTGCCTCAGGTTCCCAAGTACTGGGATTATAGGCATGTGCCACCACGCCTGGACCAATGGGCTTTCCACATAATTGTCCATCCTCACTGAAGCAGAGCATTGTAAAAACTGTTATCCCTGGGTTTTCAGATCTTCTTTGATGAAGGCTCTCCTCTCATGTAAAACTTTGATTTAAAAAACCTATTATGGGGCCAGGGATTTTTGGTTCCTCCCCCTACCTCGCAAGCACAAAGTCCTGAGTTCAATCCCTGGTACACACACACACACACAAGCCTATCATGGGGTTGGAGATTTAGCTCAGTGGTGTTGCGCCTGCCTCGAAAGAGCAAGGTCCTTAGTTCGGTCCCCAGTACACCTCCAAAAAACGCCTATTACACTCTTCTTTTGTTAACTTGTCTTTCATCATATAGTATTAGCTGTGATCACACCTTGCTGTCCCTGTAGTACCAATGGGACGGGGATTGAGACAGTCTATAACTTTGGGGTGACATGATTTGTGCAGCACATCCAAGAAAGTATTTCCTGGAAGGAGTCCCAGTAGCTCCATCGCAGGATGACAACAGGACACCCAGCCACCCGCAGGTCTATCCTCTCCCTGCCCCGGGAATAGTCCTTCTTTCAGAGGCCAGGCAGCAGCAGTTTCTGTGTTCTGGGTATCTCAGTTTACCCTCTGATGCAGCTCAGCAAGGAAACCTATCATCTAGAGCTATGTTGGGCTCTTGTGCCCCAATCAGAACAAACCATCAGGAGCCACGCAGTGCCATCCTCTGCCTCCTGGCCACCGCTGAGCCAGCTACATTTCTCCACTTGTCAGCACCTGGTTCTATGCTGGTCTTGGAGCCAGTGCAGTACCCTGGCCAAGCCAGTGCCTTCCCGGGCGCTGATTTCCGCTACAGTGATTTTCTGCTTGGCACAAGCAATGATGTCTGGAAGCCTGAGTAATGACTGAATCTCCTCCGTGGTCATGTAACAGGGTAGGTCACTGTAGTTAAAGAAGTGCCATCAGAGTGGTGGCTGTCACAAACCTGTCCAATCACTGGCTGTATCCCCTCATTTTTAAGCCATACACCTGGCTATACCCCAAAATGCTCCTCCCTGGGATCCCCAACCCCATCCTCCCAGCCACAAGTTCCTTAGCCTACAAATCCGTACATCTTATTGAAGAGAATCAGGACTGACACTTTTGCAAGTTGTTCTGCAGAAAGGACACCCAAGAGCTGCACGCAGGATGCAGAGAGCTGGGTGGGGTTAGAGACATCCATCATGAACTGGGGAAGAAGAAAAACATCTGCAACATCCTGTGATGGAAGAGTCCTGACCAACCTCCTGCCTGGGCATCTTACATCTGGCTCATGAAGAGCACAATGACTTTTGAAGTATTGGGGATCAAACTTAGGGCTTTGAATGCTAGGCAAGCACTCTACCACTGAGCTACACCCCCAGCCCCCACAATGACTTTCAAACAAGGGGCTCTGGTACCACACAACAGCAGGGGAAGTGAGCAGTGTGGGGAAGACCTGGGGCCACTTGTTTGTTTTCACCTACATGGAAGTCTGTATTCTCTTGGCCATCAATTCTCCATCCTAGAACTTGGGGTATGGGCCTTACCAGAATGGGACCAACCACAGAGATGTAGAAATCAAACATAAATATAGGATACACCCAGGGGCCAAAGCCTAAAAGACAGACCACCCTCAGCAAGCCTACCCAGAGCTCTAACAGCTCAAATCATCAGAAATCAGACTGTTGACCATCGGGAAGAAAGTCCAGCCAGGGCCTGTTCCTCGACTAGTACTGTCACCACAGAACGCAAATCCCATTCTATGCACAGCAGGGTCTATGATTTGACAGCCCAGGGATAGAGACTGTTATCCTAAAGGGAGTTCAAAGGCTTATCACCCACCAGAAGCGAATGGCAGTTTCCATAGTAACTAGACCAGATGGGGCCCATGCACCCTCCGAGCTCCCGAATGGTTATCTTTCTTGGAGCCATGATGTCAGTAAGGTTGGTGCCCACCTGTGGGAAAAGGCACGGTATAAAGAGAGTACAAAGCCAGCGTGATCCTGAACTCCGGAGCAGCAGTGCACACACATTTTACTGTGACTTTAACCCTAAAAGACTCGCTCTCCAAGGGCTCAGGCCTGAAGGCAGGATCGACCACCAAGGACAAAGGCAACGCTTCTTGGGAATCTCCGACCCACGCCCACCAGGAGGATCTACAGTGGGAGAGACCGAGAAAGAGGAGGACAGCAGAAAGTGTCTGCGGGACTACGGCCCGGGCTCTGCTCCGTCTAGCGGCAGGACTTCGGGCCTCGGGAGATTCAGTTTTCCGCTCCCGGAGGCAGGCTGTCCAAAACGCACCGACCGGCTGCACTAGGGCTTCCGCAGAGTGGAGCCTGAGGTGCTTTGCAAGCTGCAAAGGTGGCCTTATTTCGACCCGCAAGAGGCGGAAACCTACCGTGTGCCGCGTAGGGGGAGGGTCCCCCAGGTCGCCCTTGCCATCCTGGGAGCACAGCTGTACGGGCAGTCAAGGACCCGAGCGCCGCACAGAACTGAGTTCTCGCGCCGGGAAACCCCCCAGTAACTCCCTTCCCAGCCCAGGGTTCCCTCTCGCACGCCGTGCGACACGGAAGGATATTCTGCAAGCGTTTCACCAGCAGCGTCTTCCCCACACCAGAGGCGCCCAGCAGAAGACACATTCTACCCGCCGCGCCGCCCGGCACCCGTAACTCTGTGTCGCGACAGTCAAGGCCCGCCCTCTCCTCGCTCTTATTGGATAGACCTCGTCTTCAGATCGTTCATTGCTTCTCTGGACTCATCACCTCGGCGCGGCCCAATCAGCACCCAGCATCAGCCGCAGGCGGAAGGTCTCGCCCCCTCACGGCTAAGAGACACCGCAATGTGCGCGTGCGCCTGCTGGCAGGAGAAGGCGGAAGCGGAAGTTGGGGGGCGCGCCAGCTCAGAGCGAGGGATCGCTCGTAGCGTCTGTCCGGTCCGGGGTCACCATGGGGCGAGGCAGCGGCACCTTCGAGCGTCTCCTAGGTAACGCGCCTGCTGAAAGCCAGCAGTCTGTCATTTGACTTACCCTCTGGGAGCGATCCCCGAGCCCACGGGGAACAGTTTGTCCTTTCGACAGCTCCTCTGCTATGGGCCTCCCGGACGCGCGGCACCAACTACGGGCCTCGGGTGTGGCCAGCTCGGCCAGGCGCTGCGCGCGTCGCTGGATGCCAGCGAGGGCGGCGCTGCGAGGGTGGTCGCGGGACCTGGTTTCGTCCCCTTCCGACAGCACCAGACTAGCTGGGTACAAGTCCTGAGTCACGAAGTGGGTGACTCAGATTTGAACCTCACGTGAGACCTCTAACTGAATATTGATCGATGGGTGGAGCTGGTTGTGTCTTGCCTGGATCTTTGGAGCCCGTTGGAGGCTGCTTCCTGGGACCCAGGCCGCCCCATGTGTTCTCTGGCTCTGGAAGTGCCCAGTTGTTTTGGAAGGCCTTTCTTCTCTTTGTTGGAAATGCTTGCTGATCCTGTCTGAGCTTCCTGAAGACTGCACATTATGGGACGAGGAAGTTTGTTGCCTTCGTGAAAATGTGCTTTGTCTGGGGACCGGAGCTAGGTGTTGTTATGGTTTGCCCCACCCTGCCTTATCCTGAAGCAACAATTTTAAGGAGATCTTAGATGTGACACTTTTTTTTTTTTTTGCTCTTGGAACATGTAGGCTGAGTATCTTAGCCTTATGAGGTGACTCAGTACTTTGAGGATGAATCCATAAGCTTTTGGAATTTGGTTGTTTGTATGTTTGAGGAAGGTAATGCAGGCCGCGGTCTGCGGTAGTCCCTCAGTCCGTCTGTTGGATGTGACAGGGATGTGGAGAGAAGATGTACGAGTGGGATGCTCAGAGATCAGTTCTCCCACACACACAAAGTGCCTGTAGAGGACTGGGCTCTGTTAGTTATCTGTCCAAGGCTTGCCTAATGGACAGGACAAAGCATTGCAAAGATAGGAACTCAGGGAAGGCAGGTAACAGTTAAAAAGCCACAGAGCCTAGTGTTTCAGAGTGAATCCTGGCTCTGTGTGTGGCGGGCTGTGACTTCTCACCTCTGCTTGTTTTCTTTATCTGCAGAATAGATGAATATAGTACCTAGTTCATGAGATTCTGCGGGAATTGATGAAGTTAATTCACTGTTTGGAATGGCACCTGTGTGTCACAAGCATGCAACAGACATTTTCTATGATTTCCACTCCATTTGCTGCTGCTCTGGGAAGAATGGCACTTCCACAGCTGTCAGTGTGCATCTGGAGGATTTGCATGCGGTTTGGTTTTTGTTTTTTTTTTTTTTGAGAAAGGGTTTCACTATGCAATTGAGACTGACCTGGAACTCACTATGTAGCCCAGGCTGGTCTGGAACTCACAGTGATCCTCCTGCCTCAGCCTTCCAAGGTGCTGGGACTATAGGCATGCACCACCACGCCCAGCATTAAGATTCTTTTTTTTTTTTTTTTTTTTTTTTTTTTTGGTACTGGGGATCAAACTCGGGTCCTTGCACTTGTGAGGCAGGTGGCAGAACCACTGAGCCAAATCCCCGTCCTTGCCTGCGGTTTTGATTTGGTTCAAATATCTAAAATGAAGGGAGTCTCTTCTCTGTTACTGGGCCGGGGGCAACCTAAACAGTCACAGCAGAACAAGCCTCTGAATGGCATGTCTTTCCTGCAGACAAAGCCACCAGCCAGCTGCTGCTGGAAACCGACTGGGAGTCCATCCTGCAGATCTGCGACCTGATCCGCCAGGGGGACACGCAGTAAGTGAGGAGGACTTGTTCTGCAAAGTGAAGGGGCAGCCTTGCATAGTGCTGGGGTCACTTGTTGCCCTCTGATTTCCAAGCCTTAGCTAACCAGTGAGGCCCTCATGCGGGTAATCAGTTGGTCCACATGCTGGGAATGGCCATATCTGGGAACATGTGGAGAATTTTCTCTCTGCTGTTTGGAGACACCTGGTTATGTTAATATTTGCGTAAGAGGGTTGAAAGGACTAAGATGGTAGGCAGAGTTTCTCATCTTACTTGCTGGGATTTTTTTTCTTTCTCTGCTATTGCTACTGGTCTTCTTCTTTCAGAGCAAAATATGCTGTAAATTCCATCAAGAAGAAAGTCAATGACAAGAATCCACATGTGGCCTTGTATGCCCTGGAGGTAACTAGATTTCCATGCATGTTTTCTGGCCTCCAGCCTCAGGGGTCCCCCGCCCCACCCCAATAGACAGCCTTGCCACCTTCCTGGGCACGTAGCACCTAGGTGGAGTCCCTTCTACCCTGGATTGCAGTTGTGAAGCATGCCACTGAGCTGGGTGACCCAAAGGTGGCAGGGGAGGGAGGGATGGTGTAGCTTTACTGAGTACAGTCCACACGGAAAGCTCTGAGGGTCAGCTCTCACTGCTCTTCTTGGCAATAAGACATACATTAGAGGGAACGTGGTATGTAGGTTGCCACCTGTCTCTGAAGCTGCTGCTTGAGGTTCCCCACCTGCTGGGTGGCCTGAGACGCCTGCTGGAGGCCTGCCTTCTCACTGGGGGGAGGAGGGGCTCTTGCCCTGGCCATTGATTCCCTTCTCTTTCTGGGATCCTCAGGTCATGGAGTCTGTGGTGAAGAACTGTGGACAGACAGTCCACGATGAGGTGGCCAACAAGCAAACCATGGAGGAGCTGAAGGAGCTGCTGAAGGTAGGTGCCCTCCAGAGTCATGAGAAGGTGGCGGCACCGGTAATCACCCCTGCTTTTCCAAGTGTTTATTGGCGTTTTAGAGCATAGCAGTGGGTGTGAAGGGAATGTCGGCACTCCCTGTGCTGCCTGGGCTCAGGCCCAGGGAAAGATAGACCCTTGAGGCCCAATCCAGCAAGGTTAGAGCTTTAACAGGCCCGGCCTGGGTGTTGCGTCTTGGGCTCAAGGGCAGACAGCTACTCTTCTTGGAGGACCCGTGAAGACTTCCAGGAGGCAGGGCTTGGAGCTGAATCTTGAAAGGCAATGGCATTCCTGGTGGGCAGAGCCGGTGTTGCAGCTGCTGGGTGTACAAGCACAAGAGTCCCAGAGAATGTCCCTAGGGATGGGAGGGATTTGAACAGGGGAAGAGTCAGGGCAGACTGCAGTGCAGGAGCCCCTTCAGGGAGGGTGGGTTTCATGCCCTCCCTCAAAAGAGGAATAGTCCTCTAGATCCCTGGTAGATTGTCCCAGAGCCACCTGCAGGGATTGTGATGTGCGCTGTGATGCAGAGCAGGGAGTGGTGTGGCTGTTGCTTGGTGGAAAGTTGTCCCACAAAGGTGAAGCAGCTTTCTATCTGCTAGGACCAGGGCTGGATCGTGGTCACATAGTAGACCTGTGCTGCCCAGAGCCCACTTACCTCAGGGTCCAAGCTGATAGATACCGGGCTCTTCAGAGGTCCTCACTGGAACATTGGCCAGTCTCATGCTGTCCTTATTTGAGCACAATTTCGGTCTATGGCCATACCAACCTGAATATGCCTGATCTCGTCTGATCGGGGAAGCGAAGTGGGGTTGGGGCCTGGTTAATGCTTGGATGAGAGTGCTGCATCCTCTTGGATGGAGGAGCTCCTGCTGCAGGTCCTCTAGACCAGTTTGCCATTGATGGGGACAAGGCTGTCCCCCTCAATGACACTGAGAGGACACTGATGACCGGTTGCGGAGGCCAGCCCAAATCCTTGTTTCCTTGAAGCTGCTTTTGTCCTACCTTGTCCTCAGCATGGGGGCTGGGCTGCCCATGTGAGGGTAAGGGGCCCTTCCAGGCTGTGCAGGCTTCACAGCCACTCTGTCCTCAGCCCTGAGGCAATGCTTTATACTGGGCCTGCCTGGTATAGACTGACCAGAGCCAGGAAAAAAGTGACAGTTGTGGACCTGTGGGAGTCCATGACTGCTCAGGGGTTGTGGGGAAAGGGAAGAGACATACAGTCGGGGGCTCAGGGAAGAGCATAGCCCTGAGTGTCAATGTGTGAGGGTTCATTCATCAGACCCTGGGGACAGGTGGGTGCCTGGCACCCATGTTTCACCCTTCTCATGCTGTGATCTCTGGTACCTCGAGTGTCCTGTGGCCCTCCCCACCTTCTCCCTGTTCTGCAGAGGCAAGTGGAAGTCAACGTCCGAAACAAGATCCTGTACCTGATCCAGGCCTGGGCGCATGCCTTCAGGAATGAGCCCAAGTACAAGGTGGTCCAGGACACCTATCAGATCATGAAGGTGGAGGGTGAGTAGGGGCAGGGGACACAGTCTGGTCTGAGGGAGGGAACTTGGCTATCAGGAGCTGCAGGGCCATTCTGCCAGGCAGTTAGGTCAGTGATACAGGGCAGGGAGGACAGGCTGGACCTCCCTCAGTGACTCACGGCGGGAGCCCAATGGGAGGATGATATTCTGGGAGGCTTAGAGGCCTCACAGTGGGAGCCATGCTCTGCTTCCTGGACATCTCTTGGGTGGGGGTGGATGGTGACAGCAGACAGTATGTGGACAAACGTTCACAGACAAGCACAGTTCAGAGTGACACAGCCCCGGTGGTGGGCAGTGCAAGGAAGGCCTCACGATGAGGTGCTCTGGGCACTAAGACATGAACATGAGGGAAGCAGTTAGGCCCTGATACCCTCTGCAGCGGGCTCTTGGATTCAGATGCCGTGGGACCAGAGCAAGTGGGCTGCTGCAGGTACCTAGAAGTAGCAAATGCCCAGAGGAAAGCTGCATCAGGGCTGGGTGTAGCTGTGGGTGGCAGGAGTCCCTGGTGGGTTTTAGGCCAGGCTATGGTAGCTGAGGTGTGTTTCCTTGGCCTCCTGGGTTCCTCATGGTGGTCCTGGCAAGCTGATGGGTTTGCAGCAAGAGGGACAGTGTGCTCAGGGTGTCTTTGGAGGTATTTGCTCAGGTTGGGGCTCGGCAGACTGCACGGTCTTGGCTGGGGAGGCAGATGTTGGTAGTTAGGATGCAGCTGACCCAGGTGGGACCCAGCAGTGACCACAGCCTCCTCTCTCCAGGACACGTCTTCCCAGAATTCAAGGAGAGTGATGCCATGTTTGCCGCAGAGAGAGTGAGTCTCGGGTGGGCACCAGTGAGGGCTTCTTGAGTCTGGCTGTTGTGAGGAAGCAAGGAGGAAAGCCCTGGGGATCACTTATCTGGCACTGGAGGGTGAGAAGCATTTTGTGAGAGATGAGGATGTCCCTCATTGCTTCAGTGGGAAATGCACCTGTGGCTCTGCAGGTCAAGACAGAGATGTGTTCCCAGGGTCCTTGGGTTGTAGCTGCGGCTTCACAGACAGAGTTCAAACAAATATATATATATATTTTTTTTTTGTAGTGGGGATTGAACTCAGGTCCTTGTGTTTGTGAGGCAGGTGCAGTGCCACTGAGCTAAATCCCCAGCCCTTTGAATAAATTTTTTAGCACTTGTCTAATGTGTGAAGCCCTGGGTTTGATGTCCAGCATCACCTATCCTACACACGTCCTCAGACCTGGAGGAAGTGTCAGGGTCACCCCTTGGACAAGAGGAATCCTCCTGTAGCGGACCTTTCCCCCACCTGAAGCAGCTTAGTCCTGGGCCCTGTGGCTTGGGTCACTGTGGGCAGAGTGGGGCCTGCACAGTCACTCCTGCCATGCTGGGATCTCAGGGTCTCGTTCAAGTCTGTGGGATGTGGGGGATGTTTGCACCTTTAGCTTAGCAGGGGAGGGGGGGTGTGGTCCTGACACCGCTGCTCCCGTAGGCCCCCGACTGGGTGGATGCTGAGGAGTGCCACCGGTGCCGAGTACAGTTCGGGGTGGTGACCCGCAAGGTGAGTGCCCTGCCGCCCTAGGGGGTTGTGGCTCTGCACTCTGGCTGGTGGGCCAGTCAGGCCCCTGTAACCAGGCCTGGCCTGCCTTGCCCACCCCTCTTACAGCACCACTGCCGGGCTTGTGGGCAGATCTTCTGTGGCAAGTGCTCCTCCAAGTACTCCACCATCCCCAAGTTTGGCATCGAGAAGGAGGTGCGCGTGTGCGAACCCTGCTATGAGCAGCTGAACAAGTGAGTGCCTGCCTGGCCACAGCACCCTGGGAACGGGACCTGGAAGGCCCAGGGGACGCTGACCAGCAGGGCAGGAGGCCGGGGGTGCTGTGGCCCAGGGCAATGCGAGAGGACCCCTGCAGACCAGTCACTGATGTTTGACTTTGGCTAACGCTTGGCAATAACACTGATGAAAAGCTGCAAGCGTAATACAAAGAACGCAGGCACATGCGCCCACCATTTGCCCGGTTTCCTCAGTTGTGGGCGTTTTGCCACATTGGTTAGATTGTTCTCTCCTCCCGTGGCACACTGGTGTGTGTACGCATGCGTGTGTCCACACACATTCATGTTCTATTTTAAACTGCAGGTGAGCTAGGGACATTCATTCTCTGAGGCAGTTGCAGCATCGTTATCTTTCCAGACACTGACTGTGGTGGTGCCTGCTTCACTGTAGGGGTCCAGGGTCGTTGTGCCCAGGTACCCGCTTTGTGGTACTGGGGATCAAACTCAGGACCTTGCGGTGGAACCACTGAGCTAAATCCCCGGCCCTGCACACTGCACACTGCTTTTTTTTTTTTTTGAGACTGACCTGGAGCTCACTATGTAGCCCAGGCTGGTTCAAACTCACAGCAATTCTCCTGCCTCAGCCTCCTGAGTGCTGGGATTATAGAAGTGCACCACCATGCCCGACCACAGTGCTTTTTATTGTCACACCTCCCCGGCCCCTAGCCCAGAGTGTGTTCAGCCTGTCATTGGTGATGTAGACACTTGTGTGGTGCAGGCCATTGTTCCGTGTCCCTCCTTTGGGGTCTGTCTGAAGTTAACTTGTACTTAGGTTCTGCATTTTTGAAGGGAACTCCAAAGAGAGGCTGTGACCTGGGGATTCTGCTGTACTGAGGTTGTGTGCTCCCTGGGAAGCTCCTCCTCTTCTGTGATTAGTTGGAGCGGGCAGCAGTTCCACCTGAGGCTGAGCCCCCAAGGTTCCCCTTCTTGGACTCATGACAAAGTGGTTCTGCAGCAGCGCTTTCCTGACTTATTTCCTGTGTGCAGGCCATTTGATTTTGCTTCTCCCTTCTCCAGTGTGTCCCTGCTGTTCAGTACAGTTTTCTTGTAGAAAAGAATTTAAGGCTCATTTTGAATAAGAGGTGTTAGCATGTTTATGTTGAAATTCCAGTAATGCCGTGAGTGTGTGGCCCTCAGGCACCACTTGCAAGATCTGCATCATCTGGATAGAACTCTAGAAAAGTCCTGGCCCAGCCTCAGCATCATAACAGGTTTTGCTGCCCTTTCTAGCACCTTCTGGGGATGAGGCCCACTGTTGTCCCAGGGAGAATATGGGGCAGCATCCACTTGCTTTAGGAAGTTAAGTTGTGCTTAGCTGGCCAGGCAGAGGATTTGAGGCTGTTTCTGGCTTAGGCTGTGACCCATCCATTCCCTGAAGGTGGCTGAGGGCCCCATGTCCTTGTTGCTCCCTGGAGTATAGCCATCAGGCTCCAAGCACCTGTGGCACTGCTGTCATCACTTGATGGGACAGAGGGACGAAGCATGGCGGGTTGGTGGAGAACTTCGTTGGTGCGGGGCAGGCATCAGTGCATGGTCACCTGTTGCCTCCCACTCTGCCTCCAGGAAAGCGGAAGGAAAGGCCACCGCCGCTACTGACCTGCCTCCGGAGTACCTGACGAGCCCCCTGTCACAGCAGTCCCAGGTACCCTCCCCTCTCGCCTGCTGTCCCCTGAGCACCTCTCCCTGGGCCTCTCCTTACGGTGCTTGTCGTCCTCAGCTGCCTCCCAAGAGGGATGAGACGGCTCTGCAGGAGGAGGAAGAGTTGCAGCTGGCCCTGGCCCTGTCACAGTCCGAGGCCGAGGAGAAGGAGAGGCTGGTGAGCAGTGAGGCCTGGGCTCAAGGGGGGACCCTGGGGTTCCTGGAGGTGCTTGGGGGGACAGAGTTGTGTGGAGGCTCCACCCCTCCTCCTGAGCAACACCTCTTCCCTGTTCTGCTTTAGAGACAGAAGTCAACTTACACAGCGCATCCCAAGGCAGAGCCCTCTCCCCTGGCGTCATCGGCTCCCCCCGCCAGCAGCCTGTACTCCTCGCCTGTGGTGAGCGCTCCGCCTGACTGGGTGCCGGCTTTCCTACCCAGGGCTGTCATTGGGGCTGAAGACACCAAGCCCCCTCTGTCAGTTGGAGAAGGTGTGGCCGATTTAGGAAGTCACTGGTGACTGTGTGGCCTCCTTCCTCTTTGGTTGGCAGCAGGGCCTCAGGACTGGGGCGAGTGAGGCCTAGACCACATGTCCTCATCAGAAGAGCCTGGCACTGTGCCGGGAGCCCCTGGGAAACTGGCCAGGTGCTGCCCTCCACAGACCTGGAGTCCAGTGCCTTCCAGCCCTTTCTCAGCCTTTTTAAGCTCTACACTTGATCTTAGCCAAAAGTCTGAAAAGTGATCAGCCTTTTTAAGCTCTTAAGCTCATGCTACTTGAGAAGAAGGGAAGAGCACGCTCAGATGCCCTTCTCATCAGGAGCCTG
Organism: Fukomys damarensis; assembly: GCF_012274545.1. Classification (NCBI taxonomy): domain Eukaryota; kingdom Metazoa; phylum Chordata; class Mammalia; order Rodentia; family Bathyergidae; genus Fukomys; species Fukomys damarensis. Next base: position 64,302,224 of record NW_022900935.1, read on the forward strand.
AGAGCCAAGGGGTTGTGGCATTGGCCAGTGCTGGGCTCTGCTGTCCTTTGGCTCTCTCTGGTCCCTGCCTGAGTGGCTGCTTCTGACCATGTCACTGTTCTCCTCGGCCTGTGACCACTCAGAGCGTCCTTGTCTCCCCAGAACTCATCGGCACCTCTTGCTGAGGACATTGACCCTGAGGTAAGGACCCTGACAGCAGATACTGTCCTCTGACCTCCTGGCCTCCATGAGTGACCCCCGCTCTGTTGCTGTGCAGCTTGCGCGGTACCTCAACCGGAACTACTGGGAGAAGAAACAGGAGGAAGCCCGGAAGAGCCCCACGCCGTCTGCACCCGCGCCCCTGACTGAGGCAGCTGCACAGCCTGGGGAGGGGCACCCGGTGCCCGCCAGCGCAGTGGAGGTGTGGCCCTCTACGCTTGATTCCCTGTGCTAGGGTGGGACTAGGCCAGGCCAGAAGTCCGCTGACCCTCTGCTCTCTGCCAGGCTCCCCTCCCAGAAATGGATACTCAGCCCATAACCTCCTCCGGAACCCCCTTCAGTGAGGTGAGCGGTGTGAGGAAATGCTGGCCGGCTGGGCTGGAGCGAGGGTGGCTAGGCCCCTGCGGCTTATGACAAAATTCGGCTATGTGGGGCTGGGGGCTGGGACCCAGCCCCTCCAGATAGGACTCAGGGCAGCCATTCCTGGGCAGCCCAGACCCACTGAGATGAATCTCACCTCTCCTGGGATTTCTGAGCCTGAACTCAGCCCTCATTTCTTAGCGTGTGAACCGGCATGCCCCAGGCCCTGAGAACAGCAGGCATGAAGTCTGCTCAGGCCTGGCAGACAGGGCAGCCACTGCCCCGGGAGAGCGTTCAGCACCCACTTTGTGTCCCAGCAGCAGTACCAGAACGGGGAGTCGGAGGAAAGCCACGAGCAGTTCCTGAAGGCCCTGCAGAATGCCGTCACCACCTTTGTCAACCGCATGAAGAGCAACCACATGCGGGGCCGCAGCATCACCAATGACTCCGCCGTGCTCTCCCTCTTCCAGTCCATCAACAGCATGCACCCGCAGCTGCTTGAGCTGCTCAACCAGCTGGACGAGCGCAGGCGTGCGTGCACAGAGCCCCAGCTCCTCAGATGGGGGGCTCTGGGAGCACCTTTGGGATCTGTCACAGGAGGCCTGGGTCCCCTTGCCTGGCCCTTAGTGAGGCCACAGGCATCTCCAGAGGGTCTCGGTGGGCGGTAGTCTCCGGTGCCAAGCACAGGTGTGAGCCCTGGGGAGAGGGCTGAGCCTCACTGATTGCCAGAGCCAGCTGACCACATCAGCCCTGCCTTGCCACCCTTCCTGTCTATACTGGAGTGGCCAAGGCTGCCTTGCTCTCTGTCCACAGTGTACTACGAGGGGCTGCAGGACAAGTTGGCACAGATTCGGGATGCCCGAGGGGCACTGAGCGCCCTTCGTGAGGAGCACCGGGAGAAGTTGCGCCGGGCAGCTGAGGAGGCTGAGCGCCAGCGCCAGATCCAGCTGGCTCAGAAGCTGGAGATCATGCGGCAGAAGAAGCAGGTACAGCCCCCGCCCAGCAAGCTAGGCTTGTCTGCGCGGGCCACATGGAGCCACCTGACCATGCCACCTCTGCCACAGGAGTACCTGGAGGTGCAGAGACAGCTGGCCATCCAGCGTCTGCAGGAGCAGGAGAAGGAGAGGCAGATGCGCCTGGAGCAGCAGAAGCAGACTGTCCAGATGCGTGCCCAGATGCCTGCCTTTCCCCTGCCCTATGCCCAGGCACGTGCTGCCCTCCCTCCCCTCCCACTGCCACCTCTTGTCTGTTTTATGTTGGTATTGATGAAACTGATGTGCTCTGCCACAGCTACATCCTGAGCCCCACCTTTGTTTTTTTGAGGTTGGGTCTTGCTGTACTGCTCAGGCTGGCCGTGAACTCACTATGTAGCCCAGGCTGGCCTCAGCCTCGCCCGGGAGGCCCTTTTTGTTTTATTTTGAGGGCAAGTTCTGCTGAATTTAGCCAGCTAGCCTTGTTGCTGTCCCCTGGTGGAGGCTCCAGTGTGACCAGGATAACAAGTGTGTGTGTGTCCCCCTGTCCAGCTCACCTGCCCTCTTCTCTCCCCAGCTCCAGGCCATGCCCGCAGCTGGGGGTGTGCTCTACCAGCCTTCAGGCCCGGCCAGCTTCCCCGCCACCTTCAGTCCAGCAGGCTCAGTGGAGGGCTCCCCTATGCACAGCGTGTACATGAGCCAGCCAGCCCCAGCCGCTGGCCCCTACCCCAGCATGCCTGGCACCACAGCAGGTAACCTCAAGGTGGGGGGCTAGGACCAGCTGAGACAACTTCAGACCACTGCTTTAGTCTTCTGATTTCATCATAGTCTGATTGTCAGAATTACAAAAATGACACAGATGCCAGGTGTGTCGGTGTACGCTTGTCATCCCAGCACTTGGGAGATTGAAGCAGGAGGATATCTTCCAGTCTGAGGCTGGACCAGTTTACAGAGTGACTTCAAGGCCAACCTGAAGTACATAATGTGACCCTTTCTCACAAAGCCAGAAGGGCCAGGGATTTAGCTCAGTGGTACCACACCTGCCTTGCAAATGCAAGGTCCCAAGTTTGAGCTCCAGTACAAAAAAAAAAGAAAAATTTTCCAGATCCCCTATGTGAGCATTTTCTCACACTTGCCGGCTCCATTCTGCCCACATGCACAGTCACTTGCTTTCTCCTGAACCCCTTTGCAGTTCAGGCAGGGGTTGCCCTGTCCCCCAAAATGCCTGTCCTGGTGCACGCTAGGGCAGGAAGGCATGTGGTGGGACCGTCATGCCTGCCCAGGTTCTGCCCTTTATGGCAGGATGCCCCTTAGCACCTGGGCCACTAGGCTGCTCCTACCTGGTGGCTCCTGGGCTGGCAGTCCTCTGCCCTGAAGTTACCACCTGTCCCTGTCAGCTCTGGTATCCTTAGGGAGAGGCTGAGGCTCTGCCAATACTGAAGTTCTTTTCAAATTTTCACCTCACTTTTCATCCAGCTTTAATATTTTCTAATTTTGTTTTTTTAAATAAAAGAGGCCAATTTGGGCTGGGGATTTAGCTCAGTGGTTCCACCGCCTGCTTTGCAAGCACAAGGACCCAAGTTCGATCCCTGGTATCCCCCCACCAAAAGCCAATTTATTTGAAGATGGGGAAGGAGGAAGAGAGAAAAGAAAGCTACTCTGGATAAGTAGGGAGAATTCAAAAGTTAATTGCTCTTAACTTGCTGAATTTTGCCCGAGTTCATTGTTTGTTTGTTTTTTAGACAACGTGTGCCTATGTTGCCCAAGCTGACTTGAACTCTTGGGCTCAAGAGATTCTCTTGCCTCAGCCTCCTGACTGGATGGGACTACATGCACATACCATCATGCCCTGCTATTATCTTTGCTAAATAGTGCCCTTCTAATTCTTCCCCTGGAAGAAGAAGCTTTTCCTTTTTTTGCTTTTGTTATTTATGGGCTGGTGGACTCTTTACTTAAAGGGGCACAGTGCTTGGCTGGTGATGTAGGAGATTTTCGTGTAATCCCTGGTGTGACTCGCGAGCTGCCGGTTGGCTCCTGTGACCTTGGGTCGTCTGTCCTCTGTGAGTCAGCAGGGCTCCTGCTTGGCTTGACCTGGTGCCTGTCATAGCCATGGCGTGGGTTCTGGCTGTGCTCAGGTCTCCCTGATGCTGTCAGCAGGAGAGCTCAGTACATGGCAAGTGTGGTCTGAACACCTTCACAGAGGGTAAAGCAGTGCCTCCGCTGCTGTCCTCAGTCCAAGGTCCTATGTGCTCATTTTTAGCCCAAGCAGAATGTCCCTTCAGGAATGCTGAGCTGGGACCCTGGAACAGTGCCCTGGCCCACCTGTGACTGGGGTCTGTACCCTGTTTGGCCTGAGGGCAGGAGTCCAGATGTAGCTCAGGAGCCTCCGGTCAACTGTCCCAGGCCCCTAGTGTGACCATCAGTCATCTCAACAGTTTGCTTCATGTGTTCTGATTCCATTCCACCTACGGTCCACCTCCCGTCCTTACCAGTTTTATTTTCCATTTTTGTTGTTTTTTTGTTTTTTGAGACAAGGGCTCAGTTGTAGTTGCTACTGACCTGGAATTCACTGTGTAGCCCAGGCTGGTCTCGAACTCAGCAGTCCTCCTGCCTCAGTCTCCCAAGGGCTGGGATTACAGGCGTGTGCCACCACTCCTGGCTTTATTTTCCTTTATGAGAGTGTGAGACATGAGTGAATTTGGTTCCAAAAGTCACAAAAAGGAAAACCTTTGAGAGCAGCGCCTTTCTCCTTCCTCCCACCTGGGGGCTAAACAGGCTTTCTTTTGTGGCAGATCCCAGCTTGGTGAGCGCCTACATGTACCCAGCAGGCGCCCCGGGCACCCAGGCAACCCCCCAGGCCCCTGCCGGGCCCTCCCCCAGCTCTGCCTACTCATCCTACCCCCCCACGCCGGCTCCAGGCTACCAGGTAGGCACCGCTGCCCCCCTGCGTCCTGCCTCGCTCCTCCCCCGCCAGCTCCCCATGTCACCATTTCCTCTGCAGAATGTGGCTTCCCAGGCCCCGCAGAGCCTCCCAGCCATTTCCCAGCCCCCACAGTCCAGCAGCATGGGCTACGTGGGCGGCCAGTCGGTGTCCCTGAGCTACCAGCCCTACAGCATGCAGGTGAGGAGCCCGCTCACCCCGGCCCTCAGGGCGCTCCTGGACACCACAAGGGTCTCGGGGTCAGACTTTCTTTCCTCTCCGCAGAATCTCATGACTACCCTCCCTGGCCAGGACGCATCTCTGCCGGCCCAGCAGACCTACATGACGGGGCAGCAGCCCGTGTACCCCCAGGTGAGCCCCGGGTGGGCTTCTCAGGCCAGTTCCCTTCTCTGCAGACATATCTAGGACATAGACACGAACACGTGTCCACACGCACAGATGGGACAAGTGACAGCATGGGAGCTTGCAGACAGCGGGGTCTCCATCTTGGAAGAGCGGGATGCTGACCCGGGTCCGCTTTCCTCCTGCAGATGGCGCCCTCTGGCGGCCCGCCCCAGCAGCAGCCCCCCGTGGTCCCGCAGCCGCCTGTGCAGGGGCCGCAGGCGCAGGCACAGGGCAGCGAGGCCCAGCTCATCTCATTCGACTGAGGCTGGACTGGGAACGCCTATCCAGAGTAACACTACCCGTCTCCTGAGCCGTCTGTGTCTAACTAGCCTGCCCTCCCCGTTCCTTGTAGTGTCCCCTCTGAGCCAGGAGTGGGCCCTGGCCCCAGCTGTCCTCCTGTGTTCAGCCTGCTGGCTTCTGTCACCGGCTGGCCCCCTGCTTTGGTCCTGATGTGGTCTGTGACTTGTCCCCAGGGCTGGACCTTGGAGAAGGAAGTTGGCAGGGGAGCCTCTTCTCCGGGAATTCTCCAGCCCTCTGTGTTGGGCCTGAGAGGTGGGTCTGCTCTGTCCCCCTGGGAGCTGGCCGCAACCCCTCAGGAGGGACCTCCTGTTTGTCCCTCCACAGTGGGATCTGTAGCTTCTCTGCTTCTCAGCTGGCATCTCTCTGCAGAACAGCGATAATAAAATGTATGTTGAACTGTACGAGTCTTTGGTGGAGCAGCCAGCCTAGCTTTGGGCCACTTGGTGTGGTGTGCAGATCCCCAGCCCAGCGCCTCGAAAGGTGGGCAGTGTCATAGTGCGTTTCTGTTGGCATAAAGATACCAGAGAGGGGCCAGGGATATAGCTCAGTGGTTCCGCCATGTGCCTCGCAAGCGCAAGGTCCCAAATTTGATCCCTAGTACAAAAAAAACAACAACGAAAAAAACACGAGACCTTGTGATTTAAAAGAAAATAAGCCAGGCGTGATGCACGTCTGTAATCCCAGCACTAGGCTGAGGCAGGAGGATTGCTGAGTTCAAGACCAGCCTGGGCTACATAGGTCCAGGTCAGGCTCAACTACATAGTGAGACCCTGTCTCAATAAATTTATAAGTGTATTTCTCAGAGATCTGGAGGTCCAAGGTCAAAGGCACTTGTCTGTTGAAGCCTGTGGAGGCAGGGGCTCTGCAGGCCCCATCGGGTTCAAAGCATGTCTCGAGCACATCGTCAAGTGGGCTTACAGCTGACCCACACAGGTGACCCCTTTATCCCATGAGTGCACCCTAACCACCCAGCCTTCACCTCAGTGACTCACCATGGGGACTAAGTTTTCAGTAGCAGGTAGTTTTCTCCACTCGGAGCTCTGCAGGTCTCTGCCCAGCTGAGCCGGTCCTCTCAAGCAGGTCCCAGTGGACATTCGGGGCACCCCTCACTGCGCAGCCCACTGCCCGCTACCGGCTGGACCCCAGAGCCGGACTCCGGATGTATATGAACCCCACCCCGCCCCTTTATGGTTCGAGATTGGCTCTCGCTAAATCGCTCAAGACTAGGCTCGAATTTGAGATCTTCCTGATTTAACCAATAGAGTAGCTGGGATTAACCACCGCGCCTGGCAATCCCGAGCTTTTGGGGAGTTCCCAGGGGCTCAGGTCTTCCGGTTAGGGAAGGTTAGAAATCGCCGGCGGGTGCCTGAAGCCAGGGAGCTGAGTACTGGGGCGGGCGGTGGGCTCGACCCCGGCGAATTCACGGGGTGACGAAACATCCCCCAGCCAACCCAACCACATTTGCGTGTGCGCCTGCGCGGCGCTCTGGCTTGTGCGTAATCTCGGAAGTCAGGAAAAGCGCAGGGAGCCGGTAGAGAGACGGTTCCCAACTCGTATGCACCTCTGTCTTGACGGCTAGAGCGGCCTTCCCCAGCTCGAATGCCTGGCGGCCTCGCGGCTAGAGCGGCCCACCTAGAACGCCAGCTGGCGGCTAGAGCGTCGCCTCCGCGCGAAGCCG
>NW_022900935.1:64309566-64315095 GCF_012274545.1 Fukomys damarensis
AGCGGAGCCGGTGGCGGACACGCGGCCACCCTCCTGGGCCCGGCCCGCGAGACGCGGGCAAGGCCACTCGGCCTGGGCGACCTTGGGTATTCGGGTCCCACCAGGCCCCAGGCTGTGGCTCCTCGCCACAGAGTCCCACCCGTGCAGGCGGCAGCGCGGCCGAGGGGCCCCCTTTTGGGAAGTGTCCTGATGCATAATGCATACTGGATTAATGAGATCACTCTACCTGCGGTTTGGGGTAGGATTACTACACGTAATTATGTGGGCTCCTGAGGGTCTCCGAGGAATTCGATAGAGCAGCGTGGAAGCCCTGGCTGGGCCCCAGGGATGAGGTGGTTTCCCGCCTTGGCGGTGGTGGACCGGAGCGCTTGGACTCCCTAGGCCCTGCAGCCCCTCTCCCTTGCACGGTTGACGGCTATTTCTGGGGCACCAGGCAACAGGTGCCCGGTATCTGTACTGCGCGGCAGCTGAGGAGCAGCAGCCACCAAAGGGGTGAGGTGCTCGCAAGCGCGCCCCTGGATAATGCTCCAAAAGAGTACCCTCCCAAGATCCAACAGCTGGTCCAGGACATCGCCAGCCTCACGCTCCTGGAGATCTCAGACCTCAATGAACTCTTGAAGGTAATGGGGAGAGGTTGGCACAGACCAGGGACTGGCATGAAGTATGGGGGCTGCTGTGACTTACAGGTTGTGTAGACCAAGCCAGGTTTGTCCCTTCATCGGTACATGTGGGGTCTGATAGCCATCTACTGAGACTTCTCTATACCCACAGAAAACGTTGAAGATCCAGGATGTCGGCCTCATGCCGATGGGTGGTGTGATGCCTGGTGCCGTCCCTGCTGCAGCAGTCCCCGAGGTAACCCTGTCTGGGGTCCTGGGCAGAAAGGATGTTTCCATGTGCCCACTTCAACTCTGGATTCATGATGTGCTCCTTTCCTCTTGTTCTTTTCTTGAGTCCTATAGCTGTCCATTTGCACATTCCCACTGTGGGTGCTCTGCAACCAAAGCGACCTTTTTCTTGGCAGGCACATGCAAAACATGTTTCTAGGCCGGGCGTGGTGGTGCACGCCTGTAATCCCAGCACTCAGAGGCTGAGACAGGATTACTGTGAGTTCCGGGTTTTTTGGTTTTTTTTTTTTGTACCAGGGATCGAACTTGGGTCCTTGCGCTTGCAAGATGGATTGCTGTGAGTTCAAGACCAGCCTGGGTTATTACATAGTGAGTTCTAGGTCAGTCTCAGCTACATAGTGAAACCCTGTCAAAAACCAAACAAACAAACAAGCAAAACATGTTTCTAATGGAGGGAAGCAGACAATAAGCTAAAGAGTGGTGGAAGTTGCACCAGACAGATTGTGATAAGTACAATGTACAAAGTTAGAAATGAGCTTTAAATTGGAGAGAGGGTTAGAATTTCATTGAAAGCCTCATTAAGGAGGTGGCATGTAGGAAATTGAGGAAGAAGTAAGATGTCCCAGCAGGGGAACTGACAGCCGTGAGGGCTCCTAGGCCACAGTTTGTCTTTCCATCAGATGGGGCTGGGAGCAGCAAGGAGGAGGCATGGGATGCTCCATCTCCTGGCTGGCCAGGAGCAGGTTTGGGTGTCTAAAAGAAACTAGCCAACTTGAAGCGCGTGTTATGTTTGATTGTCAGCTTGTCCGGGTCCCTGCTCCCACCTGCTTCCCCTGCAGAGGAATCCACAGTCCCGTAAGCACTCTGCGCTGGGGGTGATGGGTAATGTTTCTAGGATCTAGGAAATAGCCTCTCCCTTCTTTCTGGAAATGGAAGATTTGTTTGGGTTTTGGGCATTTTGTTGTTTTTGGTTTCTTGGGTTTGTTTATTTTTTGAGATAGGGTCTCACTATGTAGTTCAGGGTATCCTTGAACTTACTGTGTAGCCCTGGCTGGCTTTGAACTCAACACTGATCTTCCTGCCTCAGCCTTCTGGGTACTGAAGTACAGGTGCCACCACGCCCAGCTGGAAGGTTGTTTTCGAGGCTGATTAGCTAGGACAGTGGTGGTGTAAGGAACACATGGCTCAGGGCCTGTTTATTGTCATTGAAAGCTCTAAAAGATTCACCACCTGAGCTAGGGTGTATCTCGGTGGAGGAGCCCCTCCTGCCTAGTGTGAACCGAGCCTGGGTTCCATCCCTAGCCCCACAAAATACTCATTCGTATCCCAAGACTGGTTAGGTTCCGGCTCGACACTTGGCACCTGGGTAGGGATCACTGTACAACCTCTTGTCTAAAGTGGAATCGATGGAGTGCTACTAATAACTAGCAGGAAGTTGGGCACACCTGTAATACAAACACTTGGGATGCTGAGGCAGAGGGATTGTGAGTTCAAGACTGGACTGGGTTACATAGCAAACAAAAAAACAACGTGGTGGCATACCGCTATAGTCCCAGCACTTGAGAGGCAAAGGCAGGAAGATCGCTGCGAATTAAAGGCCAGCGTGGGTTACATAGTTAGCTCAAGGCCAGTGTGAACTATGACACTGGACCCTTTAAAAATTCCAAAACAACAACAAAAAGAAACAGGCATCGCAAACCACTAAGCTGTGGGACCTGCAGACCCTTCTCATGGAACCACTGGGTCTCATTGCACAGTCATCCGTCCGCAATTGCTGGGTTGTCAGAAGTGGAGTGCAGTGGTGTACAGCTAGAATCCTGGCACTGGGGAGGCAGAGGCAGGAGGAATTCTTGACCAACTTAGTGGGACCTCTGAGAGAAAGAAAGAGATGGAGTGTTGATCACTGACATGTGCTTGTGCTTTTCTGAGAGTTGAGTGGCACTGCTTTCCATAACTTATCTACAAAGCACTTTTGTATTGCTCCCCTCTGTTTCATAAGTTAACAGTTCTTAGGGAATGAGAAAAGTAGAATTGCAACGGGTGGGAGGCACGTGTCTGCGCACATGGTGGGAAGGCGAAACAGCCCTGTCTGAACCCTGGCTGTGCTGATGGGAGATACGCACTGCTGGGCCTTAGGATTGACACGGGACCCACCTGGCCTTGCGACGTGCCACAGCAGGCAGAGCAGCCCACAGCGAGTGTGTCAGCTCACCCCTTCCTTGCTCATTGCGCCCCTTTTCTGCTCCCCAGGAAGTAGAGGAGGAGGAACTCCCCAAACAGAAGGAACGGACACATTTCACTGTCCGCCTGACAGAGGCAAAGCCTGTGGATAAAGTGAAGCTGATCAAGGAGGTCAAGAACTACATCCAGGGCATCAACCTTGTCCAGGTGGGCGCCCTCCCCACCAGCACATGCTGATGCTTCTAGGCACTAGTTGCTCTTAGGGGAGCCTCGGTTTTGGCAGCCAAGGACCCCCTTCTGATTTTACTTTCTCTGGCAGGCAAAGAAGCTGGTAGAGTCCCTACCCCAGGAAATCAAAGCCAATGTCGCCAAAGCCGAGGCCGAGAAGATAAAGGCAGCCCTGGAAGCAGTGGGCGGCACCGTGGTTCTAGAGTAGCCCCAGCGCTGAGGACTTATGGACTGGAGGCCTGGGACCTGGGTGAGGCCCTGCCCACCCATACTGGCCCGCTCCGCTCCCAGCACCAGGCTCCTGGGCAGGGGCCTAGAGGGCCGCAGCAACTGGCACTAGTGGCCCTGTCTGCCTGGGAGGGGCGAGATGGACCTACAGTGCTGGGGAGGGATTGCTGCTTCAGCTTGAACAGAGCCCGGAGGCCACTCTGGAGCTAGCCAGTCCCCATGAGCCCGTCTGGTGGCTGCTGAGGAAAATACACTGTTGAGGCTGGTGTGTGGAGTCCTGTCCTCGGCAGGTCGCGTGAGGGGCCACCTGTGGTGGTGTGGCCTGGGCCTTCCCCAGCTCAGCCAACTCCTTGCCATCCTTTCGTCAGGCCAGCTGAGGGCCTGCAGACGTTCATGCATTCCCTTTGGGTGGGGCCTGTCCTGGGACCCCACAGCTGGTGGCAACCCTCAAAGCACAGCAGGCCCTCGTATGAAGCAGCCAAGTGAGTCCTGCAGTTAGGATGGGTGATTTCCCTGTGTAGATACCAGCACTTTTTTTGTGGGGAGTACCGAGGATTGAACCCAGGATCTTCCTACTGAGCTGCATCTCCAGCCCTTATTTTTTTTACTTATTTATTTATTTGAGAAACTTGCAGTCCTGCCTCAGTCTCCCAGGGTACTGGAATTACTGGTGTGTGCCACACCTGGCTACTGGCATTTTCTTCCCCTCCTTGGAGGTACTGCCATTTTTAAAGTAACATGCAGTGCGGCACTGATGAAACCACCGAGCTCGACGCACCAACAGTGCAGCCGCGCTGGGGGCTGAACCCCTGATCCCAGAATGGCTGCTGCAAGGCGGGTGCATACTGGCCACCTGCAAGGTCAGGGGCTGCAGGGGCTCATAGGTGTAGGCCTGGCAGTGGCCCTGCCAAGCTTGGACTGGAATCAACCCCACAGGTGAGCCAGCAGGTACTGGTGCCTTTAGGGTGCAGACCCCACCATCCCAGTGCCAACCATGCAGCTGGCCTTGCCTTCCGAACCTTCAACCTCTTTCCTCTGGCTGAGACTTTCCAGCACAGCCTCCTGAGGGAATGTGAATTGATTCTCCTTCAGCAGGCCCTGGGACCTGGCCCGACCCCTGCCTGCCTTCAAAGCCGTGCGGGCAGGAAGCTGCAGTGTGCTGAAGTGCCTCCTTTGGAGAACATGATGTCTGGACAGGTGTCCTGGGGGACACTCCCACTGGCCTCAGTTTCCCTGTTAGAAGAACCTTAGGGGTCTCCTCTGAGAGACCACCGGAACACTTTCTCCAGGAGTGCTTCCCCGGGGAAGCTGATGTGTCCCACTGTGGACAAGCCCGGCACTCATGCGCCAGGCCCCTCCCAAGGACTTCTGGCTTCCCTGGCCTGTAGGCCAGGGCCATTCCTAGAGTTAATGATTCTCCAGCGGCTTTTCTCTACACCCCCACCTCAAAAGAGGCCGCCTCAGCCAGGCCCCAGGTGTGCCATGCCAGGTGCCCTGCAGATCTCAGGAAAGCAGTGAAGCTGGAGCTAGGGGACAGCCCCAGCCCACCCCTGCCTTAAGCCCCTTGCTCTCAGGGCTAGAGCCAGGTCTAATCATGGAGTGATGGTTCCTGGCCAGAAAAGGGTTTTCCATGCCCTCCTGGACTCGTGAGGGGACTGCTCGATGTATGCGTGACTGACCTCAGGCCATGGGGTCGGCCTCTCCCTCACTGGTAGGAGCTGCACTCCACAACTACTGCTCACTCCTGCGACTTCACTGGTGCTGGCAAGGCGCTTAGAGCATGTTGGAGACCCTGGCTCAGCTGGCAGGCTTCTTCCTGCTCTTTACACAGCTTTTGTTCCCCCGCCTTGGCCTGCCATCCCTGCTCGGGCTGGTCCTTGTTCTGTGAGCTGTGGGCTTTCTCCTCTGGACTTTGTCTTCCTGCCAGCAGCAGGTTGCTGGACTGTCACACAGACTTGGAGACATTGTAGTGTGGGCCTCTAGATCCCTGTTCCTCCATGGTTTTTGTCATCTCCTTTTTTTTTTTTTTTTTTTTTTTATTTTT
>NW_022900935.1:64315424-64316642 GCF_012274545.1 Fukomys damarensis
TTTTTTTTTTTTTTTTTTTTTAATTTTAATGAGCCAGGGACTAGATATTGTGCTATGTAGTTGAGGCTGGCATGAAACTCTAGCTCAGGCTGGTCTCAAGCTTGTGGCAGTCCTGCCCAGCCTCCAAGTACTGGGATTATAGGAACATACCACCACACCCAGTTGTCACCTCCTCTTTGGTGACATTGTAGTCTTGGACTTGGTGGACATTTTCGTTTTCCACAGGTGAAGCATAGCCACAGGCACAGCCAAGCACCCTCAGTGGGTTGGGTGGAACCTGGGTGGCCCTGACTACAGAGGCCATCTCTCTTCTGGTCTCAGACACTTTTCACAAAGCAGCGCTTCCTTGTCAGGCCAGTTCTGCATCTTAGCCATTGGGTCTGTTTGCTAGGGTCTCTGAAGTCTGATCCCCAGAGTCTCCTGGGCATCCTTCTCCCCAACCTTGGGCTTCCTCCTGACCCTCACTCTCCCCGTGCTTGGCTGCCTACCTGGCATCTTCCTCAGTCTCAGGGAAGCTGTCTTTGCATGGCTGGGCGACATTACCAAGACACCAGACAAGAACGTAACCCAGGGGCGGCTCTGGGCTCCACTACCAACCCCACAGCCTATCCTTGATGACCTCAGGGCCAGAGCTACCTGGGGTTCTGGAAGACAGCTGCTCCTCGCTGTCAAGCAGGAGCAGAGTGAGATGGGAGCCTCCCAGAAGCCCGTGGCCGCCGCTGGCAAGGCGCTCCCAGGGTGTCTGTGCTCAGGAGTGCTTGTGTTGCAGCCAGTCTTTACCAGCTCCCTTTGCCCCTAGTTTTTACTTAATCGTCAGGCTGGCCCTCCGGAGGTTTTTGTCCCTCCATCTTTGGGCCCCACAGGGCTGAGGACGAAGGTCTACTACCGCAGCGTGTGTGCCCCGCTGGCAGGACACCTGAACTAGCGTCGGGTGCAAGTTTAGGTCGCGGCTGGGACTAGAGCGCTGTGACCTCCGGGCAAGTGCCCTAGGCTAGGATCTGGGGCAGCCGGCAGGGTCCGGGGTCCAGCTCCACGCCCACGCCGCTGTTTTAAGACGCCAGCCCCGCCTTCTACAGGGCCCCACAGCTGAGGACGAAGGTCTACTACCGCAGCGTGTGTGCCCCGCTGGCAGGACACCTGAACTAGCGTCGGGTGCAAGTTTAGGTCGCGGCTGGGACTAGAGCGCTGTGACCTCCGGGCAAGTGCCCTAGGCTATAG
>NW_022900935.1:64325442-64334895 GCF_012274545.1 Fukomys damarensis
GGGGAGGGACAGCTGCAGGGTTGCCTTCCTCCTCCTATGCCCCTCTGTCCCCCTCCTATCACCTGGGCCCGTGGGGGGGACCAGCACCCTCCAGTGCCTTCCCAGCTCTGCCCTGCACCCCAATCAGCCTCACAGAGAATCCGGGCTTCACCGGCTGCCCCACACTTCCTGTTCTGCCTTTAGCCTTTGCTCCAGTGTCCTAGCTCCACCAGATGGCTCTTTCCTGCTGAGTCACCTCTGGATTCCCAGGCAGGTGGTTTGAGGTCCCTAACCCTAGGGCCACCTCTGCGTCTGTGTTGGGCCAAGAAGTTCTCTGGCCCCTGGAGGAAGGGAGCTGGAAGCCACTGAGGACGACATGGGGCCACCTTGGCCCTAACCTCTCTCAGGGAGGCCTGGTACCCACTCCCTGATGGTGGCCAGACCATGCCTCTGGGCTGGGGACCCTGCGCCTATAGGTGTAGTGCAGGTAGGGCACCGCCCGTCCTCATTCCAGTCTGGACAGCACCCGAGGCGGCCCCCTTCCATGGTCCTAAGAGAACTGGGGTATCGGAACAAAAACCCAGGAGGCCACTCGGTGAGAGCACAGGCGCTGGATCTCCTGGTCCAACCTTTGCCCTTTGCCCTACTCAGACCTTATTAGGGATTCATGTGCAGTCTTCCTGGTGTGTGTGGTTGAAATCAGCATGGATTCTGGGACAGGCATGGGTGTCAGCACCCTTTCAATCAGCTCTGCTGTCTCACCTGCAGACCCAGTGAGGCAGCCGGGCTGGACACATGCTTTACGCTCCAGAAGCCAATTCACCTGTGCACAGGGCAGGCTGTGTGCCCTTCCCCACTGGGTGCACAGGAGCCTGGCATCCGTCTCTGCTGTAGCACGGGGACACTGCCCTTGGCCAACAAGCACTATGAAGTCGCTCTGGGCTTGAATTTCAGGGACTTCGGACCCATCATCAGGGAGGGGTTTTTGGAACTTTTTTTTTTTTTTAAACAAGGTCCAGCCTTTGATCTGTGGTGTCCTTTGTGGTCCCGAGACAGATGGGGACACATCCTCAGTTTCCTGGCCTCCATGGAAAATGTGCCTGCTCGCTCTAACCCAGTTCTGTGAGCAGAGCAGGTGAGGGGGCTGGTGACTGCAGCTTTAGTCTAAGTGGCACCACTGTGATGCTTTACCTGGTTCTGTGATTGTTATTTAACTGGGAAAGTTCCCTGGAGGGGCACTGAGCCTTTCCTAAGTAAGGCAGATTGTGGGCCTGAGGCAGAGTAGAAGAAATTAAAAGAAAGGTAGAAAAGAGACAAGGAAATCATAGCTAAAAATTGTACTTTTAAGAAGTCTGCAAGTGCTGGGCATAGCGGCACACACCTGTAATCCTGCACTCAGGAGAGGAGGCTGAGTCAGGAGGATCACTGCAGGAGACGTCCCTGCCCAGTACTAGCATGTCGCGAGCCGGCGACGCAGAGCACTGTCCAGCAGTGTCTCAAACCTGAAAGAGCAGCGGGGTGGAGATGGGGCAGAGAGTGAAATGTGATGGACTGATCGTTATGGAAAAAGGCAGCAATGCCATTAGAAGATCCATCAGTGAAATCAAAAGAGCATCCTTTAAAGGTTGCGAACTGGTAACCTTTGGGAATATAAATGCCTGATTTTTAGCAAATTGGATAAGCTTATCACCAGGGTAATGATTGTCAATATCTCCTGAATACTGAATAAAAGCTAAAGGCCAAAAATCTGTGGTTTCTAAGAGCCAATTGCATTGTTCTTTATCATAAGGAATTATTATTTTATGAGGTTCAAATCCAAAGGTACGTTTTGAAAACATTCTAGCCTGCATACAAAGTTTAGCAACTGCCTCATAGTAAGGCAATATACTCTTGCCTGAGTTAGCAGGTAAATAGAGCCAATAAATGGGTGCATTTTGCCATAACACACCCGTTGGTGTTCCTTGGGAAGGACAAACCACAAAGAACAAAGGCTTAGAATAATCAAGGTAGGAAATTTGTTGTTTTTCTATTACCAATTGAACTGTCTGTAGGGCTTTCTTTGCTTCTATAGTGAGCTCTCGAGGGGAATTTGGAGAAGGCTCTCCTATTAAAATATCAAACAATGGTTTTAATTCATGAGTAGATAATTTTAAATAAGGACGTAGCCAATTAATATCTCCTAATAATTTTTGAAAATCATTAAGAGTTTTTAAATGATCGGTCTTTAGAACTATCTTATTATGGGCTGTATAACTATTATTTAATTGAAATCCTAAATAAGAATAGGGAAAATTCAATTGCACCTTATCAGGAGCTATGTGAAGGTTAGCGGCTTTAAGACTCAGCACAAGATCAGCATAACAAGAATATAATTCACCCTCATTCAAACAAGCTAACAATAGATCATATAATGTAGGATTTGAACTGCGGGCCCATTTTTTCGAACCTCAGAAAGGGCTTTAGCTACGAAATATTGACATAAGGTGGGGCTATTGGCCATTCCCTGAGGTAATACTTTCCACCAATATCTTTTCATGGGCTGAGCCTGATTGACTTCTGGGAGACTAAAAGTAAAATACTGTTTATCCTCATGATGTAAGGGAACAGAGAAAAAACAATCCTTTAGATCCACTACTATAATTTTGGATTCTTTGGCAATGGCTACCGGGGAGGGAAGGCCTGGCTGAAGAGCACCGGTTACTATCATTCTTTTATTGACTTGTCTTAGATCTTGTAAAAGTCTCCATTTTCCAGATTTCTTTTTAATTACAAATACTGGGGAATTCCAAGGAGAGAACGAGACTTCTAAATGGCCAAGCTCAAGTTGCTCCTGTACTAAGCTACGAGCAGCCTGTAATTTTTCTTGGGAAAAGAGGCCATTGATCCACCCACACAGGAGGTCCAGACAACCACTCAATTTTTTCTGCGTGGGGTACAGCTGAATCAATGGCCCCTAAAAGAATATCCTAAACCTGCTCTTTGGGGACGCGCATGGGGTATCATAGGTGTGGCTATTCCCTGATTGTATTTCCCTAATCCTTTACCTGGAATATACCCCTGATTTAACATTTGTTTGGTGACTAACTCATCAGGGCTACACATGATGGCCCCCATTTGTTGTAAAATATCTCTTCCCCATAGATTTACTGGTAGGTGGGGCACAATAAATGGCTGAATCTTGCCCTGATTTCCATTTTCATCATTCCAATTTAATAGCTTTGCGCTCTTTTGAGGATTTTGAGTCATGCCTATTCCCCTAAGATGGGTGGCTGTATCTTGGACAGGCCAATTCTTGGGCCAATGTTGTTGAGCTATCACAGTCACATCAGCTCCAGTATCTAAAATTCCCTTGAATGGTCTTTTATTAATCCAAATTGTTGATTCAGGTTTATCTTGTTGGATAGGCGTGACCCAAAATGCATCAGAAGACCCAAAAGCTCTATTTTGCCTATTTTGAGGAGATAAAAAAACTTTCCTTGGTCTATATAAGAACAAAGCAATATTTGTGCTATTCGCTCCTGAGCAGGGATAACAGTAATGCCATCAGGTGATGAAGCTAATATTTTTATTTCACCCATATAATCTGCATCTATGACTCCTGGATGAATATGAAGCCGTTTTAAAATCCAACTACTCCTTCCTAGGATGATTCCAATGCTGCCTTTCGGCAGGGATCCAAATATTCCTGTGGGGAGAGCTTGTGTTCCCATCTGAGGGGTTAACACTGTGTAGGCGGAGGTGTGGAGGTCCAATCCTGCCGCCTGGGGTTGCTCTGAATAGGTCATGAATGGATTTCGATTTGATGCCCCCTGTGGGACAAACTGAATGCTGGGATAAGCTGTTTTCACATTTGTCCTCATATTTGTTGGGCCCTGAGGTGGGCCCCGCTGGAAGTTTTTTTGTCCACTAGGGGGTGGTCTTTCATAATTATTTTTCTGAGAAGACTCAATGAGTTTTCCCTCCTTGTCAAAGATTGACCTACACTCTGATGCCCAATGATACCCTTTCCGGCACTTAGGGCATAGAGCTGATGGTCGAGACCCAGAACTGGGTTTGTTAGGGCAATCTCTCTTCAGATGTCCAGGCTGCTTACAACCAAAACATGTGAGCTATTTCTTGTTGCGTGAATTGGCATAAAATGTATCTAAACTCATCCCTTGAGCGGCAGCGGCCATAGCCATCCCTTGTGCCCATCCCTGAGTATATCCTGGTCCTATATCTGCACATAGCCTAATGTATCCTGAGAGATGTTTTTCTTCTATAGGGTCGGATGGCAGCCTGACAATGTTTATTAGCATTTTCAAAAGCTAGCTGCTGAACGAATGGCAGGCCATTATCTACATTACCAAAAATCCTCCCTGCAGCAGTAACTAATCGATGTACAAAATCTGAAAATGGCTCATCAGGTCCTTGCCTTATGTTAGAGAGGCTAGAGCTAAGGTCCCCTTTGGAGGGAAGGGCAGTCCAAGCATTGTGGGCTGCCAAGGCTATCTGAGCATAAACAGGAGGATCATAATTTGATGAATAACATCCTCATAAGCTCCTTCACCAGCTAACATTTCAAAGTTGATTTGACCCATATTAGCCTGAGCATTATGGCGAGCAGTTTCCTTACAATTATCAAAAAAATTGGATTTCCATAAAAGAAAATCACTGCCACTTAAGGCCGCTTTACAGACCATCTTCCAATCACTGGGCGTCAAAAAGGACAGTTGTAGCGACTCAACAATGGCCAAAGTGAATGGTGCATTTGCTCCATACTGAGCTGTAGCTGTTTTTAATTCTTTGACCATCTTGAAATCAATGGGTTCGTGCCCTCTTACCCTGTTACCTCGGCCATCTAATTCCTCAATAAATGGAAAAGCATAAGAGCTGAAGTTGCCTAAGTCCTCTCCTTCCTTTTTGGCCTCTCTCAGCGCTATCTGGAGGGGAGTGAACTTATGGAGTCTTTCTTCCCCGTTTGATATAACCTTTTTATCTATCTTTATTGCTTCTAATTTTCTAAGGAGCGATTGTTTTCCCTCTGCTAATTGAACTCTTTTCCTTAATTGTTCTACCTCTGAGATCATATCTGAATTGGGGTCTTTTATCTCTTATATTCTCTATATCAGGTTCGATGGGAGCAGTGGGAGGAGGACGAGCAGTTAATATAGCTCCTACAATATCATTATTATCTTCATTTTCTCCCTCAGACTCTGAGGAGCTTTCTTGAATTTTAGTTAGATCAGGATACAATTTTGACTCTTCCTCCTTTGTCGCGAACCTGAAAGGACGAGGACAGAGAGGGGAGACACCTCTCTTCTCAAGTTCCTTGCTCGCTTTATTACCGAACCTTTCCCTTTTATACTCTCCCGCTGCACGGGAGGGAGAGTACTGCCCACACATTCCAGAGGGAAACAATAACAACTATTATGGGTTACATCTGCTAGGCAACAGATCAGACCACCAGCTGAACTAGCCCGTTACTACGGGCGACGGCACGTCCACACCGCTCGGGTGAATCACAGGTCAACATGGCTGCGCTCATGCCACGCTCCTTCCACAATGCTCTCCACACTCCTTATGTTCCGAATTTTGTGATTTAACTTCTCTTAATTCCTTTAAGGTTTCTTTGGCCTCTTTGAGGTGTTTATCTAAGCCTTGTACATCCCTTTTTTGTAAGCACTCATTTATTAAAGACCAGAATGACTTTTTCTTTGCCTTAATTCCTTTCTCACCGAGTAAAGACTGAATTGCTGTGCTAAATTTAATTTTAGATCCTATGTCCCCATTGGTACCTGCTTCTCCGAGGATTTGCCCCACCGGGCGTTCCAGACAGTGGTGTCCTCCTTGTTTCGACTTGGCCGAGCGAGCCCTTTTTGACCGCAGGCTTCTTCTGATTGCTCACCGATCGACGCTTCAATTTCAGGTCCCTGTTCGGGCGCCACTTGTCGCGAGCCGGCGACGCAGAGCACTGTCCAGCAGTGTCTCAAACTTGAAAGAGCAGCGGGGTGGAGATGGGGCAGAGAGAAAGGAAGGACGCCAAGACAAGTCTGATCAAGGTGACGTTTATTGCAGGCAGGCATCAGCCTTTTAAAGGAAAAAACCAAACTATAATGGGCTAGGATTACCATAGTAACCTCAACACCTGCTCCACCGGAAAGAGGGTTCACACGGGAAAGAGAAAGCAGGCTCAAGAAAAACAAATAAACAACACTTGCAACTAATAATCATGATTCCCACAATAGGTGGAGGAACTTCACAAAATGGAGTTACAACACCTGCAACCAATAATCATGTTTCCCACACCAGGATTCACTATATTCAGCTTCACTGTAAGTCTCGTTCTGTCTGCTCTTTAACCTTTAGCTGGTGCTGTGGTGGCTCACAGGAGGCTGGGACCTACTGCAGGGGTCTCCAGTGACGTCCATTCCCCTGACCCTTACAGATCACCATGAATTTGAGGCCAGCCTGGGCTACATAGGGAGACCCTGTCTCAAAGAAAAAAAAAAGTAACTTCCAGGATGCAGCTGAAGTCACCCAAAGTGACCTATATCAGCATTCCCTTAGTTACATTTAGGCTCCTCCTTCTGGACCCGTTACACCCAAAATTCCTCAGCAATAGAGAAATTCCATAAATTGGCCTAATTGAGGCAGGCGGTGGAACCACTGAGAGAAATCCCCAGCCCTCTAAATTGGCCTAATTGAAAAAGTAAAGAACAGGAATTTGCTGGGCGTGATGGCACATGCCTGTAAAACAGCACTTGAGAGACTGAGGCAGGAAGATTGCTACAAATTCTACACCAGCCTGGGCTAGTGAGTTCAAGGCCTGCCTGGGCCAGGGACTTACCTCAGTGGTGCCGCCACCTGCCTCGCAAGTGCAAGGTATCAAGAAATAATAAAATAAATAAAGGGTCTCACCCTGTTGCTGGGGCCTCAAACTCTTATTGCAGGATAGCGTGGGTCCTTACTTTCAGTAATAATGGAAAGTGAAACTAAAGCACAACGCACAGGAAAGGGGCCTTTATTAGGAAGAGAAAATGGTAAAGGGCTCACCTGGGAGATGACAGCGAATCTTGCTGGCTCTTAACTAAGGGGCCTAAGGAAAACAGGAAGCGGTCCCATCTTGAGCCGCTGGAGGGCGCGTGAGGACAGGGCTTGTGGGCTGATCCAGCTCTGGTTTCGTTTCCCGGCTCTGGAATCCTCACAGCTGAAGGTTGAGTTTTTTTCCCCAGGAAGAGATTATCTCGTGCGGGTTTCAGGCTGGTGGGCTCGGCTTCTTCAAACTGGGGACGTCTGGGCGGGGTGAATATTTCGTCTGGTAAACCCAGGCTCGTCAGCCTGGCTCTGTCAGCTGTTAGAGGGATTCCTGCGTGGTAAAGAGCTGGGGAGGGATCCGCCCCGAGAGATTTTTAGTGTGACAGAGGACTGAAGGTCAGCTCTGTCCACTTTTCATTATCTACTGGGCATGTGTCAGGCCCAAGTGAAGACTTGGGGTTTTTAAAGAACACCCCTTTTAAGTCCCTGACCTCTTTAGGAGGAGGGACAAATCAAGTTTTTGACGAGTAAGAGGCTAAGGGCCCAGGATTCGGCGTCCAGACTCTGCCACTCCCGGGCTCAAGTCATCTTCCTCCTTCAGCTTCCGGAGCAGCCCTGCTGAAAGCTTTTAAAGACAAAAAGCGAACAAACCTCGCAAATGAAAAACAAAGCGAAAATAGAAGACATTCCCAGGAGGGGTGGCACATGGGAGGCTGAGGCAGGAGGATTGTAATGAGTTCAGAGCCAGCCTGGGCTACATAACAAGACCATGTCTCAAAAAACAAAAATTTGAGGGCGGGGGATTTGGCTCAGTGGTTCCACTGCCTGCCTTGCAGACATAAGGGCCCTGAGTTTGATTGATGGTACCACAAAAATAAGAAAAACTAAACAAACAAACTTACAAGGTCCAGAGTTCAATCCCCAGTACAAACAACAACAAAACAGCAAAAACCAGTGAAAAGGAAAGTACTAAAGAAATATTAGAGATTATTAGTATCCTAGTTATTTTTTGTATGCATATTGAGAATGTTTGTTTTGCTTTTGGTTTTTGAGACAAGGTTTCACTTTGTAGTCCAGACTGGCCTAAAACTCAGCAATCCTCCTGCCTCAGCCACCTGAATGTTGGGATTACAGACGTGCGCCATCTTGTCAGGCTGGTGCTCAGGACTGAACCCAGAGCCTGTAGCTAAGCATGTGTTCTGACAGAACTACACCCCCGCCCCTGTGTACATAACCAGATGTGTATTTTTGTATAATTTGTAGGTTAATTTTGCTGTTTTTTTAAGGGCACAAACGTCATGAGATCAAGAAATTCCTATTTTATTTTGCAAATAAGGAGAGGTGGAGGGGTTGAAGGGAGGGGCAAGGGAAAGGGGAAAAAATAAGAACCAAGATACATCATGTAAAGGTACAAGTTCCCAATGATGAATGTAAATGTATTGTATACCTAAAATGTGCCAATAAGAGAATTTAAGAGAGAGAGAAAAAATTCCTATTTGTAGGTTGCTAAGATCTTCTCATTGGAAATATTAAATTTTATCAAATTCTCCCTCTCCCTCCCTCCCATCTCATTGTCCTTAAATATGTATACAAATAACAGACCAGAATATTTGCCAAGTACAGTATATAATAAAGACTTACTAATATACTAGTTATTATGCCTAAGAAATAGTACTAAGAAAACAAAGCTCCATAGAAAAATGGGCTAAGATTATAAATCTTTTATGGAGCTGGGTGTGGCAGCTCCCACCTGTAATACCAGCACTTGGAGGCTGGGACAGAGGATCTCAAATTCAAATCCAGTCTGGGCAATTTAGCATAGTAAAGAGTAAAATACAAGATCCCAATGATGAAGGTAATTGTACTGTATACTTAAAAAGTACCAATAAACTCAGATTTTAAAAAAGTAAAATAAAAAGGAATAGGGCGGTGGTTCAGTTAGTCCGCCCTGGATGACCATCTGATAAAAAAAAAGGGTGGGGACAGAGCACGGACACCTGCCTCTGCACGGATGGACCTTGAAGACGCCCAGCGCTACAGGACCCCATTTACAGGCGGCCCCCAAGGCGGGCTTACGCGTGGCAGGAGCGTCTTAGGAGTCACCCGGCTGGGGAGGGGGTGGCGAAGACCGCTAAAGGGCAGGCTGGGGTTGCTTTCCTGGTGGCGAAATGGAGATGGCTGCACGGCTCACCGCAGGGCACACTTACGCGATTAGCAAATCGCGTCTCCAGGAGCCTCGTCTCCAGACTCCGGCCCTCTGGAGGGCCCCCACCCGCTCTGCCTCGGAACGCTGAACCCCAACAGCCAGTCGGCCTCGAGGGCTTCAGGGCAGCGCCGAAGTAAGGGGACTAAGGGGACGTGGGGACCAGCGACTCCAGCAACAGGCCCGTCTGCTGGTGGGGCATGGTCGGAAGCTCGCTAGTTCTCCGGGTGTCCCACAGGACGGACTGCAACCCT
>NW_022900935.1:64335283-64347694 GCF_012274545.1 Fukomys damarensis
AGCCGCCCGCCGCTGAGCTCACCGGTCAAGCCACGCCCACACCACGCCCACACCCATGGCCCCGACAGGCCACACCCACCCCAGTATTCTACTCCGACCACGCCCGCCGAGCCACGCCCGGGCCACGCCCATGCCGCGCTCCGCCCACACCACCCCCAAACGGATCTGGGAAGTCTGGTCATCTCCTTGCCCAGAAAGACCTGTGTGTGCGGGATCTCAGGGCCAGGTGGCCTCTCCTGGAGTTATATTCCGGGAGAGGCAGACCACCGGGCCTGGTTTCCCCTGGAAGGGAGACTGCTCCTCCCTGCAGCCCAGTCTTTCCGCGTCGTTCTCGCTGCTCCGAGCGCCTGTTCCTCCTCCCTCCTGCGCTGGGTGCCCCTGGCCTGGAGGGGCCCCTCTGGCAGCCAGGCCCCAGAGCAGCTTCCTTACTGCCTTGGCCTTTCCACTGTGTGACCTCATTGAGACAAGGTCTGCTCAGCCATTAAGTTGCCAGGCTGGGTTCGAATTTGAGATGCCCCTGCCTCAGTCTTCCAGAGTGTTGGGGGATTACAGGTGTGAGCCACTTCAACCTGCAACTATTTCCTTTTGACACAAAGTGTTCCATGCATTCCAGGCTGGCCTTGAACTCAGTAGTGGCCAGGCTGACCTCATACCGTGATCCCCTGCCTCAGCTTCCTGAATGCTGGGATATTAGGCATGCACCACCATGCCCGGCTTCTGGTACTGCTATACTTGATTTTAGCCAAAAGGCCAAGAAGTGATGGCCTCCGGGTTTTTGTTTTTTTGTACCAGGGATTGAGCTCGGGACTTTGTGCTTGTGAGGCAGGCGGCAGAACCACTGAGCTATATCGCTGGCCCGGCGTCTGGTATTTGTAATGGTGCGTGTGAGACCTGGCTGTGTCTAAGTCCTGCGCCGTCCCTCCTCGCATCCATGCCTGTGTGGACCTGGAGACCAGCTATCCAACACGGAGGGAGTGGGGCGGCAGTGAAGAGGCCTGGCCCTGGGGTGTGCGGTCAGCAGGCGGCCAGGCAAGGCCAGCCTGTCACTCCCCGAGTGGCCTCTGGGTGGCAGCCGCGTGGCACGGACGGCCCCCAGCATTTGGTCAGGGCAGGGCAGGCCGGAAACCGCTTGAGAAAGCCAGCGAAGGGTGTGGCTGGTCGTATGGAGGCGGGTGGGCGGCGCCTCCGGTGCCAGGCTGGCCCTGGGCACAGACAAAGCAGACGAAGGCCGGAAAGCTTGAGATAGCCAGCGAAGGGTGTGGCTGGTCGTATGGAGGCGGGTGGGCGGCGCCTCCGGTGCCAGGCTGGCCCTGGGCACAGACAAAGCAGACGAGAGGGAATCGGAGCCCCTCCTGGGTAAGCCCCTGGCTGAGGGGCAGCCTGTTCCGGTCAGCAGAGCAGAGTTGGCTGAAATGGTTTCCGGGTTTGGTGGCGATGTTCTTGGTCTGGGAAACGCACCAGTCCTGACAGGAGGGCGGGCCAGGCCCCAAGGATGACTCTGGGCTCCATTCCTTTCCTGCACACCCATGACCTTCCTTGCAGGCAAGCCCAGCCCAGCACAGAAGCGAGGTCAGGATGGCCACTGTATAACAGCACCCACCACTGCAGGCTTAGGGACAGACAGCAGTGTGCACTGGGCTGACAGGAAACAGAGGCAAAAGCCAGAGGGAGGGGACAGCTCTTCCAGAGGGCCATGCAGGGCTGACCCTTGATCAGCCCCATAGGGAAGGAGGGGCATCTTCCAGCCACCACAGCCCACCTGAGTGGGACCAGAGGGTGCAGTAGACAGAGAGGTTATGCTCAGTCCCTCCCAACACTCAGCACTGCCCCAAGGGACAGCCACTATGGCCCCCGGGGCGATGTGGGGGCCCCCGCAGCTGGCAGCCAGTTCCCCAAGGCAGACTCTGCAGACCCTGTGACTCAGGGCGGCCTGCCTCTCAGGCCCAGGATGTAGCCTCCTTCCTCTTCCCAGAGGTTGGCAGGGTGAGGCCAGGTAAGCCTGGCTCCTTCTACAGAGGCTGTCCCTGGGAAGTTGGCACTGCAGGCAGCAGACTGGTCTGACCTCTCCTACCTTCCCCCAATGAGTGGTGCTGGGACCTAGGGCTTGGGAACGGAATTCCCTGGTCCATGCTGCTCCCTGGCAAGGCAATCCACACGCCCAGCCCCTGCAGCTGTGCCTGGGTGACATACTTCCCCTTTCTCTTGCTGCCAGGCCCCGCCCAGGACTTCCCCACAGAGCCTGAATCGGCCTGTAGCCTGCCTGGGCTGCACTGGTCTACTCTTGGGCAATTCAGGAAACCTGTTTCACCCCCCAAGGGTGTTTCGCAGGCCTGCTGCAGTAGGCCGAGGCTGAGGCCAACACAGGTGAGGACAGCACTGAGGACCCCAGACAGGTGGAGCCAGAGCCCTGATCCAACCTGTCCTGAAGCAGAATTCATTTAGTGCTGTGATCCATCTTGCTTCAAGCCAATTTGAGCTGAGTTCCCAATGACTTACAATAAAAATATATTAAGTGATATAGCACACATTCAAATGGAATTCCGTGTTGTTGGGCTGGGGATTTAGCTCAGTGATTCCACTGCCTGCCTTGCAAGTGAGAGGTCGTGAGTTGAATCCCTGGTAGCAAACAAAACAAAACAAAAGAATCCAGTGTTGTTGAGACAGGGTCTTCCTATGTCACTCAGGCTGACCTTGAACTCACTGTGTAGCTCAGGCTGGTTTCTTTCTCTTTTTTTTCCCCCTCATATTTATTCTTTTTTTTTTTCTCATTGAGTTTATTGGTACTCTTTAGGTTACAGCTACATTCATCATTGGGATCTTGTACCTTTACATGACAGGTCTTGGTTCTCATTCAGGCTGGTTTCAATTCTTGGGATCCTTCTGCCTCAGTCTCCCAAGGATCACAGGATGTTTGCCACCACACCCAGCCTGCTCACTTAAGAGTGATACTAGTCCATGCCCGGTGCCCACCTGCAGGAACACGTTAATGTTTCAATGACCCGTTGCTGCAACTCTGGAAGGATCTAGAAAGATCTGCGTGTGCGCTACCTAGGGTCAGGGTCAAGGTCTGGGTGGTCCCCTGATCGCCTGTGAACTGAGAGTGGACTGGCCTTGCTCTGCTGCAGAAGGAGTGAGGCTTCTGGCTCCCTGGCGCTGAGCAGGGCCAGTGGAGAAGGGAAGGCGAGGTCCAGGAGGGAGCCATCTCCAGCCAGCAGCTGGCCACAGGCAGCCACAGACAAGCTCAGAACTTGGAAGGGGACCCCACTGTTGTAACTTGAGATGCCCACAGCTGTGGCCTGCACCAGAGTCCTGGGCTGGAGAAGCCGGGAGCCAGCACCCATCTGCTGGGTGGGGGCACTTGGTTTGGGGTGACTCGTGATACATCTTTGGGTCAGCGACTTCCTGGCCAGGCTCAGGCCATGCCCACGTTGCCACCACCATCCTGGGTCCTGTCACCCCAGGCCCCGCGCAGGGAAGACACCAACTTCTCACAAAATCCTTGAGACAGAGTGGCTTTGGGGCCCTCCAGGGAAACCAGTCAGCAGCAGGTTCCATGATCTTGCAAATAGACTTTGCCAGCTGCACTGCCCCCAAGATATGGCCCTTCCTGGACACTTTCCAGGGCTGCTGGAGCACCCCAGGCCACTGTACCATCTGGCTGTGGCGTTTGGGCATCCTGCTCTTCAGGATTTGGGAAGGGCCACGGTGCAGAAAATCTGCCCTGTGCAGCCTTGGCCTCCCAGCCAGACACCCTCCCTACCCACTTCACTGCGCTCCAGGGCCCTGGGCAATAACCCAAGTCTCGAAGTAGAAATCGGATTTCCCTGGACTGGGCATGGCATGGTGGCGGGACACTTGCCAGCACGTGCAAATCCCCGGCACTGAAAAGCAAAGCAAAACACAACAGTTCCCCCTCGCTGCTGGCTGGGCCGGGCTCAGGGAGGAGAGGCGGGAAGCAGAGTCCTGGGTCTCCAGCAGGGGCTGTGGGTGGCCCATCTTCTGCCCAAACACCAGGCCGGGCCGAGGCTTTCACCGCCACCAAGCCCTGGTGGGAGCCCAAGACTCCGCTAGGGATTCAGTCTTCTGCCTGACTTGAACAGAAATTACTTTTGCCTTTGACTGAGGCCTTCTGAATGCGACGCAGTGCTGCGGGAGTCGGGATGGACCTGGGTCCTGTGCTGTCCCACTGACCCTGCTGCCCCGGCCAGGGACACTGTCTGAGCTGTCCTCCCCCCTGGCCTAGCCAGCCTGAGTCCTCACAGCCTAGAGGCAGGGTGGGCCTCCCTCCTTGGCCACCAGAGGGCGCCTGCTCCACCCTGCGTCCTCATGCCTTGGCTCTGCTTGTCTGTCCCACAGCAAAGAGACTGGCACAGTGCCCAGTCTAGTGACTGTTTTTCTTTTTTGGGGGGTAGCGGGGATGGAACTTGGGTCCTTGCACTTGGCACTAGCGAGGCAGCAGCAGAACCACTGAGCTAAATCCCTGGCCCTAGTGATGTTTTTCTACCTTGGGGATGGGATTGAACCCATCGCCTTTACACTGAGCTATATCCTTAGTGACTTAGACCTGGTCTCAAAAGGAAAAGAAAGAAAGGGGGAGAGAGAGAGGAAGGAAGGAGGGAGGGAAAAAGAAAGAGGAAGGAAGGAAGAGAAAGAGGTAAAATAATTTTAAGGAGCAGTGTGGCAATGTCTATGAAAATAGCACTGTAGGGCTGGGGATTCACTCAATGGCTCCATGCCTGCCTCCTCCCAAGCATAAGGTCCTGAGTTCAATCCCTGGTACAAACAAAAACAGAAAATAGCACTACTAGGGCTGGAGACTTAGCTTAGCGTCACCGTGCCTGCCTCACAAGCACAAGACCCTGTGTTCCATCCCTAGTACCGAAAAATAGACAAAATTTTTGTAAGGAAATAGTACTGTATTTATTAAGGAAATTGAATTTGTAGTTAAAAGAAATTCCGAGCCCAGATAGCTTCACCAGGTAATTTCACAAATGTCTAAGGAAGAAATATCAGTTCTATGCAAATTTTCAGAAAATAGAAGAGCACAAATTACTTTCAATGAGGCCAGCATTACCCTGATACCAGGACCAATATCCCTATCTCATAATGTAAAATTACAGATGAATATCCTTAATGAATATAGACATGCAAAAAATCCTTAATAGAATACAGGCAGTTCAAATCTATAAATACATTCTGATGGAATGAAAAAAAAATTTTTTTTTGGTTTTTTGAGACAGGGTCTCACTATGTAGTTGAGTCCGACCTGGAACTCACTATGTAGTCCAGGCTGGTCTCGAACTCACAGCGATCCTCCTGCCTCAGACTCCTGAGTGCTGGGATTATAGGCGTGTGCCACCACACCCGGCTATTCATGGAATAAAATTTATCCCAGGAGTGTCAGTTTGGGGCAATATTTGACAATCTAACCATGTCAGTAGACTAAGAAAGATAAATTACCACATCATCTTTTTTTTTTAATACAGGGTCTGACTATGTAGCCCAGGATGGCCTTGAATCTGCAGTAATCCTCCTGCCTCAGCCTCCCAAGTACTGGGATTATAGGTCTGTGTCTCCATGCCTGACTTGTCTTTTGTATTGAACAGTATGCTGTGAGTCGTATTTCATATGGTGAGTGACTAAAACAAAGACATACAGATGATAAAGAAGAAAATCTTGCTTTCCCAGGCTGCCCCTACCCCCAGGGCCCACTGTGCTAGCCAAGTGTTCTACCTCTACCACACTCAGCCCTATACAGGGATCTTCCTAGAAAAACCCAAAGATGCTAGGACAACAAGACACTAGATATGCGAGTTCGGAGAACTCACAAGAGGCCAACAGCATCTCATGTGTCTGTGTATTACCGGTGATGAACTGCAAATGAAATTAAAAGACAAACATCATGGAGACACAAGCGGGGGTTTTTCTCTCTGGGCTCTGAACATCAAAGTGAGGAAATTCAATGAAGCAATGGTGACCAGGGGAACAATTGAGCTGCCTCACCTAATCAGTGATGCTCAGGACGGATGACGAGGGCCCCTGTTCCTGCCTCCTGTCCAGCGGAACTGCAGCCAACGGAGCAGGGGAGCTCCAAGGAATTGGGTGTGGAGTCTAAGAGAAAGAAACCAAGGTCAGGCAGGGTGGTGCATGTTTGTGATGCCAGTACTCAAGGAGGCTGAGGCAGGAGAATCACTATGTGTTCGAGGCCAGCCTGGGCTACATACTAAGCTCCTGTCTCAAAAAAATAAAATCTTTTTGGTCTATGTTTGCTACTCTGAGGAACTTACTGTGAAGATAATGACAGTGTGAATCTCTTATTATTTTGCTATTTTTTTCATTAGAAAAGAGAAATAACCAACAGAGTGAAGACAATTTACAGAATGAAAAAAAATTTTTTTGCCAGCTATTCATCAGAAGACTAATGCCTACAACACAAAGAACTCAAAAAATTAGATTCCCTGCAATAAAAGACCCAGTCAAAAATGGGCACTGAAATGAATAGACACATCTCAGAAAGAGAAGTACAAATGGTCAATAAATACACGAAAACACGATCGACACTGCTGGCCATTAGAGAAACGAAAATTAAACAAGGAGAGTTGCACCTTGCGGCCCATGCCTGTAATCGAAGCACCGAGTTTGAGGTCAGCCTGGGCTCCCCAGTAAGTTCAAGACCAGGCTGAACTGCAAAGTGAGACTCTCTCAAAAAAAACCCAAACAAGGGCTGGGGATTTAGGGATTTAGTGCAGTGGCACCGCTCCTGCCTCGCAAGCACAAGGTACTAAATTTGATACCTAGTACCAAAAAAAGGAGAAGACCGACCATTGTGATAAATTAAAAGAAATCATACACAGAATCGAACACTCTCCATTTCTGTGATATTCTTTTTATTGTTTAGTTTTTTTTTAAATAGTATCTTGGGGGCCGGGAGGTTTAGCTCAGGAGTGACGTTGACTGCTTTGTAAGCACAAGGTCCCAAATTCGATCCCGGTACTCCAAAAAAAAAGGTAGTATCTTGGGCCAGGTGTGGTGGCGCATGCCTATAATCCCAGCACTCAGGAGGCTGAGGCAGGAGGATTGCTGAGTTTGAGACCAGTCTGAGCTACATAGCGAGTTCCCGGTCAGTCTCAACTACATAGTGAGACCTTGTCTCAAAAAAACATCTGGTTATGTAGCCCAGGCTAGCCTTAAAATCAGGTTCCGAGCTGGGCATGGTGGCACACACCCGTGATCCCAGCACCAGAAGGCTGAGGCAGGAGGATCACTGAATTCGAGGCCAGCCTGGGATGCACAGTGAGTTCAAGTCCAGGCTGAACTACATGAGGAGACCCTGTCACAACAAAACAAAGCCAAAAAGCAAAAACAAAACTTTTTTAAATTAAAAAAATATAACAGAGCCACTGGGTAGAGTGATGCACACCTGTAATCCTAGCTACCCAGTAGGCTGAGGCAGGAGGACGGCAAGTTCTAGACCTACCTGATCAACTAAGCAAGACCCTGGTCTCAAAAATATGAAAAGTGTGGGGGTCAGGAATTGAAAAATAATCAAAATATGGTATATGCATCGTATCCAAACTTAAAGGTTATATTTAATTATCTTTTAAGTTTTTTATTTGATCCTATAAAGCCAGGTTGTAGAAATCAATAATCTATTTGTATTTGACGTCATTTTGATTAAAAATATAATTGGACATTTTTGAACATTTAAGACAAACATATAACACTTAAGACAGACAAACATATAAGACAATTTCAACGAGTGCACTAAGATGGTTTTGGCCAATTGAATTATAAAATCTTTTTTGTTAGGACTAGTCAAAATTTTTGCAGGTCAAAATTAACAGATCTCTTGTAGAATTAGGGTTAAAGGAATGAAAGCTCTTCTTGACTGTAAATGTACACCTTTTATAACAGACTTGAAACCAACAAACAAACAAATCATTTCTATATACCTTCTCTACATACTTAGGCCTTCTGGTCTTGTATATCTATCTTTACCTGTTTTTAACAAGATGCAAAAGTGTAACTCTTACTTATAGCTTTCCTAATATTTTTCTGTCTCATTAACCTTCTATAACAAACTTCCGCTTAAAGTGTCCTTTTTCTGTTTTCAGCATACTATGATTGTTTTTTCTTTGCCTTAATTCCTTTCTCCCTGAATAAAGACTGAATTACTGTACTAAATTTCATCTTGGATCCTATGTCCCCATTGGTACCTGCTTCTCCGAGGATGTTCGCCGCTGGGCGTTCCAGACAGTGGTGTCCTCCTTGTTTCGACTTGGCCGAGTCCTTTTTGACCGCAGGCTTCTTCTGATTGCTCACCGATCGACGCTTCAATTTCAGGTCCCTGTTCGGGCGCCACTTGTCGCGAGCCGGCGACGCAGAGCACTGTCCAGCAGTGTCTCAAACTTGAAAGAGCAGCGGAGTGGAGATTGGGCAGAGAGAAAGGAAGGACGCCAAGACAAGAGGCTGATCAAGGCGACGTTTACTGCAGGCAGGCATCAGCCTTTTAAAGGGAAAGACCAAACTATTATGGGCTAGGATTACCATAGTAACCTCAACACCTGCTCCACGGGAAAGAGGGTTCACACGGGAAAGAGAAAGCAGGCTCAAGAAAAACAAATAAACAACACTTGCAACTAATAATCATGATTCCCAAATAGGTGGAGGAACTTCACAAAATGGAGTTACAACACCTGACTCCTACAGATAACGTCAGATCTTTAACAGGAAGCACCTGACTCCTACAGCTCTTTGGCTGTCCGAGTTTCTCCAGTGCAGGATCAAAAACAAGTTTAACACGTGCAGTCCTTAAAAAGGAACAAATGTTATCTTTCAAAAAGCCAGTGGGCCATGGCTGGCTTCCCACAATGCATGTACCAAGTCCCCAAAATGAGCATCATTATTCTGGATTACAAACACACACTAGTAGGGAAAAGCAAATCCACACTACACTGTGATTCCATTTTACCCCACTCGGAATGGCAAGAACAGGAAAACAGGGCCGGGGATTTAGCTCAGAGGTTCCGGAGCCTGCCTTGCAAGCACAAGGACCCAAGTTCGATCCCCAATACAAATAAAACAGGAAAAAATAAAAACGGGCAAGGACTGGGGTGGAGGGGGAGCCATCTTCCCTGCCAGGGAATATAAATTAGAGGACCTCTGTGGAATCAGGACGGAGGTGCCTCAGAAAACGAGAAGCAGCAGTTGGGTGGTCGCATGCTCCTGGGTGCGCCCTGGAAGGAGGTGAAAGTCCACATGCCAAAGCTGTCCGTGGCCTACATTACTGCCGGTACAAAAACCACCCAGGCACCGGTGATGTGGTGTGGAGGACAGAATGTGACCGCCACAGGGAAGAACACAATCCTGTCTTTTGCAAGAAAATGAATGGTCAGAGACCACCCTGTTGAGCAAAATAAGCCAGAGGCAGAAATCCAGACAAACATCGCAAGTCCCTAACACAGAATGGGCATCAACAAAGGAGGGAGCAGGGAAGGAGGGGTGACTGGGGAGGGCAGAAGCAAGAGGGGCACAGAGACCCAGAAGGGCCAAACCAGGTTAGGTGCCCTCACGGATCTGTCAACCAAACCGCCAATCTGTGTGACCAGTAAAAAGTGGAGTGCTAAATGACATGGAGTTCTGTCACCTTCTGTCCTCAGTTATCAAATGCTTCTTGGGCCAGGGATTTGGCTCACTGGTTCTGTCACGTGCCTTGCAAACGCAAGGACCTGAGTTAGATCCCCTGTATCAAAAAAAAAAAAAAGGAAAGAGGAGAAGGAGCTTTCCACCAAAAAAATTAAATGCTTCTTTTTTTCCCACCAAAATGAGCTAATGAATTGAGTATGGTGGTACACACCTGTAGTTACAGCACTCGGGAGGCTGAGGCAGGTGAACCTCCAGGAGTTGAAGGCTGGCCTGGGCTCCATAGTGAATTCAAGGCCAAGTTGATTTACATAGCCAGAGCCTGTCTGCAAATGAGTATATTTAGAGCTGGGCATGGTGGCGCACGCCTGTAATCCCAGCACTCGGGGGGCTGAGGCAGTATCATCGTGAGACCAGCCTGTGCTACACAGTGAGTTCCAGGTCAGTCTCAACTACATAGTGAGACCCTGTCTCAAAACACAAAAAACAAACAAACATAAAAAAGAGTATGTTTAGGGCTGGGGCTTTGGCTCAGTGGTTCCTCTGCCTGCCTTGCAAGTGCAAGGGCCTGAGCTCTATCCCCGGGACCAAAAAAAAAAAAAATATATATATATATATATATTTAATGATAGTATATTGCTACAATTGTTCTATTTTGAGTTGTTAATCTCATACTCTGCCTAACTCATTGTTGTTTTTTTAATTTTATTTATTTATTTTTTTGGTACTGGGGATCTAACTCAGGTCCTTGCGTTTGCAAGGCAGGTGGCAGAACCACTGAGTTAAATCCCTGGCCCTGGGTTCATCTTTTTTTTGAAACAAGGTCTTGCCATGTTGCCCAGGCTGGCCTGGGACCCCTGGGCTCAAGTGATCCAACACAGCAGGCACCATCCTGGTCCCCGGGCTATTTGGTCCCCAGACAAGACGTGGGAAGGCCCAGTCCCCCTCATTCCCAGCTCCAGCTCTGTTTATATCTTTCGAGTGTCAGAGAAGCCCAGAGCCCAACAATAAACTGGCAAAAACATTTTGTTTCTGATGCCGGGGATGGAACCCAGGGCTTCACTCATGTGGAACAAGTGTCCAGCCATGGCGGTGCCCTGTCCACACCCACAGAAACAGACTTTATTCAGGGTGGTCTGGATGGTGCAGAGACCCCAGCATGAAGTGAGCCCCAAGCACAGCTTGGATGCTGGGGACCACCACCGACGGACCCCTGGGAGTCAGGGGAGTGAGGGGTTCCGGCTGAATGGACCCATAGGACTCTGCTGAAAGCAGCTGGGCCCGGGACACCAAAGGAGCAGGCTCTTGCTGAAACTGGCTCTGCTGAGTCCCAGCACAGGGGGTCTAGGAGCAGATTGGCCAGCAGACTGTCTGGGCCTGGGGAGGCTGGAGGGTGGGAGCCCCAGTCGGGGTCCCAGAGCCCCCAGCGCATTTCATCCCCATCTACAGTGGGACTAGAGTCCCTGCATCCTTATCATGCCTCTGGGCAGAGCCCCGAACCCAAACCCCACCCTCAGCCTTAGGGTGGTCCCCAGTACCAGTTCACAGAGGGGGTGATCTGGACTGAGGAGCTCAGTCTGTGGCCTGGGGGGCCTAGGAGCTGGGGGGCAGGAGGGGGTGCTGGGGCAGTACCCGTGCCCCCCTTGAACAGGCAGCCCCCAATAGGTGGGGACAGACTTTCAGGACCTTTGCTTTCTGACCTTTGACTGCACCAAAACAGGGAGGGCAGCCTGGGGGCAGAGTTTCAGATGGGGATTAGGAAAAGGGTGCAGTGATGCCCCCAGTTGTTCCCAGATACGGCCCTGAGGTGAGGACCCGGTGGCAGGGGAAGGGGAAATCCTGGAGGGGTGTGAAGCACCCACCTATGGGCACCTCTCGGGGCCCTGAGCCTGGGGAGGGCAGGTTCCAAAGACCTCAGACAGAAGAAGCAGAGTCCTGGGGGCCAGGACCCCAAGACAAAGAGCCGCATCTGCCCAAGGAGCTGAGCCAGGATGGGGGAGCTAGTGTCCAGGACAGTGGGTGGCAGCGGAGAGACCCGGTGGACTCCAGAGAAACAGGAAAATCAGAGAAACAGAAAAAGCCCACTGCCAGGTGTCCTGCAGGTGTGGGACAGGGACCTCAGAGGAGTGGGCCACTGGGAGGGCTCCCCAGGGCCTGGAAGATGTTGAGGAGACTCTGGGAAATGTAGGAGGGAGGCAGACTTCTTTAGGGAGACAGAGAAGAAACCAAGGAGCTTTCATTCTGGAACCAGAGCCTCTTTCTAGAAGGAGGCCAGGGTTGGGACAGTGAAGTCAGAAAAACCAAGACCTAGCTGCACCCTTGGAATGTGGTGACCCAGGGTCACTGGATGATCAGGACAGCCTGGTGGGTGGGAGGGGCTGAGGAAGGGCCGGTGGGCTGCTGGCTTTAGGGAGCAGTGGGGAGGAGGACCCCCTCCTGGACGAAGCTGTGGCACAGAGGCACAGGGCTTGTGGAGGAGGCGCCTGGGGTGGGGGCAGGAAGAGACACAGAGGCAGGGCCAGGAGGCAGGCAGTCGGCTGGGGCCGGATCAGCTGTGCCGAGGGAGCCCAGGGACAGGACAAGGTCTGAGACCCCCGGGGTGACCAGAAAGGGCTCATGGGGCTCCCCTATTCAGAGCTCTCCCGAGCAGCCACAGGCTCCGACCCCACCCCGCCTCCACCTGCAGTGCTCCACCAGAGCCGGGTGTGGGGAGAAAAGCAGCCGGTCCTTCCCGGCAGTCAGGAAGGTGACCAGGGTGCATCGGGAGGT
>NW_022900935.1:64348396-64349619 GCF_012274545.1 Fukomys damarensis
ATGCCAGTGCCCGTCCAGCGTGCCCCTGCCCCCGGAACCCGGGGGCACCCGTCCTGCCCCGATGGGTGAGGGGCGTCGGCAGCCTGCGGCCTGCTCTTCTCGAGGTCCACACTTGTGACTTTGACCCGGGCAGGCGCCGGTCACTGCCCTGCCTGCTCTGTCCTCCGAGGCCCCCCTCCCTCTTTTCTGGCCGTGGGGTTTCTGCCCCGAACCCAACCCGAACCGGCTGACCCCTCACCTCTTGGCTCCCGCATCTCCTTTCCCTCTGTGTTGGGGACGCGGTGTGTGGGGGAGCTTGCTCTGGCCAGCATCCCAGGCTGCCTGCCCCAAAACGGGTGGGGAGGAGGCAGGCTTTGTAAACGGCCTAGGGCCATCGCCCCAGGTTGTGACCTTCCTTGGTTTCACAAAAACACCCCATTTCTACTTCCGAACCTAGGGCTTTCAGCGTGTCTGGGAGGCACCCTCTCTGGCCTTCGGATCAGTGCCTTCCTTGGCCGATAGAAGCCACTCCCAGTGGAAATTGCTGGGACACTGGCTAAGCCACCAGCACCGACCGAGTCATGTGCCCTGAGGAAGCTGGCATGGGGCAGTGCCAAGCCAGCAAGCAGCAGGGGCAGCAGGGCCGGCCCAGGTGGCCCAGATGGGCATGCTGTGGAGGGGGGGACAGAGGGGAGGGCTGAGGGCTGCAGGGCTAGGGGAGAGGAGACAGCCCGCATCTCCAGTCCTCAGTCTGAAACCGAGGGGGAGCTTTGTGTCCAAGGCGGAAGGGTGGGGTCAGGGTCTGTGCTCCCCACCCCACGTGCTCCTGCTGGGAGGGGAATAAGTTGGACAGGGGCCAGGCCCAGCACTCTGGCCAATGGGACCCTGGATAGCACCTCCACACCTGGCTCCTGGTCACCCTAGGGCTCCAGTCCACTCACTCACTCGCTGCACAAACATTTATCCTGTGGCTGCTGGCTGCCTGGGTGTCGGTGTTTACCCCACAGCGGGGGGGACTGGGACACATGCAGATCACTGTCCTTCCCAGCAGGTGACAGAACCCTTTGGCCTCTGGAGTTTGCTCTCCTCCTGAGGAGAGGCAGAGACACCCACCTGGGAGGTGAAACTGTTTGCCCTTGATCCCAGGCTGTTCCCTAGGCCAGCTCACCCTGGGTGCTCCCGGCCTACCAGAAGCCTCAGACTCGCACAGCTGGAACCCAACCGTCCCTGCCTTCCCCCCAGAA
>NW_022900935.1:64349754-64362451 GCF_012274545.1 Fukomys damarensis
GCCACGTCAGCCTCTGTGCCTGAGCCTGGCCTGCCAAGACAAGTACTGTATATTGAAAGTCACTGCTCTTTTGTAAATGTAAACAAAATGAGAACTAGATAATAAACAGCAAATGTGTCAAACTAAAACAAAAAGTAAACTAAAACAGCTCTCTACGTGACACTCGCATTTGTAGTCCTCCTGAAATGATGTTCACTGTTTCTCCTTCCCACCCCAAGGAAGTGGAGCTCGAGATAATTATTTACTAAGCAAACAGTCTTCTTTTAGGAATCATGCTCCACCCGCGCCCGCGCCCGCGCCCGCGCCCCATGGAGCGGGCCTCACTCACTTCTGTCCAATGGGAGGGGCCGGGCCTCTGTTCCAGGGTAGAGGCCTGAGTCCCTGGAGTCCTCCCCCCGACACCTACCCAGGGGATCCCAACCCTACCTTCCCCATCTTGTCTTCTGGGAGGGGGTGAGTTTCCTTTTTTTTTTGAGACAGGGTCTTGCTCTGTAGTTCAGGCTGGTCTCAAATTCACTGTGTAGCCCAGGCTGGCCTTGAACTCATAGCAATCCTCCTGCCTCAGGCTCCTGAGTGCTGGGGTCACAGGTGAGCAGCACCACACCACGCCCTTCCCCATCTTCTGTGGGGTGGGAGTGGGACGACGTGGGGAATGCCCACCGTTGGCATGAAGAAAGGTCCGGGAGCAGCCCACTGCCTTTCACTGCCACCTCTGGACCCTGCTTTTCTCCAGGAGCTTCCAGACTAACAGAGCCCCAGCTGGGTGGCTTCCATCTGGTGCAGGCAGCCCATTCCTTCTCCACGGTCAGCTCTGTAGGTCCGGATAGTCTGCAGTTGGCAAGAAGGGCATTGGCTTCTCCCATTTCCCAGTAGGGATATTGGACAGCTGGGTCCAAGGGGCTGCAGGGCCTCCTCGCTGGGCTGCCCTTCCCCCAGGGGGCTGTTGCCCCTTGCAGGGTCAGGGGCTGCATCTTCCTCTGTAGGCCCCTGCCTACCTCTTCACTGCCTACAAACCCTGGCCAGCTTCTGTCCCTTGCCCCCAAAGCCTGCCCACCCACCCTCCTCCAGGGCCTCTGGGAGACCTGGGAGCTGAGGGCCGCAGCATCAGGTGGGCCATCCCCTCAGAACAGAAGACAGGGCCCTGTGGTGACCCCTTTCCCCACCTACCTGCTGCCTTCTCCCCGCTCTGCTGTGGATCCCTCCCTGGCCCCAGCCCATGGCTCCTGGCTCACTCAGGACCTGGCCTTGACTGTGCCTGTGCAACCTGAGGGCCAGGTTCGGTTCTGCGCAGCCCCTCAGTGCCCACCCTCAGGTGTGGCACACCCCTGTCCTCCCTGGCACTGTCTTCTGTCCTGTCTGTCTGTCTACATGTCTCCCTCCCTTTGTGGGTGTGCAGGAGAGAGCCCATTACACCCCTGGGGCCTCACAGTGGGGTCCAGCAGACAGGTCCCAGGGAGTCCTGTTTCTCCCATGGGATTCAGTCAGAGCAAAAGAGGGCTCTGCTGCCTCCCTGCACTCCCAGGACTGAGCACTGTGGCCCCCCAGTCCCTTATATGGAGGGGTTCCTTGTCTGGGCTCCAGCCTCTGGCAGTGCTAATCTCAAAGGAATGTGCTGCCAGCCTGTGGTGCTCCAGGTACCCAGAGCCCCTGCCTGAGCCATGCCTGAGGCTGTAGGGCCATTTGGGCCGGCTGGTCCCAGGAGAGGACATGTACGTGACATGGACCATGGGTTCCACACACCTGGCCCCTGCATGGCCAGGAGCTGACCTGGCCTTGGGGGGCATGAGACACCCCAGGCGGGTTGCCTGGCCAACCCACTTTCCCATGGGTTGAGCCCGGGTGAGGAGTATAAGGCACGCTGGACCCCATGGGACTAGCAGAAGGTGTGCAGCTGAGAAGGCTGGTTCCCCTCTGTGCTTTGGGGGTGTCACCAGCATGGGGGGAGGGGTGGGGGTTCTGGGATTATCAGATGGAAACTTCCAGGTAAAGCCATTTACAGAACCACACAGTCCTGGAATGGGGGACCACCCCTGTGTCCCCTCCCTCCCAACCCCCAAGTCATCAATAGGGCTGGTTTTAGGAAGCAGGACATACCTGGTTGTGACTTTCACTGGACTCTGCAGACCCTCTGCAACCCGAGGAGGGGCGTGCACACCCCAAGGACCCAGGCGTAAGGCCCCTGGCAGATGTGGGGGGCAGCAACCCAAAGGCATGCCCCCCGCGCAGCCCTGCCACCCCTACCTCCTGCTGCTACTCCTGCTGGCCTGCTGGGTGAGTGCCAGGTGTCCCTGATCCCGCCTATCCCGGGGCACTCATGTCCCTCTATGCTAACTGCCGCCGGCTGTCTGTCCTGCGGACCGACCTGTCATTCTGGCTGCCCTTCACCTGTCCAGCCACAGGGCCCCTCCGCTCAGGTGATGGACTTCCTGTTCGAGAAGTGGAAACTGTACAGTGACCAATGTCACCACAACCTGAGCCTGCTGCCAGCCCCCACGGGTGAGTCCCAGCTTGCGGGAAGCTTCTGGGTGCTCCTGTCACCCCAGCCCCCACTGCACTCACAGAGAGGCGACCGAGCGGCTCATACAGGCTGGGGCTGGGGGTTGGCCATAGCTTTGCAGGAACTGCTCAGCAGGACTGAGGAGAGACTGGAGCAGGGGAGCTGTGGTGGGCACTGTCCAGAAGAAGGGGGTGATCCGTATAGGTCTGGACCCGGATGGGTACCAACAGAATTGGGGTGCAGCTTCCCAAGAGGAAGGTGCTCAAGAAGGCAGGGCAAGGGAGTCCCCGGCAAGGGGACCCGAGACAGAGGTTCCCTAGGGAAGGTGCCTGGGCAAGTCAGGACCAGGGTGCGCCATGGCCGAGGTGGGCATGGTTGGTCCAGGGGAGGCAGGTGGCCTGGCCCAGGTCAGGGAGGTAGCAGCTTGGGGCTGCAGGCTTGCAGAAGAGGTGGCCATGTTCATGGGGCTCCCAGGAGGAGGAGGGAGGCTCCTCACTGACCAGGTCTTTCTGAAGAGCCCCTGGCCCTGCCCCACCTCACAGAGCTGGTCTGTAACAGAACCTTTGACAAGTACTCCTGCTGGCCGGACACCCCACCCAACACCACAGCCAACATCTCCTGCCCCTGGTACCTGCCCTGGTATCACAAAGGTAACCCTGGAGGACCTGGGGTGCTGAGGGGGTGAGCCTGGGGAAGGGCTAACCAGAGCCCGCCCCACGCCCCAGTGCAGCACCGCCTGGTGTTCAAGGAATGTGGGCCTGACGGACAGTGGGTGCGTGGGCCCCGGGGGCAGCCGTGGCGCAACGCCTCCCAGTGCCAGATGGATGACCAGGAAATAGAGGTCCAGGTCAGCCCTGGTGGGCCATGGGAGGGGCAGTGGAGGCAGCCCCCGCCCAGCCCTGACCGGCCACTGGTTTGTAGAAGGAGGTGGCCAAGATGTACAGCCGCTTCCAAATGATGTACACCGTGGGCTACAGCCTGTCGCTGGGGGCCCTGCTCCTTGCCCTGGCCATCCTGCTGGCTCTCAGGTATTTGTGGCTCGAGGCCAGCGTGGGCAGCCCCAGGGGATGCGACAGCCAGCACTGAGTCACTGTCCCCACAGCAAGCTGCACTGCACACGCAACTACATCCACCTGAACCTGTTTGCATCCTTCGTGCTCAAGGCGGGCTCTGTGCTGGTCATTGACTGGCTGCTCAAGATCCGATACAGCCAGAAGATCGGAGACGACCTCAGTGTCAGCGTCTGGCTGAGCGACGGGGTGAGCCCTCGT
This sequence comes from Fukomys damarensis, assembly GCF_012274545.1. NCBI lineage: Eukaryota > Metazoa > Chordata > Mammalia > Rodentia > Bathyergidae > Fukomys > Fukomys damarensis. Next base: position 64,353,523 of record NW_022900935.1, read on the forward strand.
GTCTGAGCAGGGCGGGCGGGGCCTAGGACCCCTGCTCACACCATATCCTGTTCTACAAAGGCGGTGGCCGGCTGCCGCATGGCTGCAGTGATCATGCAGTACGGCGTCGTGGCCAACTACTGCTGGCTGCTGGTGGAGGGCATGTACCTGCACAGCCTGCTGAGCCTTGCCACCTTCCCTGAGAGGAGCTTCTTCACACTGTACCTGGGCATCGGCTGGGGTGAGTGGGCTGATGCCAGAAGGGAGACAGGGCAGCCAGGGTTCAAGACCTCAGCCGCTGCCCCTACAGGTGCACCCCTGCTGTTTGTCATCCCCTGGGTGGTGGTCAAGTGTCTGTTCGAGAACATCCAGTGAGTACGAGCAAGTCGGAGGCTGGGCCGGGGTGGTCCAGGGCTGGGCACCGGACTTAGGGAGCAGTGAGGGAGGCAGGGCACATTGCCCAGAGGTGGTGCAGAGTGTGTGCTGGCCCAGTGCCTGGGGATGGAGTCGTTTATAACCTTCACCCTTCCTTTCTTGGGACACTCATTAGATGCCAGCAGAATCGAGTTGCGGGGGCAGGAATTTAGCTCAGTGATTCCGCCGCCTGCCTCACAAGCGCAAGGTCCTGAGTTTGATCCCTGGTACCCAAACAAAAGAATCGAGGTGGGGGTGGGGGCCAGGTGCATCTCCGGGATATAAGCAGACACCCCACAGGTGCTGGACCAGCAACAACAACATGGGCTTCTGGTGGATCCTTCGAGTTCCTGTCTTCCTGGCCATCCTGGTGAGGAAACAGGAAGGGGCACTGATAGGGCTCCCCACGCCCTCCTTCCTGGGCTCTGGAGCCCACCGAGAGGAACATCTTGCCAGGAAGGAAGCAGAGAAGGCAGGCATGCAGACCAGAGCCAGTGTTTGTCCAAGACGCCAAGCACTCTCGGCTGCTGGCCAGGCCGCTCATCCTTGGCTGGGTGCCCACTAGCCCCAAGGCCACATGGCCCAGGGCCCAACTGGTCACAGGCCCACCTGCAGGGGGACTGGTGGGGGCCTCAGGCCCCGGAGTGGTCCAGGCTCACTCTGACCTGTGCCCTCCTCATAGATCAACTTCTGCATCTTTGTCCGCATCGTTCACCTGCTCGTGGCCAAGTTGCGAGCCCGCCAGATGCATTACGCTGACTACAAGTTCCGGTGGGTAGAGCTGGGGTGACCAGACCCAAGAGCCCCAGGGCCAGAGTGTGCCTGAGGATGGGGTTCTGCAGCCCAAGTGGTCTTCTTAAAAAACCGGGAACTGAACTCAGAACCTTGAGCTTGCAAGGTAGACGACAGAACCGCTGAGCTAAATCTCCAGCCCCTTAAATGTTGGGTGTTTTGTTTTGTTTTGTTTTGTTTTTGTATCCTCGGCCCATGTGGGCAGAGCACGGCCCAGGTGAGCAGGCTAAAGTGCTCAGGATTCTCCCCTGACAGGCTGGCCAGGTCCACCCTGACCCTCATCCCCCTGCTGGGTGTCCATGAAGTAGTCTTTGCCTTCGTGACGGACGAGCAGGCCCAGGGCACCCTGCGTTCTGCCAAGCTCTTCTTCGACCTCTTCCTGAGCTCCTTCCAGGTGACCACCCGCCTGCCCATGAGCCCCTGGGGACAGGTGCCACCCCTGACCACCCTTCTTCTCCAGGGCCTGCTGGTGGCTGTACTCTACTGCTTCCTCAACAAGGAGGTAGGTGGGGGCTTGGGCCCTGGGGTCTTCCTTTGCGCCCTCATTTATGCGTAGCATGGGGCTCACCTGGCTGTGGGATCCCTCGGAGATGTGTGGCAGGCTCTGGAACAGGTCTGAGCCCTGGACCCACAGGTGCAAGCAGAGCTGTGGCGACGCTGGTGGCGCTGGCGTGAGGGCAAAGCACTGCTGGATGAACGCATCACAGGCAGCCACTCGGCACCAACAAGGCCTAGCCACAGCCCCCTCTGCGAGAAGCTTCAGCTGGTGAAGGAGGGCAGCAGCAAGGGGGCCAGCCAGGACCCCTGTGCAGAGACCCCCTTGGCCAATGGCCTCCCTGGGTTGGCCAAGAGCCCCTTGTGAGGCTGTGCTGGAGCCCGGGCTGGGGCTGGACGCAGGCACACCAGAGAGCTATCCCAGAACAGCCCTGAGTTGGACACCTGCCCCCACCGTCCCCATGGCCTCCTTCCCACACCTCCCCTGCCCCTAGGCCTACGGTGAGATGACTTGGTGTGGCAAGGGAGCTGTACCGTGACTGCAGTTCTGGCTTCCCATGTTGTTGGTGTCCCGCGTGCATGGAAATGTGTGTCCTCCAATAAACAGCTCAAGTAGTGGCCATGTGAAGGTCCTGGAGAGCTTGGCTGGAAATGCCCTGAGTGGAAGAGTGTGGGCAGCCGGGCCAGGCCCATGCAGGGGTAGCAGCAATGGCCCAGGCTGGCCACTCCTTCCAGAGGGCCCTTCCCAGCACCCCTATTCCACAGACAGCTTGACGGGTCCCCACCTGAGCAGCTTCTGGCCTCCCTTCCATTCTCTGGGGCCTTCTTTGTCCTCAGATGCTCAAAGATCCCTTTACCAGCTGAGAGATGTGAAGGGGGCAGTGGCTGAAGGGGGCCCCTGCATCACAGTCCTGCCAGTCCAACACGAACACAGAATTTGCGGAGGGGTTTTCCAGACAGGCCTGCAGGCAGTCAGAGCACCAGCAGGTTGAAATGGAGAAATGGACCCCAGATTGCCCTAGATCCAGGTGAAGATGGCAGCAGGGTTGCCCAACCCCTGCACAGACTGTCACTCATTGGAGAATGAGCTGCCCCACATGCTGTGTGCAGGAAGAGCCAGGAGATGCTTTGGGGTGGGAGCCCCAGTATCTAGGCACATTCTGAGCCATTGCTTCGGAGGCACAGGGTGTGTAACGTTCCTCATTCTATCCTCAAGAACCATGGGGCTGAGGGCACAAGCCCAGAGAGAGCTTGGGGGTGGGTCAGAGAGGGTCTTCTGGGGGGCCCTGCAAGGAGAGGCTGGCTCCTGGGAGAGAGGTATCCTTCAGGCAGAGCTGGGCTAGTTGGAGCAAATGAAAGGACAGGAGGCCTCTCAGGAAAGGTAGACAGAATTACCCGCAGGGTACTGGGGAAGCAAGGAGGGCTGGGCAGGGGCTGGCTGGGAGTGGTACCTCGTAGGGCTCAGGTGGGATTCGACAAGGCCACCCCGGCTGGAGGCCTGACTTCAGGGCTCTGGGCCAGCTCCCATCCCAGCCCAGGTCCTATCTCAGACCAGGGTGCCCACATGGGCTCAGATGAGCTCCACATGGGCACAGGAGGGTATGAATTCTCCTTCACGTCAGCTGAGCTCGGGGTTGACTGCCCTGGGGAGTTCGCCGCTCACCTGGGGCCTGTTGACAGCCCTCCCCATCCCCAGTTCCTCTGCCCTTGTCCTCCTGGAGTACGCTGGTGCAGTCGGAGACCTGGCAGGCCTGGACTTACTTGGCCAGCAAACACTGACCCTGCCCAGGTGGCCTGCAGGTGCACAGGTGGAGGAACCGGCTTCCCACTCAGCCCAGCACCCACCATTCTGGGAGTCCCCTGCTGCTTCCTCATCTCTTCCCCTCCTCCCCCACCTGGCGCAGCCCTGCACCCCGGTCCCCTTTCCCTAGACAAACGCATGGGTACTTGGTACCACCACAGAGGTGGGAGGCTGCTGTGTGGGAACACGGGTGCCGCCAAGATGAGGGTGGAGACCGATAAAAGGCATGGGGTAGAATAATGAAGGGTCAGATGTAGGAAGGCAGGCTGTGGGCAGCTGGGCAGGGACCTCAAGTCCTGCAGAGGGCTCAGGAGGGCCATGGAAGGCTGACTCAGATCCACACACGGAGCAGGGACTCGGAGCACCAGGGCAACAGTTCAGCAGTATTCAGCCAACTACTCTGTCTCCAACTCCCATGGCCTCCCACAGCCACACTTCAGGCCCAGCTGCCCACCCTGGGGGCCCCACAGCATCTCATGTTCCACCATCCATTGGGTCTCTCACCCCAACCCAGCCTCTTCCCACGGCCCACTGCAGCAGATCCTAACAGGTCTCCGGCCCTCCCTACCCCAGCCCTGCCTTCCCCAGCCCCTGCAGCTGGAGAAATTAGCACCCCATCTCAGATGACAAAAAGGTGGGGGACAGAACAGGCCTTTGTACAGTGGTGCACAAATGCAATCCTAGCATTCAGGAGGCTGAGGCAGGAAGATCACCATGAGTTCAAAGCCAGCCTGAACTACATTAGCCAGACCCTGTTTCAAAATAAAGGGGTGGGGGGCAGGCCTGACATTCAAGGGTGCACCTGCCAAATGCAGAATGGGCCACTGTCATTAAAGGTCCTGCAGTGGAAGAAGAGGCTAAGAGGGACTCAGGAACCATGCCACTCAGCCTTTGCATCCTGGGTCAGTGACTCACCTGGATGTGCTTGAACACCCAGAGAAGACTGCTTGGGCCTGTGACTAATACTATGTTCAGAAAGTTTGGGTATGCTTAGTATTAATTACTTCCTTACACAAAAATAAAAGCTTAGGGCTGGGGTGCACCTCAGTGATCTCCTGCTTTCCTAGCATGCTCCAGACTCTGGGTTTGGAACAGGGTGAGGTGGGGAGCAAAATTTCCTTACAGGAGAGCACCGTCCCCCTCATCTATAGATTGAGGTTAGCATCAACACTGGATGAAAACAAGCAGGATGTGCTTGCGCGGGATTCTGTTTGCAAACAGTGCAGGGTGAGCGGACAGCCCCACCCCGATCAGGGCTCCCTCTGCCCCAGCGCATGAGGGCCACCTGCACCTCTGACAACAAGAGGTGACAGCCGACTGGCTCAGAGCAGGGATGCACCCCTCCAGGGTGGCCTGCAGTCAGGTCCACGTGGACATCAGGGATGTTGTCCCACTCTGACCCCGAATCTACACTTGGTCCTGGACGCAGGCTCCTTCCCTGGGACACCAAGCTCACATTCTGCTGGCAGGAGCTAGGTGGGCCTGAGCCTGCCTCCCATACCTGCTCACCCACTGCCTGGACAGCCACAACCACTGCACCAGGCCGTCCTGGTGACCTGGGCGCTGTGAGCAGGATGCAGCAACTTCTCATACCCACTCTGGGTTGTCCCCACAGGCTGCGCCAAGGGGCTCGTGGGGGAGTGCCAGGGAAGAGCCCTGGAATGTGAGGGGCACAGGCCAGGAGGCTGGAGGCATCTGGGGCATCACATTGACAAGAAGCTGGGCTTCAGAGCACCACAACAGAATGATCGACTTACACCAGCCACACTGCCTCCTCCCACGGCCAGCTGTCTTCAGGTACGCCCACCGCTGTGTGGCCAGCAGCAGGACTACAACCCACACTCCACTTCACACATGGGCAACTGAGGCAGGCTGGCAGTATGGAGGTATCCACGGCACACAGCAAACTCATGGCCACAGTCCCCCAATTACCATGGGGGTTGAAGTTGGGCGTGGTGGTGCACACCTGTACTACCAGCTACTCAGGAGGCTGAGACAGGGTTGCCAATTCAAGGACAGGCTGGGCAATTTAGCAAAACCTACCTCAAAATAAAATTTAAAAATAGGCCAGGGATGTAGCTCAGCAGGAGGACCTGGGCTCAAGCCACAGTGCTGTACTACAGAGTAGGGTAGGTTTACTGTGGGAAGCTGAGCACTTCAAGGGACAGTAGCACCAAACACTCAGTACCAGGTAGCCACCCAGAAGTGGGCAATAGGTGCTACTTCAAAGTGGAGGCTCAGCCGGGCATGGTGGGGCACACCTGTGATCCCAGCACTCGGGAGGCTGAGGCAGGATAGCTATGAGTTCTAAGCCAGCCTGGGCTACAAAGTGAGTTCAAGTCAGTCTCAACTACATAGTGAGACCCTGTCTCAAAAATAAAAATTAAGGGGCCAGTGGTTCGGAGGCCTGCCTTACAAGCGCAAGGACCCGAGTTCAATCCCCGGCACCAAAATAAATAAGTAACAAACAAAACAAAACAACATGATGGCAAAGTGGAGGCTCAGAGACTTGGCAGCATGTTTGCTCCAGGTCAGGTGTGCTTGGGAAATCGGCCGGCCCTAGCATGAATGCACCTCATGCCTCTGCTGGCCCCAGGGCAGAGGGCACACAGGCTGGGTCGCTTTCTTCCCCACCCTCAGTGCAGCAGAACACTAGAGCATTTGGTGCTGGCATAGAACCCACATGAGCTTTGTGCCCACCCACTGGTCCTGGGTTTCTGGGCCACACCCACCATCTTGGGTGACACAGCCTGAGACTCCTACAGCCTCTGCCAGAGTCCTCACAGATGCCCAGGCTCTAACAAAGCCACGTGTTTCCAGGGGGTAGCCTGACACCTGGCTGCATGACTGCTGGCAGCAAGCAGTAGCTTTACCACTGCCCCTTCCTGAGCCTCTCCCCCTAGAGACACCTGCCCACCCCACCCCCAGGAAGTCCATGGGCCACTCGAGCCCCGGAATACTTTTCTGGGAAAGCATGTTCCTGAAATAAATTCCAGTTTGGCTTTGTCTCAGGAGCAAAAGCCTTCCAAGGCTGTTTCCATGCCTGAAGGTCAAGTACAATTGGGTCTCTCCTGGAGCCCAGCAGCCACCCCCATATTTGGATGGTGGAAGAGCCAACTCCCCCAGGGTGCACAGCTCATGCCACAGAAAGTGGGTGCAGAAGGGGAGGGGATTGTGGGGGGTCTCTGCAGCCCTTCAAGGACAGCAATTAGCCTGAGCAGCTCTGGCCCTCCCCCAGGAAACACCCACTACAGGTCCAGGGGTGCACACCGAAGTGCTGGGCTCAGAATCAGCACCAGGCCTGGGAATTCTAGCACGCTGTGGGCTGTGGGTCAGGGGCCTGACAGACCGCCACGAGGCCGATCCCAGTGCCACCCGCCTTTATTCACGGACCCTCAGGCTCCGAGCCATAGACACTTGGCTTCCAGAGGGCACAGGAAGAGAAAAGGGCCCTGGTGACCTCCCAGCACACTCTAGAGAGCCAGGACAGGCCTGGCAGCACCACTGCCTCAGGGTTAGCCACAGAGCCCCTGCTCAAGGGCAGCGTTGTGGCCACAAGGCTGCAGGCACCAGGAGGCCAGGCCTGGTTGCTGGGGCCCCTTCAGGGATGCCAGCACTGTCCCAGGCCCAGAGAGCTGGTGCCATCCTGAAGCTGAGGCAGGGAAGGGGCAGTCTGGACAGTGAGGATGAAGGGAGAAGCTCCCCAAGTCTTTAAGCCAGAGGAGCAGCAAGGGTCTGGGAACCCAAGCTGGATGCAGGTGGGGCTGCACTTGCCCTACTTCCTGGTCATCTCCAGGACAAACCAGTCAGTCCCACCAGCTGAGAAGCAGAGGCCCTGCCCCTCCTGATCCTGACAGGGTGTAGGCAGGAACAGCAAGATGGGGGACAAGGCAGGTGACAAGAGAGGGGCTGGGGTCAGGAACTGTTTGGGGGCAAAGATGAAGGTCAGGGCCGGACAGGGCTGCAGCCCCCTCCAGGGCCAGGGAAGGAGGGACGCAGGGAGGAAGGGCAGGCCTCGGCCACCAATCCTGCCGGCCCTGAGGTTTGTGCCCACTGGAGCACAGCGCTTCCCCCTTCCCAGGAGCAGGGCCCATAGGACAGGGGGAAACCAACATCCAGTGACCCCGATCTTCTGCAGGCCGGGGAGGGGCACTGGGCACTTTAGGGTTTCTTGGTGTCCTGCGTGTTCCGGCGCTTCAGGTCACTTAGGTCGATGGGCTTGAAGGCTGTGGGAACAGTGCAGTCAGCATCAGGCAGGGCCCCTACTCCAGAAGCCCTCGACTCAGATGTCTTGGGACAGGATAGGCGGCCATGCAGGATACAGGTGGCCTTCCCACCCTCTCACCCACTCACTCTTCAGGCCAGGGTTGGGGACCTTCTCCACGTACTCCTCCACCAGGCCCCGCTCACCACCTGACAGCTGGCTGCGCAGGTCTCGCTCCACACCCTGCCAGGCTGTGGCAAGCAGAAGGCAATGGGGTCAATATCCACAGAGTCCAGGCCGCAAGGCCCTCCACTCCCCCGGAAGCATCCCCTGCCCCTACCCATCTCTCGCCAGCCGACAGTGCCCTCCGGTGCCTGGCCTCCCTGCCCTACCCCTCCATAGGCCTGTCCCCTCTGAGCAATGGCCTGTCTGAGCCATCCTGGGTTCCCAAAAGCTGCAGACAGCATATGGACCTAGGCTTATTTCCCACCTCTGGATACTCAAGGGATAACCTCTGCGTTTGCAGCTGGTGTGTCCCATCTCCACCACCTCCCTCCGTGCCCCAGGCAACACACCAGTGCTGACAGCAGGCTGCAGACGCTGGCTGCTGCCCACTCCCTATGCCGTCCTCTCGGGCTGTCACCCTAAACTGCCTAGCCCACCAAAGGAGTAGGTGTGCCCACACCTTGCTGGGGACAGGAGACAGGAAAGGGCTGGAGGAAGTTCCTAACCTTCGTAAATGAAGCGTACATTCTCCTCGTGGGCTGGCGTGAAGATCTCACTGCTGTTGGTGGGAGAGCGGGGGCTGCTGTTCCTCTTGCCGTTGTAGACAACTCTGGAGACAGGGGAACTGGAGACACCCGACACATGAGCACAGGGCAGCTGGCTACACTCCACCCAGGGGGAGACCCTCACCTGCCAAAGACCCACCTGGTCATCGCTGAGATGTCTGGTCCTAGTGCTCTGCTGTTGGATCCCCTCAGCCTCTGAAAGAGAAGCCCCAGAACACAGGAGTGAGATGGAGTGTCACTTGGCCAGGCATGGTGGCACACACTCCTAATCCCAGCACTCAGGAGGCTGAGGTAGGAGAATCAGCACAAGTTCAAGACCAGGCTGGGCTACATAGTGAATGCAAGGCCAGCCTGAACTACATAGTGAAACCTGCCTCAAAAAGCGGGGGACACAGGGATTTAGCTCAGAGGCACTGTGCCTGAGTTCACTGCCTGGTACAAAAAAAAAAAAAA
>NW_022900935.1:64362993-64367152 GCF_012274545.1 Fukomys damarensis
AAAAAAAAAAAAAAAGGAAGGAAAGAAGGGATAATGGAAAAAGTGGAAACAGCTTTTGTACATTGGGAAGGGAAGGGGTATAGAGGGTATAAAATAAAATAAAATTTATTTAAAAAAAAAGAAAAGGAGTGTCCACAGGGGGGTGAGGTACATCCACTGCCTCACTCTGTGATCAAACTGTGTGGCTCTGCTGCCCTACAGGGGTTCCCCCCTGGTGGGGGTGGTGCCAAACCTCATCAGCAGACTCTAAGCAATTCCAGGCAGGCAGGCAGCAGACATGGGAGCGCCAGCAGATGGGGACAGGACATCAGCTGGCCAGACATGCGCGTGCCCAGAGCAGTAAGTCACCAGCTGGGCCCCATCCGTGTCCTGCTTCCTGGCCCTGAAGGCTGGGGATGGGCAGAGTTGGCACTCCAGAGGGGCTCAAACTAGGCCGGGGGAGGGGAGCCCTGAGGGAGGCGCCACATGACCCAGTAACCAGGATCCCAGGGCATCGCTAGTTTACAGCCTCAGTCTCAGCTCAGGGGACCGTCACAGCCCCGGGGGCGGGCTCTGATCTTAGGGTCAAGCTCTCTCCTAGGCTGGCTGAGGATACACAGCCCCAGAGTGAGGAAGCTGGCCACACAGGACTTGGGCCTGGCCTTGCTCCAGAGGGGGTCAGTCAAGGGTGCCCCAAATGGGGCTTTCAGCACAAGTGCCCCAGGCCTAGAAGGACCACACAGCTGCGGCTCTCCCAGAGCCACAGGCTCTCCTCCTGGCCACAGGGATATCATATCCTAGGTTTCAACACAGCACAGGTGAACACAAGCCTACAGCCAAGGACAAGAAAGACAAAATGACACAAAGCCACCTCCCATGCAGGCACCAGATTCAGTTGCTCCCAGCCCGGGGAGGTGCACAGCTACAGCATCCAAAGACTGGTGCTTTCTGAGACTGCATGGTCTCTCTGCCCAGCCCTACCAGGGGCTAACAGCCCAAGAACACCACGGCACAGAGACAGCCCTTAGGCCTGCCAACGACGGTGGGACAAGGTGAATCTCCGCAGCCCAGGACCGAGATCTCCCCAAGGTCAGTGCTCGTGCTGAGGGACTGCCAGCACTTGCTTCAGTCCTAGGGCCCAGAGCACCTTTTGTTCCCTACAGTCCGCCCTTTTCTGCTGGGACCCACTGCTCCTCGCACGGCTTCTGCCTTCCAGCCTGCCTCCTCTGGCGCCCCTCCTGCAGCCCCAGATGCAGCCTGGAGGCTGCCTAGCTTTGACACAGGCCATGCCCTTCGCCTGGGTCCCGTTCTGGCACCACTCCAGCTGGCAGCAGTTTGTGTCTGGCTAAGCAGAGCGAAATCTGAGTGTGTTTACTGGCCAGGACTGAGGAAGCAGGCATGCCCCTAGAGGCTGCATGGAGGGGCCCAGGACCACCGCTGGCAAAGTGAGCCAGGGGAGGACCTGGGCCTGCAGAAGTGCCAGGGATGCTACCAACCCCCAAGCCACAGGGGGCATCGGAGGCTGCGGCCTATTGCTCAGCAGTCAGGGGACGGGGCAGGGTGAGGAGTGGGCTCCATTTAGGTGGAACCGTCGGGGAGAGGACCCCAATGGAGAGGTCTTGAGAACCCACACAGCACACTGCTCTGCAGCCTCACCAGCAGGACAGCAGGAGCGGGAGTGTGAGGGGAGCCTCCTCCAGCTCCACACCCGACACCTTGAGCCCTTGTGTCCTCACGGTCATTTTCTCTGCAGGCACCACACTTTACCCATCATACCACATCCTTCTACTCTAAGATGCTTTTTACCCCCAAACCTTGAAATTGGCCCACACCTGTCAGTCACCATCATGTCAAAGTCTGGCAATGTTTTCTCTTTCTTGGTGGACCACAAAGTAAGGTGCAACTCCCAATAAAAGCGTTTCAGACTGGATGACCCTGGTCTCCTAGTCCAGGGACCCCCTTCCCAAAGCCCCTCCACCACACCCTTCTGTCCATCCACTGCCCCCCACCACTGATGTCCCCTGGGAAGGGGACACCTTGAGGGCACCAGTCTCCCCAGCTTGCGAGTGAGTACACAGACACCAGCACTGTGTCCCCAACACCTCTCCCCATGTCACTCACCAGTGGGCCACTGGCCAACCCCTCTGCTGCCATCAAGCCCATGGTCCAGGTGTTTCAGATTTTCTCAGGTGTCACCTGCTGCTGTACTCCCCAACCCCAGATGTAATCTCTGTCACAGAACCACCTTCCACCTGGCACCCCAGGGGACTTGACTGTTGTAACCGCATAGCCACAGAAGCAGAATAAACCAGGTCATCCACCCCTCTCTGGCTCAGCATCCTCATCTGAGGCAAAGCAGCCGATGGTGTGCTTGCCAGGCCCTCTTGCTCCAACATGGATAGAAGCATGGCCACATGAAGCCCCCACCTCAAATAAAGCCTCCCTGGTTCCTCTTCCTGGCAGGGTGATCCTACATATGGCTCTGGGACACCTCTGATTACTAAGCAAGACACAGAAGAGTTCTGGGCAAACTGGAATGTTGGACCAACATAGGGGAGTAGAGACTGAGACTGAAGAGACCACATTCACAACAGATACCTGTCGAGGGCTGACCACAGGGCACCCCGTGCTGGGTGCTTTACACAACTGCTCAGGTGCCAGAGTTAGCCAGCAAGAAAGCTCCTGACAACCCCTGCTTCATAAGGTAAAGCCACCAAGCAGAGGTGGACTCTAAGTGACCCTAGTCCTGTCCCGCCAGGGCCTCTAGAGCGATAGCAGATGGGCGAGACCCAAACGCTTAGACTGACCTGAGCCTCCCTCAGCTCTATCTTCCGCAGCTTCAGGACCTTACCACATGCTAGGCATGCATTCCACCACTAAGCTATGTCCCTAGCCCCTGCCTTAACTCCTGCCTGCACCCCAAGCCTGGCTCCTGCATGTCCCAAGTTACCCCCTCAGCAGGAACATCCACATGGCTCTGCTCAGAGACTGGCCCTCCACTCCAGACAAGACAAGGGTCTCCTCGAGTGCGTCGGTGTAAAAATCCCTCCTCTGTGGGACCCAAGGGCTTCAGAGACTTCCTGGGGGGAGGCCAGGCACGGGGGGGACAACAGCATGGGTGCAGAACCCATTTCAAATTCTTCTCACGACTCGGAGGGTCTTCCTGGACACCATCCACCCCAGGGACACTGCATACACAGGTGACACTGTTAACTCTAAGTGGTCTGATCACATGACGGCTGGCCATTCTGTTCCTTTTGAGTTCCTGGTACTGAAACTTCCCTGGGTCTCACTTCCATGTTGTGTCCTTTTCAGCCAATGAAACTACTAGAAAGTGACCTACCAGCCAAGCAGGTGCTAGAGGGACACTTGTGACAGATGCCACATGGACCAGGTGCTCCCCGAAAGCCCTCTGTGCCCTGCCCATCACTTGCTGCCCTCTTCATCACTCCACACCTGGAGGTCCTGGCCACGCTGACTCCTCCAGGTAGGGCTCCAGCTTCCCTCCTGCCCCACCTCTCACCCCCTAAATGCCCTCAGCAACCTCTGCCCGGAGGTCCACTCACCAGCCCTCACCTGCATCTCAGGGGCCTTGGCTTGAACTTGCCCTCTGCCCAAAGTTCACCCCAGTCAGCCTTGGGAGCAGCGGAAAGACCACCATTTCTGGGAAGTCTATCCTGGGGAGTACGGGCGCGTTCAGGCCCCTATCGCCACTGCCGTGACCTGTGTGGAAGTCCCTGCGGTCCTGTCCGGTTACTCTGCCCAGCGGGCCTGGACGGTGCCGCGACCCCGAAGAGCAGGGCAGAGCGAAGGGGAACGAAGCTCAGGAGAGCCAGCGCGGTCCAAGAATCCTCGCAACATCCCCAGGCCGCGGGGACAGAGGACATCGGTCCACCTCGGTACCCGGGCGGAAGGGCCCTGTCCACCGCGGCCACCCTCCCGGGCTCAACCTGTGTGGGTCCCTGCGGTCCTGTCCGGTTCCTCTGCCCAGCGGGCCTGGACGGTGCCGCGACCCCGAAGAGCAGGGCAGAGCGAAGGGGAACGAAGCTCAGGAGAGCCAGCGCGGTCCAAGAATCCTCGCAACATCCCCAGGCCGCGGGGACAGAGGACATCGGTCCACCTCGGTACCCGGGCGGAAGGGCCCTGTCCACCGCGGCCACCCTCCCGGGCTCAACCTGCC
>NW_022900935.1:64367208-64371027 GCF_012274545.1 Fukomys damarensis
ACTCCGCCACGTGACCGCCGGCGCGTCGGGGTGGGGGCCGGGCCCGGGCAGTAGGGAAAGACCGGGTCACCGGAGGACTGGGGGCGGAAAGCCGGGGTATTGGGTACAAGACACCAGGGATGGGAAACGGGGAAGGCGAGACCCGGGGAGGGGAATACGGGGGCTATAGCGGGACACGGGCACAGGGAACACAACGGGCTGGGGTACTCGGGGAGACCTCGGAAAGGGAACATGGGGCAGGGACGAGGTGGGGGACGTGGAGAGATACAGGAGTAGGGAGAAATGGAGACATGGAAAGACCTGAGGACTGGAGGGACAGTGCACACGGGGGACGTGAGACAGGGACATAGGGGGGTTGGGGACATAGGGAGACTGGGAGACAGGAACATGGGGAGATTTGGGGGTGGGGAACACGGGAGGACACGGGCAAGGAGATGGCAGGCGAATGGATGAGATGGCAAGCTTCTTTCCAAGAAGCTCTGACCCCCCAGTCCTGTGCTGCCACGGAGCCAAATAATCAGGCAGCCACCACAGGCTTGGGGTAACATTTATTGAAAAAGTAAAAAGTGCCACACGATAAAAAATTGACCTAGAGAAAAAGCCAGGCCAGACATAGGTATAGGGGCCAGGGTCGTGCCCAAGGATGGGAGGCTGGAGCCCAAGGCTGGGCGGCCTAGTCCACGCTGGCTCCCTTGAAGAGCTCCACCAGATCCTTGAAGTCTGGGTCGATGAGGTCGGAGGGCAGGTCACCGTCATCATTGGCTGCTTCTCTGTCTGCCCCCAGGGAAATGAGGTACCTGGGTGCAAAGGGCAGCCTGGTTGAGGTATGCTCGGCCCGCCCCAGGGCAGAGGGTGAGTCCTGAGGTCACCTGTCAGTTTTTCCTGGCAGGGTGAGGAGGAAGAAACCAGACCCCTTGGCAGCTGTGTCGGTGTTTCCAGTTTGCTGTAGTGCAGCAAAGGGTGGCTGTGGTGCTAGAGCCCTGGGCTCTTTGCCTGTACCAGCAGGGCCAGCTTTTGGGGGCTGCACACCCTGGAGACAGGTGAGGTTCAGGGGCCTCGGGACGCAGCCTCTGCAGCTCACCTGCCCTTCTGGCTCACCTGGCTATGTCAGGGTACCCGTCGCTGCAGGCAATGTGCAGGGGCGTCCACCCCGTCTCGTCGCGCTGGTGAATATCAGCTCCGTGTTTGACCAGCAGCTTTACGCACTCCAGGTTTCCAGACAGCACAGCTTCATGTAGAGCAGCCAGGCCTGGGCAGAGGTCAAGGCTGGAGTCCTTGAACTAGCCTTCCCCTGCCACCCCACACACCCTTGGCCAGTTGCTCCAGTCCTCTCACCTGAGGGGTGGATGGTGTCCAGAGAGACCTTCCGAGTCCTGATGAAGCGGCCCACCTGCTCCAGGTCGCCCTGGCGGATGTGGTCCAAGAAGAGGACATCATTGGGGAAACGGACACTGCGATAGGCCATCAGCCGCCGGCGCCTCTGCCGGGGGCTGTAGCGGGAGTAGCGCACAGTTCTGCTGGGCATCCTGGGGGCAGGGAATGGGCTGCCACTCTGGGGACCCTGCTGCACCAGGCTGAGGAGTGAGGCAGCCAGGCCAGACTGGGACAGTGTGCAGGCTCTCGTCTGACAGGCCTCGCTCCTAGCTTATATAGGGATTGCAGGGCTATATAAAGCTGCGCAGTCATGCTTGCCATGGCAAGGGGCTGAAACCGAGCTGCTCCCTCCTCCCTGTGCACAGGATCGTGTTTGGTAGCTCATCTTTCAGCCCACCTGTTGCCATGTCTGGTCAAAGGGGTCAGATCCTTCTTGCCACCACTACCAGCCCCCGCCTACAGCTGGACCTAGAAGGTGCCTCACAGAAGGCAGGAACAGGACTAGGCCGAAGCCCCTGAGGAAGGCCGCAAGTGTGGGCTCAAGGGCAAGGTGGGGGCGGGAGAGGGCCTGAGCACCTGCAGTGTGCTGCTCTGCTGGCCTGTCGAGGTGAGGGGCTGCCTTCCCTCTCCAAGGAGTACTGGAGGCCCCAGCCCTGTCCACCTTCCCACCCTTCCTTGTCCCCTTCCGTTGTGCTTCTAGCCCCCTAGGGAGCTTTCCCAGGACAGCTGCCATTGCTGCCCAGGCAGGGAGCTTGGGCCAGTCCTGTACACCCCCCAACACACATGTACTGGTCTGCCCACCTCTTTCTTCTGGTTCCAGGCTCTCCAGAAGTGTCAAGGACACTTGTTCACAAGGGCAGGTGGCATCCCTTCTGCATCATAAAGGTGGGAGCTTTCCTGGAGTGTCCCCTGTGCCCCAGCAGGCTCCCATGCCGGCTGCCCTCCGTTTTGCAGCAGCCACGACCGACGTCGTTCGCGCTGGGGACCTAGGAAGAGCTGATGGGAAGGCCAAAGACTCAGGGGCAGTCTGGGTCGGGGGAGCCCAGGAACAGGGCAATGTGGTGAGGAGGCAAAGTCTTAGCGGGTCCCTGAAGTCCCAGGAGCTGCCCAGCGGCGCTGAGATCCCTGGTGGGGCCATGGCAGAGCACCACAGGCTTAAGACCCACGAGTCCATGACCAGTCAAGGCTCAGGTATGGGCAGGGCTGGTCTCCCTAGGCTTGGGGAGAGTTCTCCTCTTCCAACTTCTGGAGATCTCTGCAGGCTTCAGGACTCCACTTTCTCCTGGCTTGTCCTGTGTCTGTCCAAATCTCCCTGGTTATGAGGGCATAACAGGACCTGCCCTGTTCCAGTATCACTTTGTCTTAACCAGTTATACAGCAATAGCCCTATTTCAAAATAGGCCACATCTGGAGGTATTGGGGGGTAGGACATTAATTTGGGGGGACAAAAAACTCACTGCACTGGTGGAATGCTCCAGGTGGTTGTGGGAGGTCTGAATGAGTCCAGAGGTCAGAGTGGCCAGCTGCTTCTCCAGAGCTGGAGAGGAGGCCAAGAGGTTGGTGGCAGGCAGCAGGCTGGTCTCTGGCCAATGAGACCAAGTCAGCCAGGGTATCAGGAGCTCTCCAGGAGGTGTAGAGGCATGGGTTGCAGGCCATGGGGAAATGGCACTGACCAAGGCCTCTGTGCCCAGGTACACCTCACCACAGCCCAGGGCTGTTCCCTCTGCCACTCTCTGTCCAGGCCCTGGCCCATTTCCCGTGTCCTCCTTGGGCAGAGTCAGGTATAGTTTCTTCTGTATAGACGAAGCCAGGAGACTAAAGGGTCTATGCTGTAACCAGACAGGACCCTTCTTTGAGGAGAAGATTGCCTTTTCTCCCCTTGTGGAAAAATTCTGTCTCCCCTTATCCACTCAGGATTGGATGAAAGCCTGTGAGCGAGGCTCAGCAGGAGCATGCTTGCCCGGCACGCTCCTGGGCTTGGGTGCAAAGAAGATAAAGTCTTGCTGGATGTAGCCACCTCCAGTGCCTTGGCTGGACTGGCAAGACAGCCCTTTCCAGTGGTGACCGGGCCTCGGCCACTCAGGGCCAGGCTAGCCCCTCTGGCCAGCCTGTGTGGGGAGGCCAAGATGGGCCACCCCACTAATGGAGAGCAAGAGAGTGGGGATTTGCGGCTCTGGGCTTTCTGTTCACTCAAAGCTGGCAGACCTACCGAGGATTGGCTTGACTCTTGTGGTGCAGGATATTGGGGCTCTTCCTGGAGCATCCTTGCAGGAAGCTAGCTGTGAGTAACCTACACTGCTAGACCTGAGGAGGAAATGTGTATGTGATCTTCTCAGGATAAGATTGTTTTGAGACAAGGGCTGGGGATTTAGCTCAGTGGTTCTGCTGCCTGCCTAGCAAGTACAAGGGCCCGAGTTCAATCAATGGTACCAAAATATGAATATA
>NW_022900935.1:64371409-64380728 GCF_012274545.1 Fukomys damarensis
AGTACTGGGGATCAAACTCTGGACCTTGTGCTTGCAAGGCAGGTGGTGCAACCACTGAATTAAATCACCAGCCTACTTTGGATCAATTTTTGAAGTGACCTGGTCTTTGTGGTGTGTGTGTGTGTGTGTGTGTGTGCGCGCGTGCTACTGGGGAATGAACGCAAGATCTTCACACTGAACTACAGCCTTAGCCCTGTTTTAATTTTTAACTTTGAGATGGGTTCTCTCTTAAGTTGCTAACCTGCCCAGGCTGAGCTTGAACTTGCATTCCGCCTGCCTCAACCCCTCCCAGAGAGCTAGGCTTCCAGACATGTTTTGTCTGCATGATTTCAAGTTGCTACTTTTTCGAGGATGAATCAAAACATTTATTTAAAAGGTTTACCTTCTGGGCCAGGGATTTAGCTCAGTGGTGCCGCCTCCTGCCTCGATAGCGCAAGGTCCCAAGTTTGATCCCCACTACCAAAAAAAAAAGAAGGGGTTACCTTCTGACCATTTAAAAGCCTAATGAAAGCACACAGCCTAGGGCTGTGAAGAGTCAGGCCAGCTATGGAAGTCCAGGTAGGCTCTGAAGCCAGGTGACCCCGAGGGTGGTGCTGAGGCCCGAATCTGGTGTTTTGGGATCCAACCTAGTGGCTTCCTGCTACCTATAGAGAGATTGCGAAGTCTCGGCTACTAAGCCATCACTACCTCCTCCAGAGCCTTTGTAGTGGCCCTGCTAATCCACTGAGCTGGCCAGAGGTTTTGGCCACCTCCCCTCGCTTCCGGTCACAACCATGCCTGGGAATGCATTCATCAGTTGCCTCTGCAAAAGGGGAAAGGTGTCAGTGACTCTTGTCCCACCCCGAAGCTTGGTCCCCACACAGCTGGTCAGCAGGGTCGCTGCCACCTCCAGCCCAGCACCTCTCGACTGTGAGGAGTTTGCTTCCTTTCCTGCTCCCTCCAGGCCCCGTGTCTTCTCTTACTTCCCAGGGACAAAGCTGACGCCCTCACACCTGACTTCTAAGCACTCCTGCTCTACTGTTGGTGGGATGGCATCTCACACACACACTGAGGCCCCTGGAGCCGAACGAGCTGGAAGCCATCCCCAGCCCGGGCCGCACAGTGAGTGAAGGCAGGTACCCGTGGATGCTGGGTGCCCGGGCCAGCTGGGCACAGTTGGGGCTGCCCAAAGAGATGACAACAGGCCCATCGCCTACTGGCCAGGGCTGCAGGGCCTGGATCAGACAGGAGCTCTGGTTGAGGCTTATTGGGCACAATCCCCTTCCTCCCTGGGCAGAGATCTCATAGAGAGCTACACACCCGGCGAGCCCTGCGTGCCAGCCAGGTCTGGCAGGGGCAGCACTGATGCCCCCCAGCACCACAGGCAGGAGGCAGGAACCCTGGGCCTTGCCTCAGCCCTCTTGGCCCACACCACGAGGAGTGGAGCAATGCCAGGATTAGAAACCCTGTAGCACAGTAGGCAAAGCTTCAGGTTGGGGAGACCGACTCCAGTCATACCTTTGTCAGCTATGAGCAAGCTGAGGCGCTTCAAGTCAGATTCTAAAACCAGAACACAGGGCTGGGGTGAAGCTGAGGTGCAGTACTCGGCTAGCATGCATGAGACCTTGGGTTCCATCGCCAGTACCACAGAACAAACAAAAAATCAGTAAATATCCCACTTTAACACCAGACTCTTCTTGTAGTGCTGGGATTGAACCCAGGGGCTGGACATTCTACTCTGCCAGCCTAAGGTTCTTCCTTTTTTTTGGTTGAGACAGGGTCTCCCTCTGTAATTTAGGCTGGTCTAAATTTTGCAGCAATCCTCCTGCCTCAGCCTCCCAAGTGCTGGGATTACAGGCATGCGCCACCATGCCCGGCAAGGTTAAGTTTGGTAACATGCACAAACACTTGCTCATTTAACTCCTTAAAACTGGATTCACCCAGTCTCTGTACTGCAGTGGGGGCAGAAGGCAGCTGCATGCAAGCCCATGCCCCAGGCCCTGTCAGGTGGCTGCTTCTGCATGTGTAATACACTTCCTGAGTCACCTGACAGAGGAAACCCCACCAAAGCTACTGCACTTTTCTGCGTCAGAATTTCCGCCCAGCTCTGAAGAAAGTGTAAGCAGAGACAAAGGGTAGTAAAATTTCAGCTTTATTTGGCCAATGTGTTCAATTTCAAGGTTGTGCTGGAAATGCCTGAAGAATAGTCAAGATCTGATCCAGCCCCCATATCCTGGGCCATCTCCTAGCCTGAGGATCAGGGTCCTGGTCCCCCAGCACAGGCCACTGGCTGGTACTGGAAGAGAATCCAAGGGTCCCACAGCAAGCCCGAGGCAGGCAGGTCAGCAGTCTGGACGAAAGCCAGAGCTGTCCAGGGCCCTTGCCTGGGCCTCCTGGGTAGCTACCACTTGTCCCCTCCTCCAAATGCAGAGGGCTACCCTGACCTACCCAGAAGTCTCCGTTTAATTAAAAAATGCAAGAGCCATGCTCATCCCGGCCACACTAGCACAGTGGATGGGAGAGTGGCTGTGTCCCCCCTGGGTCCATTCCCCCCAGACAGGAGACAAGAGACTCCAGGGAGGCTTGGCCAAGGCAGAACAAATACCCTGACATCAAAAAATATCTCAAAGTCCCACAGATGCAATTATTTTAAAGTGATAGTACAAATCTCTAACAGGAAAGAGACATTACCAGTGTGAGATCCCAAACATTTTAGCAAGCACTTGGGACAAAACCATGTACAAAAAAGTACATCACAATTTTAAAAAAGTAGCCCAGCAAGATGGACTGGCCTGGAGATAAATCCCTTTCCAAAAATTGAAAAGCAAAAGGAAGAGACGGGTTTGCGTTTCCATGTGAGGACTGCGGAAGGGCTCCCTGCTCTCCAGGGCGCCCCTCTCAGGTGAGGTTGGCTGAGGTGTCGGGCTGGGTGCCCAGGTCTGTTCCCTCATCACAGCTCATCTTTCACGGCTTTCTGATCGTCATCTTCCTCCATGTCTGGCTCTTCGGCTTCTTCCAGGTCCAGGTCCTGGGTGCAGGAAGAAAGGGGCAATTAGGGGACCTCCAATGCTCGTGCTGAGGAGACTCGGGGTGCCCTGAGTGGAGGGAGGCCCCGAGAATCCCAGTGTGGCCTCAGTCCCTCCTGGCAGCCCCTGCTAGGCAGGGATGTCAGACACAGGACCACAGGGTGCAACTCGCTCCCTCCTGCGGCAGGATACACCCGGGTGTCCTCCCTCAGCCCACTGCAGCCCTCATGCCCCCCAACTTCTCCCCACCACCTGGGTGCTTCCTCCACTCCCCGCCTCCAGCGTCACTCCTACCACATTCTCCCGACCTGCCCTCCAGTGTCCTAGGCCAACGGTGGCGAACCTATGGCGTGCATGGCACAGCCGGCTGTTTGTTATTACTGAAAGCCATGAAAGGTTCGCCATCACTGCCCTAGAGTAACCACTGTCACGGCCACGCAGACTTGGGCAGGCCCAAGCATGGTGGCCCAGCCTGGACACAGTGACGGCAAGGAGTCTCAGCAGCAGAGCGGCATGAGCCTCAGCAGCAGGCAGGACGCTGGGCTCCATGTCTGCAGGACATGAGGACTCTGGGAAGTGTCTGAGAGTTCCACAGTGAGGTCTGGCGGTTTTTTTGGTACCAGGGATCAAACTTGGGATCTTGTGTTTGTGAGGCAGGCAGTGGAACCACTAAGCTAAATCCCCGGCAAGGTCTATCTTTTAAAGATGTCTTAAATTATATGGGATGCGGCCGGGGATTTAGCTCAGTGGTGCCGCCGTCTGCCTCACGAGCACAAGGTCCTGAGTTTGACTGCCAGTACCAAAAGAATAAATAGATAAATTTATATGGGAAGATGCACACCTGTAATCCCACTCTGGGAGGCTGAGGCAAGAGAACCACAAATTTGAGCCCAGACCTGGCAATTTATCAAGACCCTGTCTCAAATAAAAGAGCTAGGATGCAGCTCAGTGTAAAGGTCCTGGGTTCCATCCCTAAAAAGATGTCTTCAAAAACCCTTCTCCGATATCCGGGCATGGTAGCACATGCCTGTAATCCCAGTACTTGGGAGGCTGAGGCAGGAAGATTGCTATGAGTCTGAGGCCAGCCTGGACTACATAGTGAGTTCAGGGCCATCCTGAATTACAAAGGGAGACTCTGCCTCAAAAAGCAAAACAAAACACCCCAAAAAACAAACAAAACAACAAAAATGCCTCCCCTGAGCAGCACTGCCGGGGAAGGGAAAGGGCTGGAGCATCTTGTGCACTTTCCTTGGGCCTCACAGGGCCCTGATGAACCTTGCCTGGGCCCAAAGTCCAAGGTGGTGCCTTGCACCAGGACCCAGGCTGGGCCCACACTCACATCATCATCCCCTGCTCCCTCCTGGCCGCCGCTCTCCAAGAACTTCTTAAAGCCTTCTAGCGTCCGCTCCCCGTTGTAGTCAATGACCTGTGGAAAGCAGGCAGTGAGTGCAGGGGACTGGACCTCGGGGCAGCAGCCTCACTCCCTGCAGTGTGTCCTGCCCTGCTCCCCCATCTCTCCCCTCCCCCAGCGGGCCCAGGAGTCTGAGGAGTCCCACAGGGAATGCGCACCGTCCTGTCTGTGCTGGCGGGGAAGAATTTCAGGGTGGGGAAGCTGTGCACTTTCACAGCCTCCACCTCATTGGCTGTCGAGTCCATCTTGGCGATGACGATGTTCTCGTGGTCCTTGTATGTCTCTCCCAGCTTATCCCAGATGGGTGCCAGCTGCTTGCAGTGACCACACCACGGTGCATCTGGGAAGAAAGCAGTGCTGAGGGTTCCTCCTGGACACCTGCACTGAGCGCCTTGCTCTGCCGCTGCCCTACTGCAGCGGCCACCTTGGCAGCTGGGGACACTCTACTCACAGAATTCCACAAAGACGTTCTTTTTCTCATCAAAAGCAACCTCTTCAAAGTTCTTCCCCACTAGTACTTTGACAGGCTGCTTGTCCCAGTCTTCAGGAAGCTCCTGGCTCATCAGGTGGGGCTGCAGGGCAGACAGACACAGGTATGGTGAGGGCCCACCCACACTCCCCAGCCCTATCCCAGCTGAGGTACACGCTGTCCTCGGAAGCTGCCAGAGCTGACGGTGCCAGGAACCTGGCGAGGTCTGCCCAAGGAGAGAGCAGATGGCACCTCGCAGCCTTGAGGCCACAGTGGTGCACAGCTAGGCTAGCAGCAAAGGCCCTCTGAGCTGCCCAAAGGTGAGTGTTGGGAAGAGAGATGTCACACGGACTGGGGTCTTCGTGCTCAGACTTAGACTGAGGAAGCCACAGGAAGCCAGACACTGAAGCCCAGGGATGCAGGGTACTCACCTGCTCTGCAAGATGAGCCACTGTTGGCCCAGCCAGGCCTAGCCACGCACCTTGATCTTGCCCTCCAGGAAGTGCTGGCAAAACTCTGTGATCTTTTGCGCCGTCAGCTCATCCGTCTCGGGTTTGTACTTGGTCATCTCCTCCTCCAGGGTGATGAGCCGCACAGCAGGGCACTCCTCCTTCTTCAGACCAAAGAACTCCAGGATGCGCTGGTTGTCCGCATGGTCGCTGTCGATGAAGATAAACAGGATCTTGGAGAGAAAAGGCACATTGAGCCAGGGCCAGGACAGGCTGCCATACCAAAGCAGGCCTAGGCCGCTGGGGCTGCCCAGCCAGAGCAGAGGTTGGCTTGGCGGACGCCCCAGGGCTGAGGCCCCGAGAAGCAGAAAGAGGGCAGCTCAGGCCCACACAGCGGGGTGCTCACCTTGCCCTTGAAGCCCTCTGCTGCTTTCTTGAAGTTGCTCAATTTGCCGTCATAGTCAGACACGCTCTTGGGCAGGAAGAGCAGGATATGAGTCTTGATTTCACCCCCAAAAATCTTCGGGGCTGTCTACATTATAAACAGAAATTTCTGCATTAAAACCACAAGCTAAGCCTTGACAGAACAGGGCCTCAGTGGCCCAAAGACCGCCAGACATCTGCGCAACAGGAGACCCGTACCTGCTCGGTGAACTCGATGACCAGGGGCAGCTGGTTGTGCTTGATAAAGTCCAGCAAGTTCTCTTTGGTGATCTCCCCCTCAAAGCTGTTCCGGCCTTCATCAAACTGTGGGCAGAAAGGGGGCCGTGAGCCACCCTGTAGGACAGGTGCCCTGCCAGGGCCCTTGTCCTGCCATGGGGGTAACACACTTGTTCCCTAACAGTCCAGACTGGCTTTAGCCGGCATCCTACGGCCACCACCAAGTACAGAAGGGTTCATGTCCACAGCTCAATCCTGCTGGCTCCTGGTCTGCCAGCTACTGCAACTGAGGGGCACACGGGCAGGAGTCACAGGTGTGCCTAGATCCTGCTCCTGCCCACCTTTCCACAGAACCTCGCAGCCAGGGCTGGTGGGGGCACCGTCCAACCCTGCTCTACAGACGCGTGCAGAGTGGAGGCCAGCCAGACCGAGGCATCCATCACAGGCGACAGCAACTCTGGTCACATGCCTGAGAGCCTCCTCGGGCCTTATATATGTCACCTTCCTCATGCCCAAGCTCCTAAACAGCAGCCTGAAACACACAGCTCACACCTGAGGCCCCTGACCCTTTCAGGGCATGCATGAATGCAAGGGGGAAGCTGCTTTGACAATCACCCCCTGCTGAGGTCTACCCTCTGGGCTTGTTTCTGCTATTGCTAAGTCAGACACACCCACACACACAGAGATTTGGAATCACACGTGCAATGGATGGCGTCCTCTGAGGTCACAAGGTGAAGAGCAGCTACCTGGGGATAGCAACAAAAGAGGCCGAACAGGGCTAGTACCCAGGGCCTTAGCTCAGGAGAGACAATACAGCAGTGCCTGACAGAGAAAGGTGGTTCCTGCACCTCAGACTTTTCAGGTGGGGATTCTGGGTAAGTGCTCACTGCTCCCTTGGAACTTCAAAAAAGGGACTAGGAAAGAAATCACAGCCAGGCATGGTGGAGCTCACCTGTAATCCTAGCACTGAGGAGGTTGAGGTAAAAGAATTTTAAATTCAAGGCAAGGCATTTTCTGGAAAAAAAAAGACTGGGGCCGCAACTCGGTAGTATACTGCCCCTGGTGGTGAGGGAGAGGAAGAGGGAAAGAAGGGAGGGCAGGCAGGCAGGCCGTTTACCACCTCCTCACACATACTGTAGGGCACCTCTAGCAACGTGTAACACCTAAGACAGCGTAAATGCTGCACGAGTAGTTGTTACACTCCACAGTTTAGGGAACAGTAACAGGATGCCAGGGTTCTGCCCGTTCAGTGGTTCTACCGCCTGCTTCATAAGGGCAAGGTCCCGAGTTTGATCCCAGAAAAGGAATAACAACGGGAAAAAAATACCTGTACCTATACGCTAAGTATACACACAGCTGTTTGTTCCTGAAATTTTCTTCATTACTGGGACCTTTGTACTGGGAGTTACACCCCCAGTCCTCTATTTTTTTTTTCCTGGTACTGGGAATTGAACTCAGGACTTTGTGCTTGCAGGCAGGTGTGGCGCCACTGAGCTACATCCCTAGCCCCTCAGTCCTTTTTTATTTTGAGACAAAATAAATTGCTCGGGCTGGGCTTGAACTTGCAATTCTCCTGCCTTGGCTTCCCGAGTGTTGGGATCACAGGTGTTGACCACATCCGGCTCCTGACTGCTGGCTGCAGGTTGACTGGCTGATCTGAGGATGTGCAGGGCTGACTACATTCTTGCTTTTTTGGTTGTTTTTGTCCTGGGGGTGGAAGTCAGGTCCTTGAGCTTGAAAGGCAGGCACAGCACCCCTGAGCTCCATCCCCATCCCTAACTACACTCTTCTTACCGGCCACACCCCTTTAGGGTCCCCTAAAGTAGTGAGAGGGCAGCTGTCTCAGGCTGAGGTTACACCCCAGCAGTGGTCATTTCCAGCTCCCACAGCAGGGTACATCCAGGGAGGCCAGTGCCAGCCCAGCCCTCCAACTCAGCCATGGAACTGTGCCACCGAAGCTGGGCTGAGCCCTGGGCTGTGAGCTGCTCCCCATTCAGTCCACTCCCCAGCCAATCCCAGGGGTAGAGGCTTCTAGAACCTCTCCATCTTCCCAAACAGGCAAACGTGGGGCAAATAATGAGGTGGGAAAACAAGGGCAGGAAAGCTTTTGAGAAAATCCTCTGCAAACGCTAGTGGAGGTCTTGCTGCCCAGGCTCCCTGGCTGTGATTCCCAACCAGGTGTTGTGCCTGCCCCTTGCCCTGCAAAGCAAGGCTCTGTCCCCCATTGCACCGCGGCCCCAGGCATCACCCGCACAGCTTCTGCCGAGTGCTAGCCAGGCTCTAACCTCCCTGTGACGTGGCCATGCTATCTACCATGGTAAATCCAGCTCCCATTTAGCGGGGGCATTGGCAGGAGGTATGGCCATTGTAGCTCTGCCCCTGGACAGCAGCCCTAAAGGTCACAGCGATAGGGTCATGAACAGGCCTGACCCTGCAGTAGGCGGCGGAGAGGGCCCTGACCTACACACACTCCTAAGTCCCCAAAGTCAGTGTGAGAATTACAAACAAAGGACTGAGACCCATGGCCCCTCCACGTGACAGTGGCCTTGCTCTACTTCTCACCCTGGCTACCTGCCATCCTCCAGGGAAGAAGGCAGAGAAGCAGCCACACCTGGCCTGCCCAGCCCCACTGGTGAGGCATGTGGTGCTCTCGGGCTCTGGGACAGCTCCCAGGCAGACAGGAAGACCAGCTCACTTGGTGGAAGTGGGCTTAACAGCCTAAAGGAAGGGGAACAAGGCAAAGAGTGATTCAGTGGAGAGGCAGAAGCCTGGCGGAGCAGCAGCTCAACACGGTGCCGTTCTCTCTGACTTCAGACGTGTCCCCACTTAGCCACAGCAGCCTCACCTTTCTCATCACAGATGCCTGAGCTACCCTAAGCCAAGGGAAAATGCCACCCACTAACCAGCACCAGACACAAGGGCAGTGCCCAGCCCAGAGTGGACACCAGAGAATGAGACAGGAAAAGAAGAAACCACACAGAAGCCCTGTGTGGTACTATACGCCTACTGTCCCAGCTACTTGGGAGGCTGAGACAGGAGGATAGTTTAGAGTCCAGAGGAGACAAGCCAAGTACTAATAGACTGCAAAGATGACCTACCACATACTCCAATCTTTGAAGGTAAGAACAAGAAACAATCCTTCTAACCTGCAAGGACCTGCGATGGCCAAAACCAGCCCTCCAGCATTAAGACGGCCACCAAGCACCAGAGATTTAGCTCAGTGGTTCTACCTCCTGCCTCACACGTGCAAGGACCTCAGTTCCATTACCAGGTACCAAAAAGAGGAGAGGGAGGGAGAGAGAGAGAGAGAGAGAGAGAGGAGAGA
>NW_022900935.1:64380954-64386753 GCF_012274545.1 Fukomys damarensis
GAGAGAGAGAGAGAGAGAGAGAGAGAGGAAGATGGCCACCAAAGCACAGGGCAAGGTGCAGACTGGACTGGACTGAAGTGGGTGGGCTTTGCAGGTTCCCACAGAGAACTTCTCTCAGGACTGGGGACTTTCTAACACCCCGAAGAGCCTGCTCACTCAACTGCATCCAGTGCTGCCCTGTTTTCTAGCTGAGTGCCGAGTCCAGGTAAAGTTCCCTGGGCAGCTCAGCGACCCTGTCCCTTCAGTAACTCCGTGAGAACTACTGCTGAGTTAGAGGGCCAAGTGGCTGCAGCCCTTCTGAGGAAGCGATTAGAAAAACAGCCAGACCAGGACACAGAAGGACAGCCACAGACCTCTCCTCCCCACACTGCACAGCGCCATTTTGCTGGGCCCAACCAGTGCAGCCACCTCCAAGGTGCAGCATCACACACCCGGCTGAGGAGAGAGCCAGTGCGCACTTGGGTGCTCACTCATCTCTGGGATGGACCAGGACCGCACCCCAACACCCTACCTCCCAGCCCAAGGACACTCTCCAGCTCCCCATTCCAGGTCCTTCCTCTTCTTTGTAAACCCTGCCATCTGGAGGGTGAGTCCATGAGCACCTCGTCCAGGTACAGCAGTGTCCCAGGACCACGGCCTTCAGCCCCAGCCCTACTGTCTACAGAAAAGCCAAGAAACCCCAGGCTGCATTGGTAGCAGGACTGCATAACCAAGGAGCCCACTGTGTCCCCTTACAGGGAAGAGTTAAGGCAGCCGGCTCCAAAGAGGAAGGACCAGAAGGCAGGTCAGCGCTTTTCAAGGTGGGAGGAAAGGGAGACGTGGCCCTGCTGTTGGGAACACCCATCCTGAGGGCTGACTAACACTACCGAGCGGCTGTCTGGGGCAAGGAAAAAGTTCTGGGAACAGACAGATGTGACGGTCACATGGCCTGGGAAAGTACATAACGCCACCAAACTGGACACCACCACGAATTTGAGGCCAGCCTGAATCACATGGAGAGACAAGTCTTACCCCGCTCCCCAATGATTAAATCATCAACAATGTGTGTCCTAACACCACTGAAAACAAAAAGCTAAGGGCCAGGGATGTAGCTCAGTGGTGCCACACCTGCCTGGCAAGCACAAGGTTCTGAGTTTGCTCCCCGGTACTAAAAAGAGATTTTTTTTTAAATTTATTTTTTTGATATTTTTGAGACAGGGTCTCACTGTGTAGTTGAGACTGACCTGGAACTCACTCTGCAGCCCAGGTTGGACTCAACTCACAGTAATCCTCTTGCTTCAACCTCCTGAGTGCTGGGATTATAGGCGTGCGCCACCACACCCGGCTATGGTTTAACAAAATCTAATCCAATGGAGTTCCAGCGGCACAATTAGTAAAAAGTACTTACAAAAACCTAACCCAAGAACTGGGTGCAATGGTGCACATCTGTGATCCTAGCACTCTAGGAGGCTAAAGCAGGAGAACCACAAGTTTGAGCCCAGAATGATAAACTCTGCAATTTAGCAAGAGTCTGTATCAAAATAAAGAGGTTTAAGAAACAAAAACAAACAAAAATTCTGTGGGCTCCAAGTTCAGAAATCCACTGTGTGAACGTGACTTCCACAGCAGGACTCTAAAGCCACAGGGGCCCTGATAACCATCACAGCAGCGCAGAGCCCAGGGCAAGATCCTCTTCCTTAGGGAAACAAAACCCCCCATCCAGCGGCCAGCAGCCGAACCACCCAGCCGCTCACCTTCTTGAAGAGGACCACTCCATCTTGGTCAAGCTGGTATCTGGAGAACACATCATTACTGGACGTGATCCCAAAAGGTATGTCATCGATGGCCTCTGCTGCCAGTAGGAACTGCTTGGCAAAGTTGGACTCCACGTCCTAGAAGAAGGAAAACCAGAGGTCGATGTGCACCCCGACAGAGAGGAGTTTCCCCAGTGGGATGGCAGCGGAGCAGTCACTGCGGTGCCTGTCCGCAGGGACCCCTGCCTGAGTGGTGACAACAAACAATGATGTTCTAAAGCTCTACCTTGAAGAAGCCGATGACAGCCACCTCGCTGGACTCCACCAGGGACTCTGCAGCCGCGCCATCCGATAGGGTGCTGGCAGCGGGGCCAGTGCGCTTCTTCAGCCAATTCACAATATCATCCGCTTCTCTGCCAGCTGCACCCAGACACAACCAAGTCCCACAGTCAGATAGTGTGTTTCGCACCCTGCCGAGGGGGGCAAGGACCCCAGCCGACAGTGACGTTCTCCCCACAGGTGTGGGCGGCCAGAGGGAGCCTGGCCTTCTGCTCCTGCTCCTGTACAGGAGGCTGCAGCTGAGCTTAGAGAAGAGCTGGGTGTGGTGGCACATGCCTGTGATCCCAGACACACTGTATGGGAGGCTCAGGAGGCAGAGCTCCAGCTCCAAATCTCTACTTCAAAATAAATCTAGGGGGCTAGGGATTTAGCTCAGTGGTGCTGCCACCTGCCTCATAAGCACAAAGTCCCAAGTCTGATTCCCAGTACCAAAATAAATAAATAAATATTTTAAAACAAGGTTAAAAAATAAAATGACAAAGGGACTAGGGATCTGGGTCAGTGAAAGAGAACTTGCCTAGAATGCACGAAGCCCTGGTTTCAAACCCCAGCACGGGGGTGGGGTGTTTTGTCACCTGAGAGAGATCACAAGCCATCTCTTCTTTAATCCCTCTGCCATGTCTCAGTTTTCATGGGTCTTTAAATCCATTAAAGTCACACTTTCTCTGCAGTGCTCTCAGGCCGGTTCTCCCACCCTGCCCCTGCCTAAGCTCCTAGGTGTTTCTGTTCAAGGCCTACCCTACCCTCTTCCAAACTAGCAGGAAACAAAGAACCATGGTGCGTGCACGTGACCCACGGGGGATAAAGAAGCTTGCTTCCAGGATAGTCCTCGAAGCTATCAACTACCCGGTGAACCACAGGAGGGATGACTCAACCCAAGTTCACCAGGACTGCAGAAGGGGACTCCGAAGAAGCTGTTACAAATGAATGAGGAAGCAAGGCAGTTACCTACAACCCCAAGCACCACGGAGAACCGGTCACTGCCGACAAGGCACTTCCCACTCTACACGAACACTCGCCGAAGTGCAGACTGCCCAGTAAGGCAGCCAGATCAGGACACACATGCTCAGGGGATGAATGCACTAGCTCTGGGCTGGGCTGGTTACAGGACGCTGACCACAGGTCTGGTGGACATTCAGGGGAATTGGCTTAGAAACGGTAAAGTCCTCTTCAGGCACCCATAACTGGTTTGGTCACATTAGGGCCCAACTTCCATGGAAACTGCTTTAGAGGTGGCTGAGGAGCAGCTGAGGGCTTGGATTTAGGGTCTGCCACTGACAGCTGTGAGGCTGTTATTGCCTGTGAAGGGCCCTCCCTACACAGCAGTCCAGTGAGTAATCAAGACAGTGAGTTCATGGTGCATATCTGCAATCCCTGATAGTTGAGAGGCCAAGGGGAGAGAATTACGTGTTTGAGGCCAGCCTAAGAAACTTAAGACTATTAAAATTAAAACCAAGCTGGGAAAGTGTGGTAGTGAACAATTGCCTCCGGTCCCAGCAACTGGGAGGCTGAGGCAGGAGGACTGCTGTGAGTTTGAGGCCACCAGGGATGCACAGTGGAGACCCTGTCTCAAAAAAAATAAAGTTTCTTTAAAAAGACAACAACAAAAATACCCAGGTGTGGTAATGCCATACCTGCAACACCACCACTCAGGAGGCCAAGACCCGAAGGATTCCCACAAGTTTGAGGCCAGTGTGGACTATAAAAGGAGACCCGGTCTCAAAACACAAAACAAAACTAAACAACAGAACACCAAACGAAAAGGGCTGGTGATGCAGCTCAGTAACAGAGCATGGTGGTAAGTGCCTGTAATCCCAGCACTCGGGACGCAAGGCAGGAGGACTGTCATGAGTTGAGGTCAGCCTGGGCTACAGAAAGACTCCATCTCTGCTGGACATGGTGGCACACGCCTGTAATTCCAGCACTCGGGAGGCTGAGGCAGGAGGATCACTGAGTTCAAGACCAGCCTGGGCTACATAGTGAGTTACCGGTCAGTCTCAACTACATAGTGAGACCCTGTCTCCAAAAGACAGAGAGAGAGAAAGAGAGAAAGAAAGAGAGAAAGAGATAGAGAGAGAGAGACAGACACACACACTCCATCTCAAAAAATAAACAAATATATTTGGGCTCCTAAAAGCACTGATAGCCCAGGACAGTACAACCAGCAGCCACCCACCCCACCCCCGCGTGCCCCGGATGTTACCAGGAACACAGCTCTCGCCATGCAGAGAGTTTTCCAGATAGAGGACTTTCCTGGCAGGACCCTTGAGTATATAAGCAGACGGACAGGGTGGGCATGATAGTGCACACCAGTAATCCCACAGCTTAGGCAGCCGAGGCAGAAGGATCACCATGAATTCAAGGCCAGCCCGAGCTACACCAGCCTAGCAAGACCCTGTCTCAAAAACCAAAAACAACAAAAAAGAAAAAGTTGGGCCGGGGATGTAGTTCAATGGTTTCGCTGCCTACTTTGCAAGTGCAAGGTCCTGAGTTTGTTCCCCAGTACCAAATAAATAAATAAATAAATAAATAAAGGAAGAATAAACAAAACCCATCTAAGACAGGGTCTCCCCCAGGCCTCTGAAAGCACCCCCTACCTGTTGGATACACTATTGGCTGAACTTTCAGTTGGGTTAGCTTCAGAGGACTGCAAGCAAATCCCACTGCAAAGACAATTAAAGGGCAGTGCTGCAGTCACACCTGTATACTCCTTGGGGGAGTTAGTGTCTCCATTCTTGAAGAACTTGATCGTGGGGTAGCCACGGACACCATACTGCTGGGCCAGATCAGACTCTTCAGTGGCATCTACCTTTGCCAGTCGGATCTCAGAACCTTCCGCCTTCAGCTTCCCAGCAGCTTTGGCATACTCCGGGGCCAACGCTTTGCAGTGGCCACACCAAGGGGCATCTGGAAAAGAAAGTGACTGAGCACCTAACAGCAGCCCTTGTTCAGTTCCATGGTTCCCTTCTTTTCTCTTTCATAAAACCTTATCAGCGCACAAGATAACCCCTCTCAAGCAACTAAGCTGGGCTGATAGCTGGTGCCTCAGACATTATCAGGACAGAGGCTAAGAGCGACAAACCAATCCCCCACTCTGCTGTCACCACCAACACAGGACACAAATTCTCCAATCGACTATAACTTTCTATCACCCACAAGTAAGCAGGGCTGGTGTGATCCTAGGATTTTCCCTTTAAGGACCCAGGGAAAGTTGAGGTTTGGTGCTCCAGCTCCATACACAGCAAGTACGTTCTGTGCACACGTGCCCAGACACACATCCAACACTGTTCTTTATAGAGTAGAAAAAGAGACTCTGTCAACAATGGCTAGCAGCTGTGTAGGGCATGACTCCCAGCCCAAAAGGGGTCGGAGCTCAACTACTGCTAAACATAATCAAAGGCTTCTGATGCTGGCTTACTACAGGCTGGGAACGCGATGGCAGGTTAAAGACAGTGTGAGGTGTGAGCAAGGGCAGGGCGTTTCTGGGTCAGCCCCCGTGAGTAACCAGCAGGGCTGGACGCCGGCTTGTTCTTGTATCTGCTGAGGCTTACACAAGACCATCCTGTTTCTCCTTTGCTAGCGCAGGGATCGTGCCATGTGGACGGCGAGCACAAAGGCACCTCCCTGGCTCGCAGCCTGGCAGGCACAGAGCTTCCCGTCTACGCAGGCAAGATGCCCCCTGGGCTGACAATCGGTGCACTGGCGAGACGAAGCTCGGGCCGAGCCA
>NW_022900935.1:64386786-64387102 GCF_012274545.1 Fukomys damarensis
GCGCGGGCAGTGCTGGGCGGCGGGGCGAGGATCTGCGGGGCAGCGTTCCCCCGCCCGGCCCGCGAAGCACTCACAGAACTCCACCAGCAGGTACTTGTTTGCCGCCAGCGCCTCCGCGAAGTTGCTCTTCTTGAGCACGAGGACGTGGTCCTCCTCCTCCGGGGCGTCGGCGCCCACCCGGGCAGCCGCGGACAGAGCGAGGAACAGCAGAGCGCGGCTCAGCATGTCGGATGTCGGATGTCGGACGTCGGCGGCGGGGGAGCAGAGCAAGCGGGAGGGCGAGAAACCCCGGTTAGCGCCGCCGGGACAGCAGAGG
>NW_022900935.1:64387170-64396557 GCF_012274545.1 Fukomys damarensis
CCCCCCCTGCGCGCGCCCCGACCACGCGCACGCGCCCTCCGAGGCTATTCGATTGGCCAGTGAGCTGCGGATCCCGCCTCCACCACACTCGGATTGGTCACCCACGCTAGGCCCCTCGCCCTAGCCCAGGATTGGTGGAGACGCTCGCGCTCGCTCTCTTCTCTAGCCTCTAAGTGGTGCCTAGAGAAGAACTTTCTGTCCCTCGACTTCTGAATGGTGGTTTCCTTCCACACCTTCCACGAGTCTAGAATGGCTGCTGCTTTCAGAGGCCCGGACTCCGAGTCCCCTGATTGGTCCTGAGATGCGCGCACCCTGCTTGTTCCTTCGTCGAACGTGGCAGTGGGACGGAGTACTCAGCCGAGGGGCAGGTTTACGCCTGCGCCTCGGTATCCCCTCGTGTTGTTTTCTTACTGGACCGTGTATCCGCGATTGGCACCTCCTCCTCGGTCAGCGGGCCGGAAGCCGTGGTGACGTAACTTCCGGAGCGCGTGCGGTCCCTGATCCTTAGCTGGGGTGTGTGTCCCGGTAGATTTGCTATGGTCCCTCGAGGCCGTCGCGCGGCCCTTACGGCTTTGCGGTGACTCCCGGGCCTGTCGGGGGGCCTCGGGCGGCCATCCCCAGCGCAGATAGCGGCCTCCGTCCAGAGGCCCGAGGCGGAGCCGATGGACGCGGGCGCTAGCGAGTAGACTGGCCGCCCTCGAAAGGCTCACTTGTGCACTTTGGGTTAAGCCGTTTCCTGCATTGTTTTACGTGGCTCCTGGGAACCTGAATAGCACAGACGTGGCCCGCGTTCTCTGGGGCACTGCCTGCTTCCTCGCTGCCCTGCCTTTCGGCCGCCCGTCCTCCTGGCGCCTCTCCGCTTCTCTTTCTGCAGAAGCGCACACGGTCTCTAGAGCTGTCTGGAAAGCAGACACCCCTATGTTAAAATACACGTTGGCTGGTATATCCTGACCTCAGAAATAATAAAATACAAAAAGGGATCCTTTTGCACTTTTTAAGAAAACTTTATATGGCCGTCCATGTGCCTAGCTATATATTCTTTAATGTTAATTTTTTTCCATTAAGTTTATTGGCACATTTAAAGCAAACGATACAGTTACAGTCACCCCTGGGATCTTGTACCTTTACATGATGTATTTTGGTTCTTATTTTCTTCCCATTTCCCTGTCCTTCACCCCCTCCACACCTCCCTATTTCCAAAGATTTTGTTTCCATTTTTTTCTTTTTTCACATTTTTTCTTTGTCCTTCTTTCCCCTCCCCTTCCCACTTCCCCTTCTCTTTTAGCCCTTTTCTTCCTACTTCACATTATCAATTGTACAACCTTATTTACACTTTCAGCTTTTCACACCAAAGAAAAGATTCGGTATTTACTCAGGTGTGTCCTATTTATTTCATTTAACAGTATGGCCTCAATGTGCATCCATTTAGCTATAAATGTCTCTAGTTTCTCATTCTTTATGGCTGAGTTATTTTGTGTTTTGTTTTTTTTTTTAGACAGGGTCTTGCTCTGTAGTCCAGGCTGGCCTTTACCTGCAGCCCAGGTGGGCCTTAAATTCAGGGCAATCGTTCTGCCTCAGCCTCCTCAGTGTAGAATTACAGACACGCTCTAGCACGCCTGGCTTCTTTTGAATTCCCCCCACCCCCGGCCCTTGTGCTTGGCTTGTGAGGCAGGCAGCAGAACCACTGAGCCAAATTTTTTTGTACCTTTTTTTGTTTTGTTTTTTTGAGACAGGGTCTCACTATGTAGCCCAGGCTGGTTTCAAACTCACAGCGATCCTCCTGCCTCAGCCCCCTGAGTGCTGGGATTACAGGTGTACTTTTGAGAGTATTGGTTAAAATGCTTTTCTTAAAAGCATCACTTTTCCTTAATAGAGCTCCCTCCATTTTTAGAGTATGACTTTGTTTCCAAGGTTGGCAGCTCTGTGCCCACCCCAGCCCTGTGCCTGCTGGAACCCTGCCTGTTTTCACGAGTGACTTTACAGGCCTGGAAGAGATGTGAACAAGTGACACTCCCCTCCCCCAGGTCACCGGCCTTAATTCAGCCAGACCCTGGCAGTTGCTTGCCCACTAAACAGGAAGCTGTTTGATTGCAGGGTCCTGCCCTTGGGCTGAGTGGAGATTGCTTCAGGTCTGCTGCACTCTCTCCCAACATTTTTGTGGTTGTCTTGACCTGTTTTACAAATGACAATCTGTCGCACAAGGCAAGACTTTTGAACCACATCTAGGTATAGGAGATGTTTTAAGAGTTCAGCTGACAAAGCCAGATTAGGTGGCACACACCTGTAATCCCAGCATTCAGGAGGCTGAGGCAGGAGGATTGCCACAAATTTGAGGCTAGCCTGCGATGCATACCAAGACTGTCTCAAAAAAATGAAATAGGGCTGGGGATTTAGCTCAGGTTCCACTGCCTGCCTCGCAAGCACAAGGAGTAGAGTCCGATCCCCGCTACCAAAAATAAAATAAATAACCAAAAGGATAAATAAAAAGTTTAGATTGCAAGATGTTGAGACTTGGGTTATGGCCACTAATAGTAAAGAACAAAAGGGTTTGAGATACCTTAATATTGATCAGTGTACAAAGTAATTACAGATATTGTGACATCAGGAAAAAGCAGAACATACCAGGTGCACAGAGCGCACAAGGATCCAAGCAGCTGTGAGTGTCTCAGGATGGCTCTGGGTTGCCAGTGACAGACACTGAAGCTGGCTGGGATGCCATGCAGGCAACTGCCCTGCCAGGGTGGCAGAGGGGAAGGCTGCCGTTCTATGACACAGGTGGCTGCAGCCAAGCTGATTTTCTATGAAAATGCATACATGCAACCAGCACTCCAGCCTGAAGGAATTCAGAGTGACTGCCGGTACCTCTGCTCTTCCTGATGGAGGTTCCTAACCCTGCCCAAGCAGACACACTAAAGTCAGCCCGGGAAGCCCGAAGGAGGCCTCATTTATGGCCTGGGAGGTCCCTTGGATAAGGTGTGGAGGATGCTTCCTGTCCCCAGGAGTGCCTGCTGGAACAGGTGGACCCTGCAGGCCTCAGTCTGAAAGGAAGGCCCCAGCTTGAGCAGCCTGAGGGAGGAGCTGGTCACCTGCTTTCCTTCCCAGACTTTGGAGGAGCCTTGAGGTCAGGGCCCTCCCTGTGGCCGTGATGACCATCACGCATCTCTGACCATCGCAGATGCTTTAGGACAACGGTCCCCAACCTTTATAGCAACAGGTACAAGCTTTGTGTAAGACAATTTTTCCACAGATTTGGGGGTGGTTTCAGAATGGTTCAGAGGATCACATGACCTAGGTCCCTAGAACTCGAATTTCACAGTGGGGCTCTGGCTTTTGTGAGAATCTAATGCCTCTGCTGTCTGTCAGGAGGTGGAGCTCAGGCAACAAAGCAAAGGGAGCAACTGTCAATAGGGGCAAAGGTTCGCTCACTTCTCCACCACCGGTCTCCTGCCACGTGGCCTGGTTTCTAACAGGCCACAGACCAGCACCAGTGGGGAAAATTCCCACTTTGGGATCCTCCGGGCTCAGTGTCCGTCTTCTGGGTCTGGTGACAATTCCATTACATGTGGATTACATGTAATACTGTGTAAGCAAGTGCTTTAATAACTATTATTCTCCCTAGGCATGGTGACACACCCATTCAGGAGGCTGAGGGAAAAGGATTGCCATAAGTGTGAGGCCAACATGGCCTAAATATTGTGTTCAAGGCCAGCTTAAACTAACTATTGGGACCCTGTGTCAAAAAACAAAAAAATAGCTGGACATGGTGGCGCACGCCTGTAAATCCCAGCACTCGGGAGGCTGAGGCAGGAGGATCGCTGCAAGTTCGAGACCAGCCCGGGCTACATAGGGCTACACAGTGAGTTTAATGTCAGTCTCAACGACACAGTGAGACCCTGTCTCAAAAAACAAAAAACAAAACAAAACAAAATTTTTATTTTTTAAATTTTTTAAATTTATTTTTTTATTTTTTGAGACAGGGTCTCACTATGTAGTTTAGACTGCTCTGGAACTCACTGTGTAACCCAGGCTGGTCTCAAACTCAGCAATCCTCCTGCCTCAGCCTCCCGAGTGCTGGGATTACAGGCGCGTGCCACCACGCCTGGCTCAAAATAAATTTCTTGTCCTAACATGGTAGTGCATTTATATAATCCCAGCTACTCAGGAGTCTGAGGCAGGAGGATTACAAATTTGAGATCAGACTGGAAGCTTATCAAGACTGTTTGGAGCTGGTTGTGTGTGTCATGACAGCTGGTGATCCCTTGTTACATCAGAGACCCTGACCTCTCCTTAAGTGGCACTAGCTTCCCATTATGCCCCTGGGCAAAAAAAGGTCTCAGCTGGGAATGGATGAGGAAGTGGAAGCCTGGGGAAGCCTGGGAGCCGTGGAGCAGAGTTGTGGGTGGAGAGGCCCCTGGTGCTGGTCGGAGTGGGGTTGGTAGGACTGGGTTAGACTTGGGACCCGAGGGACACGTCATGAGCCTTCTGCAGGTGCCGCCTCACGTTAGCCTGCACTGGGTGCAGTCGGGGCAAAGTCCTGGCTGTTGGCCATGTGCCTGCACAGCCTGGCACTTGATCC
Source organism: Fukomys damarensis (assembly GCF_012274545.1). Classification (NCBI taxonomy): domain Eukaryota; kingdom Metazoa; phylum Chordata; class Mammalia; order Rodentia; family Bathyergidae; genus Fukomys; species Fukomys damarensis. The sequence continues at coordinate 64,391,747 of NW_022900935.1, forward strand.
GAGTTCACATGTGTGACAGGTTAGCAAAATCCCAGGCTGAAGAGATTAAACCTCTTGGCCCAATGTGAGCCTGAGAAGCCCGGGCCCAGTGAGCAGAGCTGCTGACAGTGGAGGACGCACTGGGGGTGCGGAGGTGGCCTGCTGTGAGGAGCCCGGTCCTCCTAGCGGTGGGTGTGGAAGGCTTGGGGCTCCTGCCCTACTTGGCTGGAGAAGTTGGAGACAGGGCAGGGTCTTGAGAAGGGAGATGCCATTCTGTGGTGACATTTTCTGGGATGGGCTTCTCTGTGGCCCCCGTGGGTAAGGATGGCTGAGTGTGCTGTCTCCAGGGAGCTGCCCTGGTGAGAGGGGTTGAGGCATAGGGAAGAGCATGTCTCAGGGATCAGCTAACAGTGAACTCTCGACCCACCGGCTTAACGCTAGGGCCACAGTGGACCCACGTGGGCATGGCCAGTGTGGCACTGGGGCACCCCAGCCACTCCGTTGCCTAAACATGGTCTGCAGCCTATCCTAAACTGTCCAGGCTGCAGAGGGCGGCTTCTGAGCTTGCACCAAGCGGGAAGGGGTAAGAAAGATTCCTGGAGCAATCTCTTTTCTGTGTTGCTTGGGCTGTCGGTCCTTCTCATATGGGGCAGGTGGACAAGGTGTGGGCTCAATGTTACCGGCCACCTTTGGGGAGTTCAGAGAGGTGGACGTGCCATCCTGGCCTTGAGGTCAGTCCCTCTGCAGAGAAACGTTAAGTGTTGGGCTGGATCGGAGGCCTCGCTGAGGCCAGCGCTCGTCTGATAGCTCTCTTGCGCCCCCTCGTGGTAACACGGGCCTCTTGCGGAACTCAGGGTCCCTCCCACGCTCCCTCCGGGTCCCGCCTGCCCTAGAGGCCACCAGCTTCCTGTTCCAGCCCTGGTCGTGCGTTTCCCTGCAATCAGCCTTTCCTCTCAGGGAACACACAGCTACCCGCCCTCCCCAGGCTCCTCGGCAGTCGGGAATGGCCTGTCACCACCTGGGGACGGCAGGCAGGGGGCAGGCGCCAGGGATAAACGGTTCTCCAGGTCAGTCCCAAAGGCCAGGACCATCACCTTTCAACTTCCTGTAACAGGCCACACCTACACTACTCAGGGGCAATGAGCCACTGGGGGGCCTCGACGGGTTTGTCCAGAGAGGGAGGTTTTTTTTTTTTTCAGGTACAGAGGATAAAACTCAAGACCTTGCGCTTGTGAGGCAGTCTCTGCACCACTGAGCTACATTCCCACCCCTTTCCTTTAGTACTGGGAATCAACTCCAGGTCTTACACTGAGTTATATTCCCAGCCCTCGTAGTATGTAGTTTGATTTCGGAGGTATAGCAGATTGAACCCAGGGCCTTGCATTTAGCCCCATTTTTTTTTTTTTTTTTGCATCAAAGAGCATAAAAACCCTGGGGCCCTCTACTGCTGAGCTACATTCCCAGCCCCATTTTGCTGGATGTGAACTCACTAGAGCCAAGACTGGTCTCAAACTCAAGTGATCCTCCTGCCTCAGCCTCCAAGTGCTGGGATCACAGGTGTGTACCACTATGCCTGGCAGCCCATTTTTGGAGACAGGGTCTCAGTAAACCTATCTGCGCTGAACTTGCAATCAATTACTTTGCCTCAGCCTCCCAGAGGCCTAGGATTACAGTTGTCACGCTACCAGGCCATCTGAGAAAGGCAGACTTCAACATTCATTTCTCATTAAATAGCAGCTGGAAGCCAGCAGCAGTTAAAGCACCTCTGGATGGGGAGTTGCAGACCCGAAGCCCCAGTGAAGGTGCCTCTGGTGCAATACCTCATCCCTGCAGGGGCCCTGCCACCCCTTCCACACTTCCAAGAGAAGCAGCAGACCCCAATCCTTCAGGGGTGTTTATTTCCCGGTCAGAATAGAAGCAGGGACAGGCTCTGCTGCCTGTCAAGGCCAGGGCCTGACAAACACCACTTGGGAACCTGGGAGGGGAGGGGAGGCGCAGGAGACAGCTCCCGACTGTGTGCACTTGGTCCCATGTCTGTCCTGGCTGGGTCCAGGGAGGGCCTGCTTGGGGATGGTGGCACTGAACGCCAGGGTGGAGGCAGCAGGCCGGCCGGCCCAGAGGACGGCACAAATGGAGGCAATAAATACTGGCAGGCCAGGCACAAGGTTTTGGGGCTGTGGCGCCCTGGTGGGACAAGTAAGGCTCAGCAGCTGGCTTTGTCCCTCGAGGGCTCTGTGGGGAAGGGTGTGCGCACTGCCTGGGGGCAGAGAAGGCAGAGGACACCCGCCTCCCAGGTGGGACTGGAGGCGGTTTGGCAATCCGGCCCTCCCCGAGCGCTGGCTGGAGTGGGAGGGCTGGCCAGGCCCTGGCAGCCGGACAGGAGCTACAGCAGCACACCCCAGGCCTCCTGGGTCAACGGGCTCACAGACAGGGCAGGGACGGGGACCACATGCTCATGCAAACAGGAGGAAGTTAAGGGTTAGCGACGGCCCCCAGCACACGTTCCACATGTTAAGGCATCATGGTTAGACGGTGACTGACAGCGACAAATGGACTGGGAGGGCGGGAGAGGGTGGACTGGCCAGGGCCCGGCAGTGCGCACCCATGCTCAGCAGGGGTGGGAGGCTGTGGGGCTCGGTAGCCCCACAGCGCTCCTCTCCCTCTGAATGCCAGGGTCGTCTGGGCCTGGAGAAGATGGGCAAGGGAACTTGGAGGGACACAGAGGGGGTGGAGGCTGGGCTGGAGCCCCTCCCCGACACGGCACAGGCAGAAGCAGCAACGTGACACTAGAGACCACAGGAGCCTGTGGGCAGGAGGGCAGGGGACGGTGGGAGGAGGAGCTTCCAGAGATGGACAGGGATGGAGGCGGGGAGGGGTCCTGTCAGCACTTTGGTTTGGGGTGGGGAGATGGGGAGGGGTACGTTTGTCCGTCCATCCGTCTGTCCGTCTACCCTGCCTGCCTCTCGGCCAGGCCTCAGTCCTTCCACTCCTTTTTGATGGTGAGATTCCACTCCCAGGACAGATGGTCAGTCTTGTCATCGTCTGTGAAGCGGGACTTGATGTTGTAGCTGCCCCGCGCCAGCATGCCCTTGGGGGCCTCCTCCATGGGCGTCAGGAACTCGTACTCCTCTGCCCGGGGCCCGTAGCTCCCCACCATGTAGTCAGTCTTGTCAACTGTGGGACAGGAGGAAGGGAGTGGCCACCAGTGCCGCTGGCCCCTGCCAGGAAGCCCACAGCCCTGGCTCCCCGGCCCTCACTCACTCTTGACGCCTTTCCGGTAGGTGTGCTGGATGTACTTCATGCCTGACACAATCTCCCTGTTCACCTGCAAGGACCCAGAGTGGGGGTCAGCCAGGCTCCCCTCCTCCAGAGCCCCCCAAAGCCTAATAAGCCTTACCCGGAAAGAGATTTTTATCCGGTACTCCACACCCTCCTTGAGCACAAACGACTGTTTCTTGAAGCTCTCTAGATCACCTGCAGTGGGGAGGAGGTTCAGCCCGGTCTCACCCCACAGCCTCACCCCACACAGTCTCCTAGGGCCTGGGTGCAGTTCCCATCTGCCTCACCAGAGGGAGTAAGTGCCCGGGAAATTATTTTTAGGGCTGGCCATAGAGGCCAGCCCCACCCTGGGGGGCTGGTGCCCACTCACCTGTGAGGTCCAGCTCCAGTGGGCCCGGGGCGGTGCTGCACACAAGGGTCAGACGAGTCACGATGACATTGGGGCAGCTCGGGTCTGGGGAGACAGTAAGTTAGAGCTTACCCCCTCCATCCATGCCTCACTCCAGGAGGCAGGCTCCCAAGGGAGGGCGGGAGCAGGGCAGGAGCTGAGGGTGACAGGTGTCCTTTGACGGTCACTCACCAGCAGAGACAGCCACTCGGCCCAGCAGGGCCTCCTTGTACTTGCGCAGGCTCTCATCGTCCTTGTCCAGCTCCTGGATCTCCTGGATGCTCTTCTGGGCTGGAGGCTTGTAGTTGACTGAATGCTCATCCTCCTCATTTTCTGCTGCGATCTGGGCCAGCTGCTCAGCTGTGGGCTCCTGCTCAGCCATGCTCACCTCTAGCCTGGGTCTGGGACACCTGTGGGTGGGGCAGGACTTTTAGGCCGGGTTAGTCTGGGAATCCTCCCCCAGCCCAGGCCAGGGTGCTTGCTCTATGCTGAAGGGGGTGGGGCTGGGGAGCACTGGTGAGTACCCTGCCCCCAGAGAAAGGCCCCTGCCCACCCTGTATAGTGACTAAGAACTAAGGAAATTCGACCTGTTCCTCGAGGAGGAAAGGCACGTCTCCTTCCCCTGATGTGGAAGCCCCCAAACCAAGCTGGCTGGGCCACACTAAAATCCTAGACTACTACTGGCTTTTGAGCCGCCCAGCTCCTTGCCCCAAAGAACCCCTAGGATTGATTCAGACTGGGGGTGCCTGAGGAGTATGCTCCTGTCCCAGCCACGTGCAGGGCATGGCCTATCCCAGGTCATGCTGCGAGCTCAGATCTCGGGCCGCCTGCAGCCTTTGGGGCGCAGAGGCGCGCAGCCCCTAAGCATACTTAGCTTGTCCCCACTTGGGAGGGTCTGTGGCTATAACTTGCGCTGCTCCAGCGCTCAGGGTTCGCAAGACCCTTCCTGGACCCAAGAGCGCCCAGGGAAGCGTCGACCCCGCAGGGACGGGCGCGGTCGTCCCCAGCTTCCTCTGGCCTCGGCTGCTGCAACCGCGGTAAGGTCCCCGAGGGGCGCCCGAAACCTTTTCGGATCACCGGCGCGCCCTTCCCTGTGGGCCACCCAAAGCTCAGACTCTGGGGTGCAGGACGGCGCAGGGGCCCCCGGCCTGCCCAGGGCCTCGCG
>NW_022900935.1:64397622-64412819 GCF_012274545.1 Fukomys damarensis
GCTGTCTGGGCTCCGGTGCGGGAGGGGTGCCCGTTCCGCTACCTGAGGCACTTCCGGCTCCTACTAGATGTGTGCAGCCTGCTCTTGGATAAGCCAAGTGCTTTTAGAATACCCGAAACCTCTATGAGAAAATTTCTAACGTGCTTCGTTAGTAATCTACCCGTTAGCAGCTCCAAACACCAGCAGTGCAATACTGCGGGGTCCCGAGCAGGGAGCAGCCCGCAGCTCGCTGGGTCTCGGGCTGTGGCAGGTTCCCGGCTTCCCCCAAGGGAGGCCTCAGGCAGAAAGCCTGCGAGCCAGAGAGGGAGCCTAGTCTCAAGAGGCATGGCTTCTTCCTGCTGCGCTGGCCGCTTGCCCCGTACAGAAGTAGGATGGCGTTAAAAACCCAGTGGGAGCCGGGCATGGTGGTGCACACCTGTACTGGGAAGCTGGAAGGAGGCAGGAGGAGGAACCGAAGCTGGAATCCAGCCCGTGCAAATTCCCCCCCCCATAGGGTCTCCCTCTGTAGTCCAGGCTGGCTGGGAACTGTGTGGCCCAAGCTGGTCTTGATCTCCTGGCGATCCTGCCTCTGCCTCCTCAGTGCTGGGATAACAGGTGCGCACCACCCTGCCTGGGTCGGCGTGTATTTTTATTGCTAAGGAAAAAGAGCACCTGCAACACCACCACCCGCTTCAAGTATCTGCATTTCTGTGAAAAAGGATTCTGAATCACAGCAGCTCCTCCCTGTCCTGTTCTGTGGGTGGGAACCTACCAAACCTGGTGGAGCCCTTCAGGAGGCTCAGGGCCCTCCCCACACAGGCCCAGAGCAGAGCACAAAACCACCCAGCTTCCAATGACCCGATTCTGGAGGTCCCAGACCAGTCACCACAGCTCGGCCTGAGCCAGCGGGTACTCAAGGTGAGGCCCGGCCTAGAAATGGACGGTCAGCAAGATGTCTGCCATGCTCACCAAGACCCTCCCCTCTCTCCGCATTAGGGCTGTTCCCAAGTCTGAGGCTGCAGATAAAGATGCTCCGCCTTAGACACAGCCAACGCACACAGGTGCCAAACAATCCGTCTCATTTCCTGACCAACAGCATGTGCCTGCAAAATAATGTGGAAGCCAGCATGCTGTTTACAGAACTTCGAGCTCTTAACACTCTAACAGGTACCTGGTGGAGTGACTTACGTGGTTCCTATTTGGATACTGGCTTCCAAGAGCGAAGCAGCTCCCCGCTCCCATCTTGTTTCTGCCTTGGAGCCAGCTAACCATGGATTGAATCCACTTAAAATGAGCCAGCAGGGCCAGTAATCCTAGCACTCAGGCTGAGGCAGGAGAATGGCAAGTTTGAAACTATCCTGGATTGTATAGGAAGACCCTGTCTCAAGGAAAAAAAAAAAAAAAAAAAGTGTTTTTTTTTTGTTTGTTTGGTGCCGCGATCGAACTCGGGTCCTTAAGCTTGCAAGGTAGGCAGCGGAAGCACTGAGCTAAATCCTGCCCCCTCCCCTATTTAAAAATTTTAAACAGGGTCTTGCCATGTAGCCCAGGCTGTCCTGGAACTCATGGCAATCCTGCTGCCTCAGCCTTCCGGGGCTGGGCTTACAGGTGTGTCACCATGCCTGGTTTAGGGTGGTACTTTTTTATTTTTTGGTACCAGGGATTGAATTCAGGACCTTGTGAGGCAGGTGTGGAACCACTTAACTAATACCCAGCCCAGGATGGTAATCTTTCTCAATGTAATGTCCTAAGAGGATCTTTTAAACTTACCTTTCCCTCATTTTAAAAGGGTTATTAGAAGGCTGGGGAGTTAGGTCAGTGGTGAATCTTGGCTGTCTTGCAAGCACAAGGTCCCCTGGGAGTTCAATCCCCAATACCCCCCCACACAAAAAAAAGAAAGAAAAGGGTGTATTGGAAATGCTTTGCACTGGGCATGCTGATAAACCCTTGTAATGCCAGCATCCAAGAGGCTGAGGCAAGAGGATCGCCATGAGTTTCCAGGGCAGTCTGGGCTTAATGAGTTCAAGGCAAGTCTGAACCCTGTCTCAAAAAAAGAAAAACAAAATTGTTTCTTCTGTTTGTTTTTTTTTTTTGAGATAGTCTCACTATGTAGTTGAGACTGACCTGGAACTCATTATGTAGCCCAGGCTGGTCTTGAACTCAGTGATCCTCCTGCCTCAGCCTCTCAAGTGCTGGGATTACAGGCGTGTGCCACCACACCCATCAATTCTTCTGTTTTTCAATGTTCAATCAGTTGTGATTTTTTGGTACTGACTTGCAGTTTGTTTCAAAGTCCCCCCACCCTGTAAAGAGAGAAACCCTGTTTCATGGTACTGGGGACTGAAACCAGGGGTGCTCTGCCATTGAACTATACTCCCAGCATTCTGTTTGATAGGTTTTGCTGAGTTGTCCAGAGGCCTTGACCTTCCAAGTCACTGAGGCTAAAGATGCACACCATTACATCTGGCTAGCAACTTTTTTTGGTGCTGAGGAATGAACCAGGGCTTTCAGCACTGAACTATATTCCAACTACCTTCCTGCCCTTTTTAAAAAATCTGAGATGGGAAGCCAGGCATGGTGGTGCACTCCTGCAATCCCAGTACTCGGGAGGCTGAGGCAGGAGGATCGCTGAGTTTGAGACCAGCCTGGGATACATAGTTCCAGATCAGTCTCAACTACATAGTGAGACCCTGTCTCAAAAAACAACAAAAAATCTAAGATAGGGGCCAGGGTTAGCTCAGTGGTTCTGGCGCCTGTCTCACAAGCACAAAGACCCACATTCAATCCCTGGAACCAAAAAATCTGACAGGGTCTTGTGGTCTAAGTTGCTCAGGCTGAGCTGGAACATGCAATCCTGCCTCAGCCTCCCATGCCTGGGCTCCAGCTAGACTATTTTTTCCCCTCCAGTACTTCCCCTCCAGTACTGGGGATTGAACTCAGGACCTTGCACTTGTGAGGAAGGCAGGACACAACTGAGCTAAATCCCTGGCCCTAGGAACTCATTTTTTAGCCCAAGAATGCCATCTGTCAATACTGAGTGCTTCCTGAAAAATACCTAACAGGCTGAGCTTTCTAGGTCTCAGAGCTGCTCCTTACACTGTCAGCCCCAGGGTGGGAAGAGTCCACACTGCACCCTTGGGCGATCCATGCTTTGGCCTGTGCCACTAGCTGAGGAAGCCTCTGGATCTGGGGACTGAGTCCCTAGGTCCTTTACACCCACTCCCACCTGCATGGGGTGGGGCAGGCCCCAGCTGGAGCTCTGACATGGTGCTGGCTGCCCCCTTCCACTCATAGGGGGTCTTATCCCACCATGCAGTGGGCTCTGGAAGCCAGCCCATCTAACTTGGATCAGTCCGTCCTCCACTGAGCTCGGGCTCCTAGGGATTGCAAAACGCTGGTCTCTAATTAGCTCTGCATTGCCCAGCAGGAACATGCGTCTGCATGCGGTGCTGGGGTGGACCCTGGGCCTGTGTGTGCTGTGCACCTGTTGTCCTCTAGCTGTGATTCTTAACAGAAGAACCCTGCCATCAAGGGTTTACTTCTTTCCTCAGTGTTTTCACTTTATGCTTAAGACAGATGTCTGGCTCTTTTTTTGGGGGGGAGGTTGAGACAGGGTCTCACTATGTAGTTGAGGCTGACCTGGAACTATGTAGCCCAGGCTGGTCTCGAACTCACAGCGATCCTCCTGCCTCAGCCTCCCAAGTACTGGGATTACAGGTGTGCGCCACCACGCCCGGCTATGTCTGGTTCTTTTTATTTGCCAGTTTTTGAACTAAGTGCCAAAGGCAAACATTAGGTATTTTTTTCTTTTGTTACCGGGGATCAAACTTGGGTCTTTGTGCTTGCCAGGCAGGTGGCAGAACCACTGAGCTAAATCCCTGGCCTAGGAATTGTTTCTTAAGCAGCAGTAAGAACTTTGGTGCTATACATTTGCCAAGGACTTAACAGAAAAATTGCTTATTAAATCATTAATGGGAAAATTTTTTTCTGAAACAGTGTCTGTGTAACTCAGAGTGGCCTTGAACTTAGTGTTTAGCCCACACTGGCCTCAAACTCATGGCGATCCTCCTGCCTCAGCCTTCCAAGTCCCAGGATTATAGACATGCACCATCTTCCCTGGCCATTAATGGGAACTCGAATGACTTGTTTATTAATAATTTCTACTTTTTTCTTTTTTTTGTACCGGGTATTGAACTCAGGATCTTGCACTTTCAAGGCAGGTGGTGGCCACTGAGCTAAACCTCTGGCCCCAATTTACACATTAAAAAGTGTGCTCACACTAAACTTTATGGTATAGTAATGTAATTATGGTCATTCATATTAAACATAAGTAGAATCAAGATGCTAGTTTTTTGGGGGGGTACCAGGGATTGAACTTGAGACCTTGCACTTGCCAGGCAGGCGGCAGAACCACTGAGCTAAATCCCTGGCCCTCAAGATACTAATTTTAAAGTAACATGCTACAGTATTTTATAATGTGTTTCTACAACCTGGGTAGACAACATAAAAAATTAACTTTGGGCCTGGGATTTAGCTCAGTGTTTCCACTGCCTGCCTCACAAGTGCAAGGACCCAAGTTCCATCCCTGGTACCAAAAACAAACAAAAAAATTAACTGTGAACAGGGCTCGGTAGCACACACCTGTAATCCCAGCACTTGGGAGGCTGGGGCAGAAGGATCACCTTGAGCTTGAGGCCACCCTCGGCTACAGAGTAAATTTAAAATCAGCCTGATTAAAGCGAGACTTTGTCTCAAAAACAAAACAAAATAAAAACAAAACCTCTGGTCTAGTTTAGACCACATAATCACACATGTATTGAAGGGCCTGGGATTTAGTTCAGTGGTTCTGCTGCCTGCCTCACAAGTGCAAAGACCTGAGTTCAATCCCCAGCACAAAACAAAAACCAAAAGGAAGTTTATTTTGGCTCACATTAGAGGTTTCAGTCCATGGTTGACATGGCAGGGGATGAGAGGAGGGAGGCATTCTCTCTCTCAGGCAAGGCCCACCAGGCTTCACTGCCCAATGCCACACCTAACCACAAACCCATGGGTGGACTGACCCATATTCACATCCATACCCCCATAATCCAGTGACCACTGAAAAGCCCCACCCATGGGAAAATAGGACTTTTTGGGGGAAATCATGATTCTGCCCTAGCCCCCAAAAGACTTGTGAATACCCCTATATGCAAAGTGCATTTAGTCCATTTCTAAGAGTTGCAAAAATACTAACAGTTTCAGCATTACTGAAAAGTCCAAGTTTAAATTGTCCTGTGAGGGCTGGTGGTTTAGCTCAGTGGTTCCACTGTCTGCCTGGCAAGCGCAAGGACCCAAGTTTGATCCCTGCTACCAAAGGGGGAAATAAAAGGTAAAGGATCTTTGGACTGGGGAATTTAGCTCAGTGGTTCTGCCACCTGCCTCGCAAGTACAAGAACCAGAGTTCAATCCCCGGTGCCTAAATAAATAAATAAATAGATTCTCCTGTCAGACTTATGGCAAACTCTGCTGCCAGTTCCTATAAAAATGAAAATCCGCAGCTGGGGATTTATCTCAGTGGTTCTGCTGCCTGCCTTGCAAGTCCAAGGTCCTGAGTTCGATCCCCAGTACCACAAAAAAAGAGAAAGATATAAAGAAAGAAAAAGAAAGGGAATGGAACAGAATGAAAGCAAGACCAAGATCCAGGCCAAGTATTAAATCCCGTAGTTCCATGCCCAGAACCTGAAGCAAGCTGTGGGACTATGCGAACCCCACCCACACCGGGGTGGTTGAACCCAATCCTGAGGGAGAAACTCTCCAGGCGGCTGCAATTCTGGAAGATGGTGCCCTGGGGCTCTCTTCTTAAAGCAAGCACAGGACTGAGTTCTGCCGGTCTTGTGATGCCCTCAGGCTATTTTTCTATTGTCCTCTTCTGAAAATATGTAGCTTCTTTTGTGTGTGTGTGGTTTTTTGAGGCAGGGTCTCACTGTGTAGTTGGGGCTGACCTGGAACTCACTATGTAGCCCAGGCTGGTCTCAAACTCACAGCGTGCCTCCTGCCTCAGCCTCCCCAGTGCTGGGATTACAGGTGTGCGCCACCACGCCCAGCCTTGTTTTTGTTTTTTTGAATATGTAGCTTCTTAATGGTTATCTTTTCAGCAACCAAGTTCTCCTCTGCTCCACCTCTGCAGGCCAACTTTATGGGAGCTTCCTTTCCGGCCAAATGCTCAAAATTTAAAATCATTCTCCTGGGGCACTTGTTCTTGATTCTAAGTACAGCTAGCTAAAAGCCCCCACCAACAGTAGCCATGCCACAGCCTCAACATTAGACTATTTTGACATTTCTCCCTCCATATTAATTAGCCCACTGCCCTTAATCTTGTCTTCCAGAATGTCTCAGGACAGAACCAAAATTGAGACAAATCTTCTGTCAAGAGCATAGTCCATATGGCCTGCAGTCCAAATGCCAATGCAGTCCTTGGTCCCAATTGAAAGCTCCTGATCCTGGTCTTTTCGAGATGCATTTCTTTCAGTAGTCTGGTCTTCTGAGTACTCATCAGAATCTCCAATTGTGCAACCCAGCACTTTAGATGCTGAGGCAGGATTGCCACAAGTTCAAGGCCAGCTTGGACTACATGAGTAAGACAGCCTGAACTACACAGTGAACTTTGTCTAAAAACAAAAACAAAAAAAAAAACTCCCAAAAAACAGAACAACTCACAGCATATTAGGGCTACTTTTCTAGCTGGCATCTCCAAACCTTTAAAACTACTCTCATGAGCCACTTTCAAAGGTTTCTGAAACACATGGTCAGAGAGTGTCACAGCAACAACCCCACTTCTCTGGTTCCCAAATCTGTCTTTCTCATAGCTGAGACATAATGCCTGACACCTGAAATTTAACACATTCACAATGGGGCTGCCATTCTTACATCTTGCTGTCAGGTTGCTGATTTGACCTGAATTTTATTGTCTGATGTTATGTATGTACCTCCGTGATTCAAACCACCCAATGAGAGTCCTTCGTGCCCCACCAGTGGCTCAAGCCAGCAGAGTAAATTAAAGGCAGAAAGCTGTATGCAGCTCAGTTCATAGAAGTTTCAGTCCAGAGTAGGCTGGCTCCAGGCAGAGGGCAGAGGAGGCAGCCAGATATAGCAAAGGATCTCTTTATACACTAACACCTTCCTGCCATGACCAGTGACCACCTCTTCCTACCATCCAGCTATGAACCTCTCAGTGGATTCTTCCAGTTCCACACACCCATGATCTAGGCACCTCCCAAAAGCCCACCTAAGAGCACATGAGGCTTTTGGGGGACATCTAGATAAAAGCTGTAACATAATCTGACAGCCACATTACTCTGATGGTACTCTATTTTGCCAAAATAAATAAATAAAAATTAAAAACTATATATATACACACACATATATATGGCTTATGTGTTTTTGTTATTGGATTTTGAACTCAGGGCCTTCAAAATGATATACATCCCTAACCCTTTTCTATTTTGACATAGGATTTTGCTAAATCACCCAGGCTAGGCTTGAACTTGTAACTGTCGCAGACTCCCACATTCCTGGGATCATAGGCATGCACCACCAAATCCTGTCATGTTCTGGTACTTTTTGTTTTTGGTATCAGGGATTGAACTTGGGTCCTTGTGCTTGCGAGGCAGGTGGCAGAACCACTAAACTACATCCTTGGCCCATGTTCTGGTACTTTTGTTTAGTATTATGGAACCAGCAAAGTTTTGGTTTTGAGGATTACTTAGGGTTGCACATGAGGGCACACAGCTGTAAGACACGCTGAGTCCAAGGGACCCAGAGGTCAGTCTTACTCTGGAACCCTCAGGGCACCTCAGAGGTGCTGGAGGCATCACCAAGGGAGAGGATGGTAGGACAAGCAAAGGGGCAGAGAGTGCCTTTGGAGCCCACACAAGGGAGGAGTTTAAGATCTCTAGTCTACTTGGGAGGCAGAGGTGGCAGGATTCCAAGTTCAAGGCCAGCCTGGACAACCTGGCAAAACCTTATCTCAAAATAGAATTTAAAAAGGTCTGGGAACCAGGTGTAGTGGTGCATACTTGTAATCCCAGTGCCTGGGAGGCTGAGGCAGAATTCTCTTGAGTTGGAGGCCAGCTGGGGCTACACAGTGAGTTCAAGGCTAGCCTGAACTACATAGTGAAAAAAAAGACAAAAAGAAACAAAGGGCCGGGGATATGGGTTGGTTGTAGAGTGCAATGGGTGTGGTAGTGCATGCCTATAACCCCAGCACTCTGGGAAGCTCAGGCAGGATTGTACTTTGAGTATCTCCACTGCCTGGGGAACAGAGTGATACCCTGTCTCAAAATAGAAAATAAAAATGGGCTAGGGATATTGCTGTGTGAAGGTTCTAGGTTCCACACACATGAGTGCACACATAAACAGGATAGTTAATGTAATGGTATGGACTAGGAAAAACATTTCACTTTATTAGGACATGCACTAAATGTGAATAGTTTAGGTAGCAGCACTGTACTGATGCTAATATCTATGTAACAGAGTGTCTTTGCAAAAAACAAAACAAAACAAAAAACCAGGAGGGGGCGGGGGGAGGGGATGTAGCTCAGTGGCACACCTACATCACAAGCCAAGGTCCTGAGTTCAAACCCCGGTACCAAAAAAAAACCCCAGAACTTAGGGGTAAAATGTAACTTTGGAGCAAACCCAACTTACTTTTTTTTTTTTGGTACTGGGGATCAAACTCAAACCTTGCACTTGTGAGGCAAGCAGTGGAACCACTGAGCTAAATCACCCAGCCCCAACTTACTTTCAGTAAGTTAAAAAAAACTATGAACAAAAAATAGTAGACCCTAACTCAGGAGCTCGAGGTATAGAGTAAATCATTTTACTATTCTCACTTCTTTTTTATGAACTCGAATATCAAAAAGTACACAAAACCCTGCAGAGTGCCCAGCACCCCAACACCTTGGGGATGGAAAGCAGTGCTTACCACTGAGCTACACCCCAGCCTCACCTTCACAGCTAACTAGAAAAACAGAATGCCTATGGGCACACGTGCAGGCAGGTGGGCTGAAATGCTATTTTTGTGTTTCTTTTTGAGACAGACATGAACTCCTGTAGCACAGGCTGGCCTCGAGATGCAGCCTCCCAAGTGCTGGGATCAGGGGTGTGTGTCGCCACATCCAGATCTCAAGACACCATCACTGGTAATCAGTTGCCCGCCAAGGAGCACATGCACGTGTAGTCTGACGTGTGTGGTTTTAACTGACTGTGTGGTGGACACAGGAGGGGGTGTCAGCACTGTGCTGCCCATCAACACTGTACCCCATACAGGACATTCGAGTCACGAACACTATCACCAGAAATCACATAATGAAGCTGAAAGTCTGCAGTCCTCGGGGGGGCCTGTATTACTTGCTGTCCAGGCTGTCTACGGCCCACAACTGGACAGACCTGCGTAGGTGGTGATGGTGGTGTGAACTCAATGGCCACTGCACTGTGTACCTGCTTTCAGAGGGTAAATTTTGGTGGTGTCAATCACCTTCCATAAAGACCCTATGAGCAAAGAACAGTGGTACACACCTCTAACTCCAGCACTCTGGGACACTGAGGCAGGATTCTACATTTGAGCCTAGCCCAGGTAATTCAGTGAGACCCTGACTCAATAAATAAAAGAGCTGGGGATATAGGTCTCAGTGCAAAGGACTCAGCTTAAAACCCCAGTCCCAGGCAGGAGAGGACAGCATAAGGAAAATACCCAGCTCCACTCAATGGGCTCCTCACTCACTGGGCCCAGCTCCTGCACTCCCCGCTCCCTGGCTCTTCCCTGGCCGGATGTCCTCACAGGACTCCAGCAGAGGCCAGGCAGCAGTGTCCCATGCCTTGGGTTCTGTCCCAGCCATGCTGGGGTTCTGACTCCACTTGACCTTCCCAGGCATGTTTCTGGGAGCAAGAAGCGTGGAGAAAAACTTGCAAAACACCAGGTTCCTTTCGTCCTTTCACTCACAGGAGCTCTCACGGGAGAAACACTGCAACCCAGTTGGGGAGCCCTGCCTCCTCCACCCTCCAGATGCCAGGCTGGCCTACCAAGTCCTTGGCTGCCACTTTCTCTCTCTGAGGTCAACACTAGCCCCATTCTTTCCTCAAAAAGTCCCCAGCTTGACTATCCACAGAGAACCTGTCTCAACCCCAGCTTGGACAAGATGCAGCCTTCCGCCCAGAGTCCAAGGCAGCTTCCTTGCTTTGCAAACAAGGGAGCGCAAACTCACTGCCACCAAGAGGGTGGCCCACAGGAGCATAGGGGCTGGTCTAGTCACATTAGTCACAACAGCCAGCCCAGGCCTCTACCTTCTGGACAACACTCCCATCCCCATAGCAAACACTGGCTTTTGTCCCTGCGACATCACCTTCCCATCTCCACTGCAGCCAGTTCAAGTAGGGTCCAGTAGGCACCACAGCATTACCCTTCCTGCAGGAAAAGCAGCTGTCCACCCAGCTCCCACGACCACTAAGGAGCAGCCAGCCTGGCATGGTGGCACACACCTGTAATCCCAGCACTCGGGAGGCTGAGGCAGGAGGATCGCTTTGAGTTCGAGACCAGCCTGGGCTACATAGTGAGTTCTAGGTCAGGCTCAACTACATAGTGAGACCCTATCTCAAAAGACAAAAAACAAAACTGAAACAGCAACAACAAAAAAACAAAAACTAAGGAGCAGTCAGTGGCTGTCACCTTATACCTGGTCCTTCCTGAGGCCTCCCCAGAATCACATTATCAAAATGCTTCATTCGTGAGCCCCTTCCCTGGTTTTGCCCAAGGCTCCTAACCCCTGCTCCTTTGTCCCATTAGGCACTTACTGCCCAGCCCGGCTGGCAGCAGTGCTGGCTCCAGGTCTCTCCCAGCTTGCCAAGCAGTGGATATGTGGTTAGGTCTGCTCCATGCTTACACCCCAAGGCCGCCTCGTCCCTCACTGTAAGACCAGATTCTTGCTCTCATGCCCGCTCCTTCCACAGCAACTCCTCCGCCAGACACTTGGTAGCTCCTCCCTGCTGGAGGGCTGCAATCAGTACCCTGCTCCCAGTGGTGGCCTTCCCGGGCACAGGGCTGGCGTTAAGTGGCAGCTGCTGATCTATAGCAGCATTGTTGTTTAAAGGCAACTGGTCAGTCTCCCTCCAGATGACCTGGTCAGTCCCATCTAAACAGGAGCCAACCGGATCTGGGCTGTGTCCAGTTCTCAGCCCAGCAGATGCTTACCGCCCCTGGCCCTCCTGGCATCCCCGCAGTAGGAGGGGAGACAGAGGTCAGGAGCCACCTCAGTCCCATTCCATTCTCCACTCCACTCACCACCAGCATCTGAAAGTGGTACAAGGTTTTCCCATCTCACCCTGCTCTCAGATGAATGTAACTAACTTGACCTCAGCTCCCATTAACTATTCTACCAAACATGGACAACAACTCATATCCAGACTCAACCAGCCCAGAAACCATTACCCAATGACACTGAGGGACACACACACAATTAAGGGGGCACCCTAACACCTCCCTTTTTGTGGCAAAAAGCAACAGGAAGAGTGGGGACAAACCATGAGATCAGGTGTCTGAGACAACAGTGCAAGAGAAACAAAACAGCCCAGAAATATCCACAGGTTGTGGAAGGACTCCCAGTGGCGCAGTGTGGCCCACTACCCCCTCACCTCATGGCTTAGGCAGTGAAGAGGCAGCTCCAGGCAAAGGGCCACCGCTTCTCTGGTGTCCTCCCACCTATCGAGTTAGAGAGGAAGGAATTAGAAATAGCAGGGAAGATGGGAAGGTGGCAGCTCAGCCTCCAGACCACTGACCCCACCCCACCCCACGCCAGGTGCCAGTCAGCCCACTGCCCTCCCCTCCTGCAGGGCAGAGCCCAGAACACACGGACAATCACAGTTCTACACACATTTCTATTTTATTATGGCAAAGGTGAAAATGCCACCTTTTCCACAACAGCAACCAGTAAAATTTATCCCAAAAATAACTCGGTACAAAACAGGTCTGTTTCAGAATTTAAAAAAAAAGAAAGAAAAAAAAAAAAAAAAAAGAGAAAATGAAAAAAGAAAAAAACCTTTACATGAGTTTTTAAATCCTATCTTAAAACATAAAAGAAACAAGTCTGTCATTGGCCACACAGCCCAGTCCCCATCCCCTCCTCCCAAGAGAGCAGACGAAGCACTGGGTCCTCTCCACTCGGTCGGCAGTTTAGCTGGTATCCATCTGAAACAGGAGGACAGAAGGTCAGTTGGGCTCCAGCCCCTCCCAATTTCGGTCAGCTGTCCCCTGCCCTCGTCAGTCCCCACAGGACTCACCCTTGCATTATAGGCGTCCAGCTGTGCGTCCAGCTCCTCCGCAGAAAGCTGCTGCTTTGAGTTCCTGCCAGTGCCTCTGCCTCTTCCCCTGCTGCCTCCACGGGTCCCTCTCCGGGCGCCGCCACCACCACCGAAACCTCCAGAGCCACGGTTTCTAGTCATGCCACCTCTGTTTATGCTAGCAAGGAAAACAGAACTCACTAAACTACGTGGCTTTTTTTTTTTTTTTTTTTTTTTTTTTTTTTTTGGGTATTGGGAACTGAACTTGGGACCTTGTGCTTGTGAGGCAGGTAGGTGGTAGAACCACTGAAACTAAATCCCCCGGCCCAACTATGTGGCTTTTAAAGGACTTGAAAATGACATGACCATACACCACAGGCTCCAAGGCCCCGGAACTCACCTCTGTGCAGGTCTCCGTTGTGTTTCAATCTGTGATGTGACAAGTTGGATGTTCATGGGACGGCCTGTAGGAAAGAACAAGAGGGTTCATTTCAGAGATTCTGAAGCTAACCCAGAGGCACCATACCCTGGTCTCCATGCAAGCTCTGGAAAGGGCCTCAGTACATCTCCAGCTCCCCCAATAAGGGAAACCATCTGGAGAGTTGGTGGGATAACAGAATGGCAATAAAAGAACCCCGCCAACACCTCCTCACTCCTTCTCACACCAGGCAGGTGGGCTGTTTGGTCAGGTGTCTGGGGTGCTCATGGGTGGACAGGTGTGGGTGACCTGACGGAAGAAGAACAGGTACCTTTGTCTTTACGACTACAGCCCCGCACTCAGGTGTACTATGGCGGTTCCGAGAAGGCTTCACAGAAGTGAATCTTCCGGAAGGAGCTGAAGGAGGGGAGGGATGTAGCTTGCTGGATGGGGGTTCACAAGAGGTTGGTCCAGATGTGTGGGGCAGCATGAGAGGTGGCAGAATGGAAGAGAGAGACAAAGGGGCAAATGCAAAGTGTCCTCAGCCAGAGGGGCCACCCATATTCCTAGAGGGACAGGTGCCAGCCCCAAACTCCACAAGCCCCACAGGCATCCTGGGCCCAGCTCCAGACTCACCATCCAGGGGGACCCCGTTGTACTGCTTCATAGCCTTCAGGGCGTCTGCCTTCCGTTCAAAGTGCACATCTGCTGTTCCTAAACTTCGTCCAGAGCGATCATAGTGCACAGCTGCCTTCTTCAGTGTTCCAAATTCAGCAAAGAGTTCCTGAGGCAGAAAAAGCAGCTGTTAAAGCAACTAAGCCATTTTCCTTCCAGTGGCCCAGGGTCAGTCCCTGAGGATGTAAGCGCTTTAGGGGTCTTCCCTGGCAACCCTCTACAAGGGAAGCAGTGCAGTGGTAAGAAGCTGAAGGAAAGGGTGGGGCAGGAGGAAAAGCAACTTCCAAAAGCACCTGGGTTGGACAGCTCCTGCCTATTTGGGGACCTGATGATATCTTTCTGTAACACGATGCAGGTAAATGAAGTCAAAACACCCCCAGCATAGGGACAAAATAAATCATACTTCTCAATGAAAGAAAACCTGTAACACACCCAAAGACTATTTCACAAAACGAAGGACAAGAGCAAGAGTGAGAGGGACTGCCCAGGAGACTGTACCAGCTCAAAGGGCCCACTGGTCCAGGAGCCCTGACCCCAGCACCTCCCCCAAAAGCAGATTCTGGCTCACCTTTCCCTCTCCTCCTACTCAAGCCTGCCGCAAAGTCTGACCGAAGTCAAGCACGCCATGGAAACTGCCCTGACCTCAGGCAGGCTGGGAGTTGGAGAGGGAACCCAGAGTGTGGGGCTACTCCGGCCGCAGGCACACAGCGGGAAGTGGTGTTCACCAAAAGCGGTTTCCAGTGGATGCCAGAAACCACCTTAAAAAAAGTGTTGAGACACTGTGAGTGCTCACTGGTCTTGCTCTGTCCTCCCATGGCAAGGCCAAAATGGCTAGGCTCTGGGAAATGGAACCCAAGGAGGCCCAGCATCCTGACCCAGCCATCTCCGAAACACATTCCCCTGCCCAGAAGTTGCTTTTTGACCAAAAAACTTTAAACGTCTTTGGAATCCAATCAAAGAAGTAAACAAAAGACCGCAGCCAGAGACAAATGTAAAAAATCAAGCCAATAAGACTGAGAGAAGGTACACAGGGCTACGAAACACAGCTACAACCTCCTCTATGCTGTGTGGGCAGCAGAGAGCTCACTGAAACAGGCACAGCATCTAGGGAGCCAGGAACCTCAAGAACCCTTCCTCACATCCAGCCAATCTTTGGGCCTGTTAGAAACTGGAAGCCCTAGCAGACGACTCAACAATTTCAGTGAGGAAGAGGGCCTCTCCAGCCAAGACCTCCTGTCACCTCCACCCTAGCACACCCTGCTCGCCCCTGGGCTCCCATCTGCCTGGCGGCCGCCGGAATCCCACAGCGGGCACCGGGGAGCTCAGGCCCCGACGAGGTGGGGACCGAGGACCTCATCCCGAGGACGGGCCCGTCGGTGCAGGGAGAAAAGGTCGCCGGGAAGCGCTGCTCCTACCTGAATATCCGCGTCTGACACTCCGAAGTCCAGGTTGGACACCAACAGCTTTCCCCCCGTCTCCACGCCCGCACCACCTCCGAAGCCGCTGTCGAAAAGGTCGTGCTGCCACTTGTCGGGAAGCTGCTTCGGCTGAAGGCAAAGCAGAAACAGTCCCGTGAGCCGCGCTCGCTCAGACCGCCCCTCGCCCTCCCGGACGCCCAGATCCTCCGTTGTGCAGGGCCCGGCCTTGGGTGCCGAGAGGAGTTCGGTTCCTGCCCGGGGCCCCACCGCGGCCGCTCACCATCCCTGCTTCCCTCGCCTAAGTTCCCGCCGCCACGAGCCCCAGCGGAGTCCGGACAAAGCGCCGGGAAGGTGCCCACCGCGGGCAGGGCAGGGACGCGCCACCTCACCCCCGCCAACAA
>NW_022900935.1:64413155-64419200 GCF_012274545.1 Fukomys damarensis
CTGGGACCGAGCCCGCGCGCCAGCACGCCGAGACGTCACGTCCGGCGCTAGTGCGGTCTTCCGGCCTCGAGGGTCTCGAGCTTCAGTCGATTGGCTACGGCGCACGTAGGGCAAGTACACGCGTGCGCAGCAGGCGAGCAGCTCGGCGGGCGCTGCTGTGGAAGAGCCAGCCGAGGAGCGGTCGTTTTTGTACCTTCCCGCGCGTAGGGCGGTGCAGCCAACGCAAGGGCGGGTCAGGGCGTGATTAGGTGGTGCAGGTGCGAGGCGTCAGGAGGGCGGGGCTTAAGAGCTCCGCCCTGCCGGCTGGTTGGGTGTGGGTAAGGCTGGGGCCTGGAGCCGCAGGGTTGCTTCCGTTTCGCCCTCTCCCCGCTGGTCCCCACCTCAGCTCCCTTCAGCCTTGAATCGGAGTCTTCCGCGTTTTCCCCTGAGGCGAAGGCTCCTAACAATCTCGTCTGGTTTCCATCAGTAACCTCCCAAGTTAGTGACCGACACTTTGCTAGTTATATCTTTTCAAAATAAGTCTGTGATTTGGCGTTGGTTTATGCTTGTGCTGCCAGCTACTCGGAAGGCCCAGGCAGAAAATTCTCAAATTTGAGGCCAGCCTGGGCAATTTAACCAGACCCTGTCCCAAAAAATAAGGGAGGATACTTCTATATGCCCCTAAGGTCGATTTTGGCAGCTTTTTTTTTGTTTTTTCTAATGAGAACCAATGCACCCTTTCATGGGCGTTGATCTTTGAAGCTATCCCAAATGTGTGGCAGGACCGAATTCGAAATTGTCCTGTGCCCCCAGCGGGTGTCTCCCCAGCACTGGCGAGCTAAGGCACTTTCCTTGGGAACAAGGGTGTGTCTCTCTGTTGGTGATCCGGGATTGCTGGTAGATAGAAAGCTCTTGACAAGCAAATCTGTCCTCTTAGTGGCTCCCGTGAAGCCCAGAGGGCATTCCTACTTTGGTCCCCGAATGTTGTAGTTGTGCAGCATGACTTCAACTGGTTAATTCTCTTGCTTCAGCCCACAGGCTCTGCTGCCATGAAGGTGAAGATTAAATGTTGGAATGGCGTGGCCACTTGGCTCTGGGTGGCCAATGATGAGAACTGTGGCATCTGCAGAATGGCCTTCAACGGCTGCTGTCCTGACTGTAAGTGTTACCCTCCGTGTGCTCCTATCACAGCCTGCTTGCCCAGCTTCAAAATCACTGGGTTCTTTCTCCTGATGAACACTTGACCAAAAAAAAAAAAAAATGGCAGGCATTCTTACCCACTCTGTATAAAGACCCTACTCAGTGTCATTCGTGGTGGCATGTGACTGTAAGCCCAGCTACTTGCGAGCCCGAGGCAGGGAGATCACAACTCTAAGGCCTGCCTGGACAACTTAGTGAGACCTGTCTCAAAATTTATTTATTGGTTTTGTTTTTTTATTTCTTGTTTTGGTATTGGGAATCAAACTCTGGTCCTTGTGCTTGTGAGGCAGGCAGCGGAACCACTGAGCTAAGTTCCCAGCCCAATTTATTGGTTTTTTGAGACGGGTCTCACTATGTAGTTGAGACTGACCTGGAACTCACTGTGTAGCTCAGGCTTGTCTCGAACTCACAGTGATCCTCCTGCCTCAGCCTCCCGAGTCCTGGGATTGCAGGCATGCACCACCACACCCTGCTCAAATTTTATTTTATGTTTTATTTTTTATTTTTTTGGTACTGGGGATGGAACTTGGGTCCCTGTGCTTGCAAGGCAGACGGCAGAACCACTGAGATAAATCCCTGGCCCTCAAATTTAATCTTATTTTGTTTTTAATTTACTTTTTAGCTGGGTGTGCTGGCGCACACCTGTAATCCCAGCACTCAGGAGCCTGAGGCAGGAGGATTGCTTCAAGTTTGAGGCCAGCCTGGGCCACATAATGAGTTCCAAGTCCAGCCTGAATTCAAATTTCAGAAGCTTTAGCCTCAGCCCCCTGGAGTGCTGGGATTACAGGTGTTTACCACCATGTTCTGGATTCTGATTTTATTTAGCCCTTTTGTTTTGTTTTGTTTTTTGAGGCAGGATTTCCCTTTGTAGTTCAAGTTGGCCCTGAACTGGATATATAGCCCAGGTTGGCCTCCCATTCAGTGGCAATCCTCCTGCCTCAGCCTCTGGAGTGCTGGGATTATAGGTGTGTGCTACCACACCCAGCTATTTTACCCTTTTTATTTATATATATATATGTTTTAGCCAGTGTGGTGGCGCACACCTGTAATCCCAGCACTTGGGAGGCTGAGGCAGGAGGATCTCTGTGAGTTTGAGACAAGCCTGGGCTACATAGTGAGTTCCAGGTCAGCCTCAACTACATAGTAAGACCCTATCTCAAAAGAAAAAAAAAAAGAAAGAAAGAAAGAAAGAAAAGGTAAGCACTTCAGCTTTCAGAGTAACAGGCTGTTTGTAAAAGTCCTCAAAAGCATTTTAGCAACTCCCAGCCTCTTCCAGCCTTGCCCACAGGCTGGACATCGACTGCTGAGTGTGCAGACCAGAGACAGCTCCGTGGTCCCCCAGGCTGCCTGCTCCTGCCAGCCTAACCAAGCCACCTGAATCTGTGTCTGGGCCTTATAGACAGGGCCTTAGGTGGGTCGAATGCTCAGTATCTCACCTGAGTAGTGTGCTCAGGCCATATGAAAATGGGGCCTGCAGACTGCAGAGAACAGAGAGAGAATTTAGACTAATTCTTGAACTCGCTGGCCAAGTTAGAGCAAGCTAGTTTTCACATACCGTGTATTTGATGGTCTAATGGGCTTTCTGGATAGATTAGTTAAGCAGCACTGGGGTTTTCTTACTAAAATTGAACTCCTGTGAATAATCCAGAGTGACTCAGCCTGTAATAAATCCCATGTCCCAGAGGCTTTGGGGTAAAGCAGTCTGATTGAGAGGTGCTTTAATTAAAGAATAATCTCATCCAGCCACTGGCAAGTCCTCGCGTGACTCACCCTACATTCATGCTCATCAGAGCTAGGCTGCTTGCAGGTACTGTCTGAGAGGGCAGCACTTCCTTCACAGGAGTCCTCCCACGGTGGGTGGGCAGCAGGTGCTTTCCAGGGAGGGGGATCTCAGAGGGATTGGGAGCTGGTACGATGTAGGGCAGGATGGCTGGGAAGTAGCAAGATTGAACACCCAGTGCCAGACTGACCCTGATGTGGACACAGAGGCAGTTGTCTCTTTTGATTGTGATATATTGTCCCCCTCTGCACCAAGCCCTCTTCTGTGGAGGAAGTGTGGCCAGGCCTATGGGTGGGTGGCTGCAGCCTGTCCCCGCCGCCTTGGCAAGGAGGTGGAAGATAGCAGCGTCGTTCTGCCGACAGGCCCCACTGAGATCCCACAGAGTCCCTGAAGCCTGTGCAATGGACTGGATATGTGGTGTCCAGGGAAGGAATCTTCTAGTTCCCCCACTGCCCTTGATGACGACACATCTCTTGCTGCTTAGGTGGCATCTGGAGGGTGTGCTGACCATGAGCATTACCTTCCTGCTGCCATCACAGGTTTAAGTGTCTACATCCTCTGGGGAAAAGGTGACCCCGTGGGCAAGCCAGAGCTCCAACCTTCTGTGCCTCTGGCAGCCAGAGGTTATGGCCGGGGTGGAGCCACTGCTGATGCCCTGGGGCTTCTGCCTGTCTGGTCACACTCACCCCTGTCGACCACAGGTAAGGTGCCTGGCGACGACTGCCCCCTGGTGTGGGGCCAGTGCTCGCACTGCTTCCACATGCACTGCATCCTCAAGTGGCTCAACGCGCAGCAGGTGCAGCAGCACTGCCCCATGTGCCGCCAGGAGTGGAAGTTCAAGGAGTGAAGTCCATCCCCTCCTCCACCTGACCCCGTTCCTCACCCTGGGACATGGCGCAGTCCCCCTTGGGCTGTGACAGAGTTGAAACAAGGACTGGAGCCTCCTTTGTTTTTTTCATCACAATGCTGACACTTTTATCCAATAAGTAAAACTCATTAAAGCACCAAACCTTGCTGGAGGCCTCTGGGCATCTGTTCTTGACATACTGATGCGGCTGTGGTGTGTTTTGATATGAAAACACTCATGAATAAACATTCCGATGAGACCCTCATCAGAGCTTGGTTCATCATTCAGGCAGAGGGAGCCAGGATGAGATGGAAGGGCCTGGGGCAGGGTCCGGCTGGGCACAGGCCCTGGGGAATGTTTGTGCTAGTGGAGGAGGAATTGGGAGGCCAGGCTGGGACCCTCCCTCTGACCCTGAAGGAGTGCAGCTGACAGCTGTTCTTTGTCGGCCTTCAAGCAGAAGGCGATGCCCTGAGCAGGCTCCCCTTGTCCCCAGATAGGCTGCAGAGACAGCTGGGCGGGTCTGTTCACCCAGTCCCTTGCACCCTGCTTGGGCTGCTGGCTAGCTGCAGTGTCAGCACTCACTCACTCACAGGTGACCTGCAGGCCCTTCCCTGCAGCTGCTGCCTGTTCTGTCCTCAGGATGGCAGGACGAGTTAGAGTGCCGAGGGGCTCACATCAGCATGGCACTGGGGTCAGAGAACACTCAGGAAGGGTTCCTGTACCAGCCCACAGTTCACCTGGCAGCTGAGCTTGCTTTGGGTTGGCTGGATGCTCCCTTCGGGGCTGCCAGCCCCAAGGTGTGGGGAAAAGAGGAGCCTCCTAAGGACTGTCTCTCCCTAGGACACTTGAGGACTGGCACCAGCCCTTGGCAGTCAGGAAGTATTTTAGGAGGTTTAGGAGAAGAGATGGA
This sequence comes from Fukomys damarensis, assembly GCF_012274545.1. Lineage (NCBI taxonomy): Eukaryota > Metazoa > Chordata > Mammalia > Rodentia > Bathyergidae > Fukomys > Fukomys damarensis. Next base: position 64,417,872 of record NW_022900935.1, read on the forward strand.
CCTGACTTGGGTTTGGGGCTTCCTGAGGGCTGCAGAGAGATTTGTGGCTTTGGATTTTATTCCAAATTCCAAATTCCAGGCCTGATTCTGACCTGTCTCCCTCTGGCCTGCCCTCTACTATCCTGGAAACCTTCTTTTTTTTGCTTTTTTTTTTTTTTGGTACTGGGGATCGAACTTGGGTCCTTGTGCTTGTGAGGTAGGCGGCAGAACCACTGAACTAAATCCCCAGCCCAAGAATTTGCTCTTCTGTATCTCAGAAGTGTCTTCCCATGGGACAGGAAATGCCCACAAGGGCCCAGCTTTCTCAGGCTCACTTTTTCTTTTCTCTTTTTTTTTTTTTTGTTTTGTTTTTTGAGACACGTCCTTGCTATGAAGCCCAGGCTGGCCTTGAACTCAAAGCAATCCCCCTGCCTCAGTCTTCTGAGTGCTGGAATCACAGGTATGTGACACCACACCAGCCTCAGGCTCACCTCTTAACCTACCCAGCCACACAGCTGCCTCCTGGCTTCCCTGCAACCTCAGTCCTTCTCATCTATCCCTGGGCTCCAGCTGAGTCTTTTTCTCAAGATCAGCCCCACTTATGTCACCTGCCAGACCCCACACCCAAGACTCATGTAGGATGTGCACGTCTTTCTTATTCCTGCCTTCTGTGCTGTCTGCCTCCTCCCAGGAAGCTGGGACGCCTGTACGGTTTTCATCAAACCCAATAAATTCCCTCTCCAGCTGGCAAACAACAGCTCCTGGGGGAGGGTCACCCCACTAGCCTTTGCAGGCTGCCTTTGTCTCCCCTGCACTGCCCTGCCACTGGTCCTATGTAGATCCCGGGCTGTAGCACGCAGTAGATGATCAAAGCCTGACCTACCCCTGGGCAGCCTCCATCCATGTCCAGTGTCTGCTGCATGGGTACAGAGAAGGCCCTAGAGGCACACAGGTGGGAGACACTCCCAGGCCACCCATGTCTCCGACCTGCTGTGCCTTGGTCCGGTTCTCCCAACCTTGGGGCCTGGCTTTGCTTCTCTCCTAGGACCAGGCCAGTAGTAAAACCTTGCACCGTAAGCACAGATCTGCCCATGGATTTTGATGCTTCTGGCCACAGGATGGGAAACTTGCCCTTGTGCCTCCTGAGCCGCATACAGCCTTGTAGTTTGCTTTTCAGCTGCAGGAGCACTGGACACATATGTGGCTCCGCTTCGGGTCAGTGACCATTTAGTACTGCCACGCCCCCCGCCCCACCCCCCGCTGGATGGGATCAGCTGGGGGTCTGGGAAGGTCTGTGCGCCTGAGCACGAAGCGGTATGGGACCCCTTCCTGGGCGCGCTCACTGCCCCG
>NW_022900935.1:64419820-64427814 GCF_012274545.1 Fukomys damarensis
CGCCCCACACCCTCCTACCCCACCCAGCCATCAGTAATGGTTAAGTGGATAAAGGAGCAGAGCTGGTCTCCAGTGAGAGTTGTCACGAATGGGGTCATGGGGCTGGCTGGGCGGTGGGGCCCAGACAAATGAGTGGGTGCCTGTACGTGCAACCCGGCCCTCTGCTCAGGATCTGCGCACCCCACCCCTTCCTCTGGCCATGCTGGCTGGCCGGCCCTTTCCTTACCTCCCTCCTCCACAAAGCCAGAAGGGGGGCAGGCCCCTGCAGGATTTCTGCTGTGCTGTCCTAAAGCACCCCATTGTGAATCTATCACCCTTCCTGTGGAACCTCCCTTGGGCCCCTGCCTTACTTGACCCTCAGAGCCCCCAACAGCCAAAGCTACTGGGTACTTTCTGGAGGCCCTGTGTTGCACCTCCTATCATCAGTAGCTTCCAGTCCCATCACTGGGTTCCACCCCTTAGAATCCTCCCCCCGACACGTTTAAGTACTGATTGCAGTGCCACCGGGAGCAGTGAATGAGTGAACAGGACAGGGGCTTCCAGGCTGGGCCAGGCACTGGGGCAGCCAGGGGTGAAAGGCGAGAATATGAACCATCATGGTGGCCTGGGCTGCCCAGTGGGCATAAGTTGGCTCAGCCTCCTACCATGCCTGGGAACTCTGGGTCCACCCTCCCTGTACCAATGCAGAAGCAGCCCCTACACCCTGGAGGGCCTGCCCTCTGCCCCCATTTAAGGGCTGTGGAGTCTGGGTCAGCAGAGGCAGGAGTTGGGGCCTCTGACTGCCCCCGTTCCCCTTCCTTTCTGGCCATGCTCAAACAGGGTGGAGCTCACGGCAAGGGAGTAAGGGTTTGAGAGCTTGACCTCTGGCACCAGAGGTCGAGCCTGCTACAGGGTGTCCTGATCCTGTACCAGGGCCATGGGTGAATGTGGCACGATTCCTGGTCTCGTGTGCAACATGATGCTGCTATAGGCCCCAGTGCCTGGGTCCAGGAGGCAGCACAGGTGAGTGCCATCTGTGCCAGGGCCAGATCTGCCCCCTCTCCAGCCTTCAGCCAGCCCATGCCCCTGCCATTGGCAGTCTGTGGGGATTGGTGACCCCTCTGTTCCTGAACTTGGGGGCTAAAAGGGGAGGTGACTGCCCAGCTGGGATGTGTGCTGGCAGACCTTATCTCAGGTTCCTTCCTACACTGAACCATGAGGCAGACTTCAAAAATAGCTAGAGCCGTGGAAGAGGCCCACCTTCCTCAGCAGGAGCTCACCAGCTCCCTCAAGTGGCCCAGAGGCAAAGGGACTGGGCATTCATAGGTAGAGCCAGGGTTGGAACCAAGCCTTGCACATGTTAGGCAAGCGCTGCACCATCGGGCCCAGACTCATCCTTGTTAGAATGGTACAAAAACAACCACATTGTTGTTTCCTTCAAGGCCACCAGCAAGAGGTGGCCCTTGGACTGACAGGGCTGCTCACCAGGGAAGGTGCCAGATTGAGACCCTGTATTCTTTTGGAGGAGCCTAGGGGTGGAGCTTAGCTGCTAGGCCTCTTGGCCTCCTGTTCCTCCCTCTCCTAGGAACCCCTGCAGGGAGCAGTAGGAAGCAGCCTGAAGCACCTGGGGCTCACTGTCATCACGGGCAGGCAGGGACAGTTTTCTGTCCCTTCTACAGGCTAGGAGCCTGACAGCATGTCCCACCAAGGTTTATTCAGTTGCAGTGAGTTACACCAGCCACTGAGGTACAGAATGGAGGACCAGAAGTCTCTGGGAGGGTGATGAGGCTGCCCAGGTAGGCAGGGCAAGTTCCAGTCTTTCTGGAGCCAGGCAAGGGGTGCTAAGATGTATTGCAAGGCAGCGTGCCCACTTAGGGACAGCTAGCCCCAGGTTCACCGCAACTCAAGGCCGTCACCTTTGTGTCCTCACGGAAGCTGGATGGACAGTCAGTATAGCCTCCTGCCAGAAGTGAGACATGCCCCCCCACCGGATGGGGGAGCTGCAGCCCGAACCCAGTCAGCAGAAACTGCATGGGTCACAGTGCCCTCTGCTGTTATGCAGGCTGGGCTGCTCTGGTGTGGGAAGAGCTGAGAGCCTGCTGCAGAACAGGCCCCCTGCAGGCAGGAGGAGCGCCCCCCATGCCGGCCCCCTGTGGCCAGCCAGGGCGATGCTTCTTTCAGAATCATGGACGCTAAGATGCAGAAGTGGAGCCGCAGATCAGGACTGCCGAAGTGCCCAGGCTTTCCTCTCTGAGACAGTCCTCCGGCCTGGGCTGGCAGTCTATTCATCCTCCCCCTCCGGCTGTGCCTCCTGCTGCCTCATGGCCTCCAGGAAGGCCAACTCCTTGGCTTCTTTCTTCTGGTTTCGTGCCTCATACTCTAACCTGGGGAGGAGGGGGTGGGACCAGGGGTGAACTAGGCAGGTACACATTGCTCCTCAACTGGACCACCCTTGATGGGGTACCTGTTTTTGATGATCCTCTGCACAATGAGGTCTGTGGTGAGGTTGCTGCCACTGTCGATCTGATGGAAGATGCCTCTCCTCTTGGGCTCCTAGAGGCCTCAAGAGAAGGGAGGAGTGAGGTTCCTCCTGACTGCAGCCTGTTGGCTCAGGCCCTGTGCTCTTTCCCAGAGGAAGGTGAGGCTTAGGCGCCTGTCAGCCCTGACCCAAGGAACCCACCTGGTAGGGATCAGCGCCGTCCCTGTCAGGCACAATTTCTGTCTTCCCATGACACACCAGGTCCACCTGCAGAGGGAAGAGGTCAGGAGCCCTCCCCAGGGAGGCCACACCACCCACACCTCCCAGGTAGGCCTTGGGCCTGGGTGTGCCAGCTCCGCCCAGTCCTCATCTCAGGCACCTCCCTGGGAGTCCAAGGCAGCACAATGTGCCCGCCCACAGGGAGCCTCACCTTAAAGTGACCCAGAAGCTCTGCGGTGACAGAGTATGGCGCCCCAATCACCACTTCTGACACATACTGTGGGGACAGTAAGCAGAGGGGCTAAATTGGTCTGTTTCCGGCAAGCCAGAACTTGGAGAGTGGCGGTGGACAATCCCAGCACAGGGCCAAAGCTACAAGTAAGCCAATGACAGGGCTGCATGGCTGGCCTGCAGAGCAGGGGAGTCCAAGGCTTCTGCACCCCCCGGACCCCTTGGGCACCACCCACACCTCACCCGGCAGGCCAGTACGCTCAGCGTCCGCTCATGCAGGTTCATGATGGGGTAGTTCTTTCCCTTGTACCGGTTGACCTCCTATGGCCAAAGTGAGATTGGCTCAGATTGAGGACCTCAGGTAGACAAACTGCCCTCCCTCCCTGCTGTCCCTGGTGAGAAGAAATTGGGAAAGGTGGCGCCCTCACAGGAACATCCAGACATGACAGTCCTTAACCCCAGAAGACAACCAAACTCTGCCCCCACAGACTACCTGAGCCCACACTGATCCCAGGTTCCCCTCAAGGGCCTCTAAGACTCTCAGCAGCTTGAGTGCTGGAGAGCCAGAGGGAGCAGAGACCTGGTCAAAGTGCAGGCCAGCGATGACATAGGGCCTGTCTGCCAGCTTGTGCACCTTCTCCAAGAAGTCCACATGCCCGATGTCTATTAACAAGTTAAGAGGCAAGAACAAGCAGAGAGGGCAGGCAGCTCTGAGCCCCCAAAAGCTCAGGCCCTCCAGCCCCACCACCATTCTCATTGCTGATGGCCGTCCCTCTGTACCAGCCAGCCCCTCCCCAATCCACATGAAGGTTTGGCACAGAGGAGGCCTGCAGAGGATACGGAACAGATCAAAGGCGCCAGCCACGTAGATGACAGTCTCCCCTGGCTGGGGTTCCTTTCCAGAAGCAAACTGTATGATCTTCTGAGATGTCTGTAGGAACTGGGACACCCCTGTCCAGGGATTCCGTCCCCCAGGGCACTGTCAGCCAAGAGAGGGAGCTGGTCAGCAGCAGAGGCCTGGCCACCACCACCAACATGACTGGTGCCAGGTCAGCATGGTGCCCCACCACGGAGAGAAGTCCAATGAAGGCCGGAAGACACAGCCCTCTCCGGGACCCAGCACCTCAAGGCCACCATCTGGTCACCTGGGAGGAGCCTTCTGAGGAAAGTGTCCCTGGCAGGTGTTGGGTGAGGGGGCTACAAAGGGAGAGAGGGCCAGGCCACTTGGTTAGAGGCTGCATGCATATCTACCTGCCTGGTATCCACCAACTGGCCAGGCCTAGAGGTCAGTGCCTGGGCAGTGCTGGGAAGTGCTGGGAAGGGAGGGAGGAGGGCTGACTAAAGCTCTGAGTTGACCCGTCCCCAAAGCAGGGAGGGCGGGAGGGGTGCAAGCGAGTCCCGTGGAAGTGTCGCAGCGGGCATCACTCCACTCCCGGGCGGCCACTCACCTTGCCAAAGCTGTCTGCGTACTTGCGGTACTCAGAGAACATCTCCTATACACAGGGAGAGGGCACTGAGAGGAAAGGCGGGAAGGCCTGCAGGTGGATGACCAGTGGAGCTGTGACCCACCCCCCATCCTGTAATGTCCTCCACCTGGGGACCCATGGACCCTGCGTCGTCCCTGCAGACTCACCTGGCTGCTGTGATGGGCCTTAGTCACCAGCAGCATGCGGCCCACCAGGTCTGTTGTGGACACACCCTGGGTGCGCTTGCATTCTCTGAGGGACAGAAGCATGTTCAGGGACTTCGCATCCTGGACACGCTAGCCAGGCTTTGCTTATAGCAGGCCCCACCTGAGGGACGCGACCCTCGCCCTGCCCCCACACTGGTGTCTCCTCCCTGTACTCAGCTGCAAGAGGAAAACCCAGACTAGGAGAAGGAGAAAGATCACTGTGCTTTTTTCCCTTAAAGGAAACCAGGATCAAATCAACGTGAAGGTGCTCTGCAGTGCCTAGTGGTGCAGGCCAGACTCAGGCCCCCTCATGCCCAGGTCTTGCTCCAGTACACGTGCTCTGCTAAAGGGACCCCAGGCTGCACTGTCCCTCACAGGAGCCACTGAAAATAGCTGGGCCTTTAAAGTTAATTAAAAGCCAGTTCCTCAGAGGCACCAGCTGTGCTGCAACCTCAAGAGCTGCATGAAATCTGAGGCTTCCACTAACAGCCAGTGCCTATTAAGAATGCTACCATCTTAGGGCCAGAGATTTAGCTAAGTGGTTCCACCGCCTGCCTTGCAAGTTCAAGGTCTCGAGTTCGATCCCCAGCACCAAAATAAATAAATAAATAAATAAATATCAAGAATGCTACCATCTTTGCCACACAGCTGGGCTGCAGACCCATACCCACAACAAGTGTCTTCCTTGCCACAGCTGACAGCCTTGGACACAGACCCAGATGTTCCTCTCATAGGTGACTGCAGAGCCCTGCTGTCTGGTGGGGCTGCCTGGGGCTTACCTGTACCTCCCTGCCTCCTTCACTTCCTCATAGGTATCACGGCCATCTACGGTCAGCGTGATGTCATCTAGGGGTGACATGCACACAGAAATAAGGATTCTTATCCTAGAGCCCACCAGAGGTTCAGGACCCCACCCCCAACCCAGGGTGCTTGTTTCTAGTAAAGGATCCAGAGCCTTTTCAGATCCCCACCACCTGCAGATGTCACACCAGGAGATCTGGGCCTGGGCCCAGCCCTTGTCCCCAGGTCCCGCCCACTCACTGCCATGAACACAGAAGTCGCAGTTGTACTTGTCCAGTGTCTCCAGGGTGGTGACATAGGGAGCTGCAGGTATCACCTCATCTACCCACTTGATGGCCTGTACCATCTTGTATCTCTCCTCCTGGGCAAACACCGGAGGCCCCTTGTGCTTGGCGATCTCCTCTAGGGCCAGAGAAAAGGACAAGGACAGACAAATGGCCTTTAGCCGGCTGCCTTAGGAACCTGCTTCCCTATACTGACCAGGCCTGTGACCACACAGATGGGCATGTGGTGGGCAGCCAGCCGTTCTTGGGCCCTCAGTCCACAGGCCAGGACCACATGCAAGCGGCTACTGCTTATTCTCTGGCCAACAGAAGTGCTCAGAGCCTCGCTGGGTAACAGGATGGCCCCCTCAACCCAGGATAGGTACCAGTCCCCATAGGCCTCAGGAGCCATGTTAGGGCTGGAAGGGAATGGGCAGCACAGCCAGAGAGGGACTTGGCCCAGTGACAGCAGTGCATATGGACTCTACCAGTCTATTCTCTATTCCTGGGCCACCTTCAGCTGGGGTCGGGCTGGGCCTAGCTTATTAAGCTTTCTCACTCACAGTGTGTTTTGGAGAAGGACACTTAGGCCTGCCCTGCCCACCCCAAGATCCTGCAGGCTTTTGGTCAGCTGATGTGGCCCCGAGAGGACTATAGGGTGACAAGCCCAGAAGCCCACACCCTACCATCAGTGTGCACACCCACAATGAGGTAGTCGCCCATAGCCCGTGCCTGGCGCAGCTGGTTGGAGTGGCCATAATGCACCATGTCATAGCTGTGGGAACAGACAGAACAGTCAAGTATTGTAGTGAGGAGGGTGGGGACTAGGAGGCCTGTGATAGAGCAGCTTTTCTCCTTTAAGACCTCTTCAGGAACTGCTTCCATGACCCAGCCCACCTTGGCTTTTCAGAGGGGAGGTGGGTACGTAGCTGTCCACACCCCCAGATCCTCTGCTTGTGAGCAGACTGCTATCAGTGCTAGATCCAGCAAGGATACAGCAGGCAGGGAGAAGGCTAATAAAGTCTCCAGGGCCGGCAAGATCCCAGGACCAACTCCCCACTGGGAGCTGCATAGCCATGTCCAAATGCCTTGGATCCTCTTTGTTCTTGTTTCCTCCTGTCAGCAAACACAAAGTGCTGTGTTTACTCATTTATCTATTTATTTATTTTTGGTACTGGTGATCGAACTGAGGACCTTGCACTTACAAGGCAGGTGTGGCACCACTGAGCTAAATCCCTGGCCCTATTTATTTATTTATTTATTTGAGGCAGGGTATCACTACGTAGTACTGGCTGGCCTTGAACTCACTGTGTAGCCAAGGCTGGCCTGGAACAAATGACGATCCTCCTGTTTCAGCCTCTTACATGCTGGGATTACAGGCATATGCCAGCACACCTGGCTAGATCAGTCACTTTAAACTTTAAACCAACATTAACTCTGACACAAGCGGGTGGTTCAGTCCCAGAGGACAACACAACACAACACAACACAAAACAAAAAAATCAAAAAAGCAAGGGCCTGGGAATCACTGGCTTTGAAAATCTTGTTTTTCTCCTTCATGGCCTGGCTTAGCTTTCGGGTGCATAACTGCCAGTGTCACCTGGTTCTAGAGCTCTTGTCCGCAATCTGGGTCTGGCCATGAGCCCTTTTCGTGGGTGCTCTTGTGTGCACTGGTAACTGCCAGAGCGCTTCTCTGCGGGGCCCTCTCACTCCCACCACCACAGTGCAGGGGCCCAGCACACAAGACTGAAGTGTGGCCAACCCACGTGCTCGCTGGACAGGTGGAGCGAGGGGAGCACAGCCAGGAAGGAGGGTGTCAGAAAGTCCAGGTACTGTGGCCCGGGTCGGGGCCAAGGTCAGGGTCCACTGCGTTCCTACCCCCACGGGGCAACAAGGCTGCGAGTGAAAAGACACGCCTCCTCCCCTCCAAGACCCCAGGAGCCTCCGGCTGATAGGTCCTCTTCCTTCCCCACGTGTGTCAGTTACTGTCCGTGAAGGAATTGAGGGCAGCAAGCTACCAGAAGAGCTTACCTGTTCTACTTGTTGACAATCCTCAACTCTTCTGACAGCAATGCCCTCACTCAACTGGCCAAAGAAGCCTACCGAATCCCCGCAGCGCCGCAGCCCGGAGGCCTGCGCACCCCATCACCCCGTAATCACCTCGTCCTTCTCGGAGGACACTGCCGGTGGCTCCGGAAACTGCACGACTCACTCCCAACCTCGGAGCGACCAAAGGACTTGCTGGACCCTGCGGCCCCCAGCCCCGGAGGGTTCCAGCCCGGCGGACCCCACCGCGGGGCCGCAGGGTGCGACCCGGAGAGCTCTGGGGCCAGATCCATCGCAGCCCCAG
>NW_022900935.1:64428223-64443498 GCF_012274545.1 Fukomys damarensis
TGCGCAACCAAAGCCCCGCCCTCGCTCCCACAGCCAATAAGGGGTGCCTCCAGCCCAGTCCTGCCCCACCCCGGGTCAAGGGCGGCCCCGCCCCCACCTTGGATTGGTGGTCGGGCGGGGCAGGGCCAGGCCAGGGGTCTCCCACCGCCCTCTTGGGGCACTCAACCAGAGAAGGGGCACCCCAGGTGAACAGAACAGCAGTGCAGAGATGTTTAATAAGGAAGGTGTGCTCAGAGCGGAGGCTCAGATTCATCGCTCTGCTGCACACCCACCAGACAGGGGTCGTATAAAGTTAACAACACATTTAGTAAGAAGTAGTAGAAATGGGGGGGGGGGCCCTGAGAGTAGCTGGGTAAGTGAGGTAAGGCAGCTGTGGGTTCCTCTGCCAGCCAGGCCCAGAACCCGAGCTATGTTCTCAGAGAAAGGCCAGCAGCCGCTCCTTTGTATAGAGAAGGTGCCCTCGGGGTCAAGCCCACATTGGGGGGACCACAGCAGTGCAAAGGGGCTTCCCACAGGACAGATGGCTAAAAATGTCAGGTGAAATGTCACCCAGGAGTTCACACTAGACTTCATGAGGACAAGCTGGTTTCTCAGTGCCACTTGCTGAATAAAAGTTCCAGCCATTTTCAAAGTGCCAGTTGTTCTTTGTCAACGCCAGGTTATGTTGCTTTCTTCCTCTTTGCACGTTTGGCGCAGCCCCTGCCAAACCAGCCCCCTAGGATGGGGGTTGTGCTAAGTGGGGTGTTCAGTTCCTCAGGTGGGGCCTCTTCTCTGCTTCTCCATAGTGATTTCCGAGTGTGGCTGCCTTCCTCACCAGCACGCAGGGGAGTTGCCATGGAGAAGATGGGGTCCTGCCACCTACCAAAAAGGGAAAGCAGTGTCAGGCAGACCTGCGGGGCTCAGAAACCACCCGCCCCAGCACGGGAAAGCTGTCTGAGGTCACCTGCCTTCCCTCCCCTCCCTGTGTCTTAGCTGTGGCTGTTACAGAGCTACAGAAGAGCTGCAGGAGAGGTAACCTCCTTGGGTGGCAACTCACAGGCCAGTGCCCACCCTCTCTGGCCTCCTCAGAACTCAGTGTCTCGTCCAGTCAGTGGGCCATGCACACATAGGGTAGGGTGGCAGCAGTCCAGGGCACCTCCGTCTCCAGGGGTGAATCACTAGCAACCCTGGGCCCCACCTTTCACTCATGGCCAGGGGCAGGTAGACCAGACCCTCTCCCCCTTCCCAGACGGCGAAATGCAGGGAGGGAAGGCCAGCTGACTAGGGAGGTGTGGCCTACAGACTACACCGTGAAGGAATCATGTGTCTGATTGAGATGTAGAACCACAGATTATAAACGTAAGATACAGATAAGCACTGATAAAATGAACTAAGTTAATGTAAAAAAAAAAAAATACAGGACACAATAGGCCCACGTCACAGAACACCACAAACATAACATACAAGAATTGCCAGGCCCAGAGGTGAAGGGATCCTTAATTTCTTGAACCCTTTGATTAAAAGAAGTTATTGATTTCCCCTATAAGACCCTGAAAATTCACAGAGAAAGAAAGTGTAAACTTTTTACTCAATACATAAACCAAGTCTAAATTATCACAAATTCTGAATTAAGACATTTTGTTTAAGCTTCCCCAAGTATGCCAACTCCCAAAACCAAGGACACTGAGATTCTGTCTGACCAGAGTCGCCGAGTTCTTGTCCCCTCAAAGGCCCCTTTCCATCCAGGTTTGTCTGACAGGCAAACAGGAATGTCATGTAGGAGCACACTGGCCATCCCTGCTCCAGGGCTGCAAGGCTTTGGGCACACAGTCAGGCAGAAGTATGTGCGTGTGTGGAGTCTCGCCTCGGCCAGCCAGGAGAGCAGTCCCTCTGGCTGCATCACACTTCAGTCACACCTCAAACAGCACTCTCAACTCAGACCTTCCTCACACTCGGCTCACAGGAGCAGACAGATATGGCCCATCACACAGAGGGGCAGGGATGTGGCGGTGATGCAGCTACATCTACTCACTTGCTGTAGAGCGGGATCTCCAAGCCCAGTTCATCCATGAGGAGCTGCATGACATCATCACACTTCCCATGAAGCTTCAGGGCAGCCCAGTCATCCTTTGGAGTCCACTGAGGACAGGAAAGGTGAGTGAGGCCAACCTTTGTCCTTACAGAGGCCTGTGAACCTCGAGTCACTGGCTCAGTCAGGACTCCCCACAGTCCACCTGGGCCTCTACTAGACTTCCAGGGTTCATGAATGTCCCCATCCCTGTGATTCTTCTGATCTGAGGCCCAGGAATAAGGGTGCAAATCTCAGTGACCAAGTTACCTGCAAGTTCACAATGTAGAGCTTGGGCCGCCGGTTGCGGGGCTTGGTCATGCACCAGAGTCGGGGATACTTCTTTAGAACCTGGAGGATGGATGGACAGACAGACACAGCATGCACGCACACGCACACGCGCGCGCACACACACACACACACACACACACACACACACACACACACAAACCCACGCACACGCACACGCGCGCGCACACACACACACACACACACACACACACACACACACACACACACACAGAACAAGGCTGGAGAAGTGAATCAAATGCCAAGTGGATGGGTTTGGGCAGGCAGGGTAACAATCTTACTTCCTGGGGAGCTCATGGTGTCATCGGCGCTTACCTTCAAGCTGGACCCTAAACACAGGATCGTGTCTGCTTTGCTGGCAGCCTCCGTCGCCGCCTCCCAGTTCAGAGGCTGCCCCAATGTCCCCCTCTCCCCAAAGTGCACAATGGTGTCTCGGAGCTGAGCCCCACACTTGTGGCAGGTCCGGCCTGTCTGGTGTCGGTGGAGAGCGGTGCGTTCTGTCACATCAAACACACGCACATACTCCCTGTTGGGGATGCAGGAGGTGCAGACCTGAGGACAAGAGGGCACAGTGAGTGGGACCCACCTGCTGCGCAGACCCTTTGTCCCCTCAGCACTGCTCACTTCAATGTACATGTTCCCGTGGAGCTCTGAGATGGCTGTACGCGGCAGCCCACTGCGAAGGTGGAGCCCGTCACAGTTCTGAGACACCACGTGTTGCACCTGGAAGGCAGACATGGCAGCAGTCAGGAGGGGGATGGCCAAGAGCTCCCAAGACCCAAGGGTTACCGTAACCCCACAAAGAGCCTCAGAAAGTAAAGCACATGCAGTGTATCCCTGGGGAAGCAGGAGAGCCCTGAGGTGAGCAGTGGGCACCATGTTCTTTCTCTGTGAGTGGCCAAGACAACAAATGTATACACTGTCCCTAGCAGGCTGGGGAGCGACTGTGTGCTTAGGTGAGGGCACACATGGCCACTCTGCCCCAGGTTCATCCCCTCTTGTGTCATTCCATTTCAGGTTGCCAAGGGGCCAGGCAGGTCTACTCCTTCCTCACTTGGTGCTCGGCACATCTCTGGAGGTTTCTGAGAGGCCTCCCCTGTGTCTAGGGCTGTTTCCAAGGCCGTGGGGCAATGCAAGAGAAGCTGGAGGTTGGATCAGAAGAAAAGGGTTCTGGACAGGGGCTGCCCTTTCTTCTTGGAGCACAGTGAGATCAAACAGGAGTCTGACCCACTCTAGGGTGGTCACTCATCAGAGCTGAATGGCACTGAGGTGGGGTTCTGGGTCCCAGGCCTGGTGGATGAGGCGGGCATGGTGTTCTTACCAGCTTTTGCTCATGCAAACGTGTGATGCTCATGTGGGTGAGGGTGGGCTCAGCCTCACTCAGGTCAGCAGCTCTGCTGGGCACAAGGGAAAACAGAGGTGAGGCAGCAGCTAGTCAGGCCCACACAACCCCTTTTCCACCATGCGGGAAGGCTGCTGGGCTGCTCACCTCACACTTCTCCCTTTCTGAAGCAGTGTCCACACTCCATTTGGACCCCGGTAATCTGGGATAGAGGCTGCCTGGACGTTCAGAAAAAAGGTAAGCCCAGTCAAAGGGCATCTCTGTAAGGACTGGCAAAATCCTCTAAAATGGGACATGTTACATTTCAAACTGGCCTATTCCTCCCACAGCTGATTTGCCTGGACCCAAAATGGAGGGTGCCCCAGTAGAGCTCCTTCTTTCTGCCTAAATTTCCCTCCCATGAGGCTCAGCTCACCTTTCCAGGTGCCAAGGAGCCCTGACACCCCCTCACCCAGCCACTCTAGCATTGAGTACAGACCTGAGCTCTGCAGCCACATTTGTTCCCACACTGAGGAGGATTGGCCAGGTTTATCTGTGGCTCCAGGGCCAGGCTCAGTATTCAAAAAATGTTTAGCTAATGGTGGGCCCCGGGGTAGGAGCACTTCTCTGTCCAAATTTTTGGTTTTTTGTTGTTGTTTTATGAGACAGGGTGTCACTGTGTAGTTCAGACTGACCTTGAATTCACTATGTAGCCCAGGCTGGCCTCGAACTCGGGTGATCCTCCTGCCTCTGCCTCCCAAGCGTTAGGATTACAGGTGTGTGCCACCACGCCTTGTCCAAATTCTTAAATCCTGAAGTTCTAGATAGTTCCTATTCTACCTTAACACACACAAGACAGCCTCTGTAGATAAGGTAAACATTATCTAATTTTCCAATTTTCTAATCCAGTGAAACAAACTGATCCCCAAGAGAAGAAAGCAGAAAGTCTCCAGGATATAGACATTCTGCATTCCCTTCTGGCTCCTTACCGTTGCTTAAACTCAGAAAAATACCCGCCCTGACCAGTGATTTGACTGTCATATTCAAGAGAGGACCCTCAAACAGTAAAGCTCAGATCAAACTGGTTAGCCACTCTATGAATTTAGTTGTCACTGCAGGCTTATGCTATTGTTTGTTTGTTTTCTTTTTTTGTGAGATAAGAGTCTCATTACATAGTTCATTCTGGCCTTGAACTCACTATGCAGCCCAGGCTGGTCTGGAACTCACAGTAATCCTCCTGCCTCAGCCTTCCAAGCGCTCGGATTATAGGTGTGCACCACCACCAGCTCAGCTGTCATGAAACAATCACATGACTGGATTTTACATGTGGATGTGGAGAGAGGGACCGAGATGTCCAGCCCCAGGTATTTATGAGCTAGAATAATGATGTTCCTTTCCTATTCTTGCTATTGGACCTTTGTTGTTTGTAGTGCCTCATGTCCACATTCACCTGTAAATCTTAGCCCTTGAGGCCCTGACTCGATGCCACCTCCCTCAGCAAGTTCACAGGAAAGGACCTCCCAGCTTTGAATACAGTATCTTGTCATTTTCATCTGTTTGTTTTGGGGTTGTTTTGAGAGGGTCTTGCCACATTGTGAAGGGTGGGCTTGAATTTGAGATCTTCCCACTTTAGCCTCTGGAAGAGCTGGGATTACAGGCATGAGTCACTATGCCCACCTTTCAGAGTCCATCTGGATTTGTTTGACAGTAACCCCAAAGTTATCCTTGCATTATGCTTACATGTGTGTGACTACTTTCCCTAAGAGCTTTTCTTTTAAAGTACTAGGGATCGAACCCAGGATCTTATGTATACCATCCCTAGACTTTAAAATTTGAGACCGGGTCTTGCTAAATTGCCTGGGCAGGTCTCCACCCTTTGATTCTCTTGCCTCAGTCTCCCAACTAGCTGAGATTATAGGTGTGCACCATCATGCCCAGTTACCTAAGGGCTTCTTTCTTGAGAACAGCAATCACTTAAGTGTTTGCCTCTGTTGGGCCTACATCTGCCTAACACTTCATATTCACTTGTCAGATTATACGGTGAGTTACACTTTCAAAGCTGATCGTGTCCTACAGACCCAGGATAGCTTCTTAAGAGAAAAACCCAGAGCATTTCTCCTCTTTACCAGGTGTATTTGGATTCTTACTGTCTTGTTTTCTACTTACCTTCCTTTCACGTGGGGAAAGCACGATAAGCGGGGAATCGAGAGATGAAAATTCTGAAGGTCATCTCTGTCTTTGACCCATATTAGGTCATGCATTTTTAAAGTTTGCCTTAGCTAAGTTTTAAATTGAGTCTTTCCAAGTATCACTGAAGAAGGAAGAGTTGCTTTAAAGATGAATGAGTCTGGATTCTGTCCCAGGTCAGTCTCCCAGAAGGGGGCGCCCCAAACCTACCTGGCCTGGCTCGGCTGCCCCAACTTGCCCGCAGCCCAGCCTACCGTACTGATGCCGGCGCCTGTGTAGACCACCAAGTATCTGGCATTCCGGACAGCGCTGGCCAGCTCCTGGACCTTTCTTCGCAGCTCCTCCGGGTCATCGCACACCTGCCAGGGGCCGGGGCTGGTCATTCTGCTCACCCCTCCCTCCGCCCCACCGCAGCTGCCAGACGACTTACCTCTTCCTGCCGCCGCTTCAGGCCCTCGCGCCGCCGATTTCGGCCCTGCAGCTCTGTCACTAGATCCTCACTCTCGGCCAGCAACCGGCCCTCCTCAGCACTGCGCTCCGCCGCCGCTTTCCTTAGGATGCGCGACACCTGCGGGCGAGCGCGCAGGCAGGTGGGTGAGCGATGGTGTAGACACTAGTACGCATGGGGACGGCGGCGGCCTACCTGGCGGAGACGCTCCCGCTGCTGTTCCTCCCGCAACCTTCGGACTCGCTCCGCCGCCTTACGCTCGGAGCGGCTCAGACCGCCGGCTGCCATCGCTCCCGAGACCGCTTCCGGCTTCCGCCTCACCCGGCAGGCACGAAAGCGCATGCGCGCGTCAGGTCTGCCCAGCCCTTTCCGGGCCCTCGCTCCGCGGTTTCCGGCCCCACACCCCGCGTAAAGCTCCAAATTAGCACTCGCTGATCTGTTTAAAAGGCGTTTATTGATCATATACAAAATAAAGAAAACCTTATATATCACAAACATACACTATATACAGCAATAAATACCCGGGAGGGTCAGGCTGAGCGCCGCTCCTCCTGGACAATAATTTAGCAATAAATACTGCGCAGGGCACAGGTGGGCAGAGGTGGCTGCCTACCAAGGCCAGGACCTTGGCCGCCCTACACTGGTGCAGGCTCCCAGGCCTTACCCCTCACAGCCCAAACCCACCCCGCCTCACTCAGATGATTCAAGGATCCCCGCCCCTCAGACCCCAGCAGATCCCAGGCTTCCCTGGCTTCAGCCCTCAGCTGAACTCTGCTTGGACACACCTTAAAGGAGACCGACAGAGTGAGACACGATAGCCCTTGTCCTGTTGCCCTAAATTACCAGGAGAAGGCTTTCTGTACCCACTCCCGTTCGGTTAAAGGCTTCAGGGACTAGCAGATGGAGGGAACAGGAGGAAGGGCAGGGCTGGGACATGAGGCTGCTGGTGGGGTTGAGAGCCCAACTAGGGTCACCAAAAACGGAGGTTCAACAGCTCACTGGGAACACTTACTCCATCTCAGACTGGAGGCACAACCATCGTAATGTGGATGGATGTTCCAGAGGTGTGGTAGAAGTGTATATGGCTGGCCCAGCAGGCACAGTACACGCCCAGGTCATGCAGGCCAGAAGCAGGGCAGGCCATAGGAAGATTGGGCACACCCCTGTCTCTGTGTGCCACTGATTATGCCCTCTGCTCTCCAAGACTGCTCCAAAACCAAAGAGCCAACAGGAAAGCAAAAACATGCCAAAAAGAATTATTCAGTGGCTTCTGGGGCAAAAAGTCGTTAATGTGTTGGTTCCTTTCACTAAACCACAGCCTAAAAAAGTAACTCACAAGATCCCAGAACGGAAATGGTGCAGCAGGCTGTGGCTCAGGCTTCCCAGCTGTGGATAGGAGCTCTGGCCAAGAGGCTACTCCAGAAAAGGCAGCAGGGATGTAGCCTGCTGTAGCCTATCAAAGCTGTAAGCCCAAGCACTGACCACTGAGGCTGCTGTTGACAGTCATAAGCAGGCATACAGACCTCAAGTGTGGCCCAACAGCAGCCTCTAGGGAGGCCTGTTGCCAGGAGAAAACCCTGCACACAACGCAGAGCGGCCACGGAGCACCTAAACTAATGGCAGCGCCACCCTGGAGCAGCAGCCAGGGACCACAGGGAGGGTACCCTGGGGCCATACTCTTTGGCAAGAGCTGACCTGTTCATGCTTAGTTTTTTTTCTCTGAAATCTGAGTGTACATTTCAAGATAGGAGAGGACGATAAGAGGCAAAGTCAAGATGGCAGGGAAGACACACATTAAGATTTACTTAGCGGACAAGTTTGGGAGACCTGGCCTTGGCCAAAGTTCTCAATTCGCTGTGTCAGAAAAGTTGAGAGATGAAAATAAACCACAATACCCTGACAGCAGGAAAACAGAATTAACAGGGATCAGAAAGACAGCTAACAGTTACACGTGGACATGGGATCTACTGTCGATAAATCAAGACGGCAGCAAAGGCGTGGAGTGGCCTGCGGGGCTGGCGAACCCCAACCCAAGGAACAACTGATTGCTCCACATCCAAAAACCATCAAAGGAAGCATGGCCTTATCAATTCTAGGAGCTTCTGTAAACTTAACAAAGACCTGCAACTTCTGTCAACATGCACACAGCCCCAGCCTCCTGTTACTAGTATATACCTGTGTGACCTGGGCTGCACCTGGAGGGCACCCTCACTGAGGTGCCACATGAGGTGCCTGTCCCTCCCTTCTTTAGGGATAAGCATGATCCAGTTCCACTTTCTACTGCTACAAAGCCAACACCAGCAACTCACATCTGGATTCCAATCAGATAACCCCATGGAGGGAGGGAATGCCAGTAGACACTTGTGCCTTTGCAGTAGCCTCAGGTACCAATGGGAGGGTCTGACTACCTTGAGCCAAAGGTGCCTGTCATGGCACCAGGGCCAACAGATGCTCAGCTCCCATCACATGGCATGCAGGTCAAACTCAAGAGAAAATCCTGCTGTCCATGAGGTGAAGGCTGGTCAGGACATTGTGTTTTTTCTCTCCAGCCTGTATTTCTGTGCTTTTCAGGGTCCAGGGCCCCCAGAGAAGATGCCAGCACCTCTGGCAAGAGGCCAAGGCCCATGTGGCTAGAGATCAGGCTGTAGCCTCTATCAGGTGGACACACAAACACCCACCCAGGCCACATGCCTATGAGGAGCGTCTCGTCCCAAGCCTGGAAGAAAACCAGGAGGCTCTGTCAGGGAGCTGGAAAGGACAGGCAGGAAGCACCTCAACAGGAAGCACCTCCAAGTTGAGCAGCAGGTCCCTGGAAGACACATTTCAAAAGGAGGCAGAAGGAGGTCCCAGAGCAAAGAGCTGCTAGTATGGACCAGAGGGGAAGAGACAGACCCAGGTTTAGAGTCACAGCCCTTGTCTGGCACTGGTGAAGCCACCTGGAGCCTCACAGTGAGGCAGGGGAGGAAGGGGCTGCCCTTAATGGGGTCCCTGACCAGTCTGCCTGGGAAGCATCATTTAGCATGGAAACAGTTTAGGATAAGTGAATGGTGGAACTTGAAACCCACAAGATGGGACCCTCAGGGTCCTGCCTGTGGCTCCTTATGAAGCCTATATGAACACAGCCAAGGCAGAAGGAAGACAGCCAAGGACAGTTAAGCCATGACCCTGTGGGCAACTACAGTGAATCCTTGGTCCCTGCATCACCACCACCCAGGGCCAGGGGTGGTGGATGTGGAAGCAGTGCGGGGACCCCAAATGGACCCTCAATTTCACCATACCCTGCTACAGGACCAGCCCAAGCTCCAAAAACACATGGAAAACCAAGGCTCAGCAGGGGAGGGAGTGGCAGATATCCATAGCAGACCAGTTAGGAACCGGGCAGGTGCTGAAAGCAGAAAAACTTGGGCTGCTAGGCACACACCCCGCCCAATATCCGATGGAGCAGGTGCTGCCTAAGACCCCAGCCTCGCTCAGGTCTGGCAAGCCAGCAGCAGAAGAATTACAACCAAATCCAAAAAACAAACACAGGAGAACACACAAGAAGGGACAGCCACAGGTCAAAGGTCACCAGAAGCACCAGCACTTCACGGCTGCACAAAACCTCACCAGGCACGGACAACACCACGGCACCACCACGGCACCGGCAAGAGACGGAAGCAGGAAGGGCAGAAGAGTAAGTCACTTTCGGTACAATTGCAAAAGATATCAAAGAGGGTGCCTCCGGTTGGCTCGCGGCTTGGCTTTTTTTTTTCTTTTTTTTCTTTTTTAAACTAAGTTTTATAAATAATGTCTGATAACTCTGTGTATATAAAAACTAAACTCCAACAGCCACAAAGAGTTGTCCGTAAGATAACAAGAAAGGGATTTTTTTTTCTTTTTTTTAAAAAAGCAAAGTTTCTATTATACTTTCTTCCCTTTTCCATTTATATGGTCAAATGTTGTTTTTTTTTTTTTAAGACAATTTTATAAATACTCTGCAGCTCTTTTTTTCTCTTTAGCTCTTAATAGCAAAGTTTATTATACTTTCTTCCCTTTTCCATTTATATGGTCAAATGTTGTTTTTTTTTTTTTAAGACAATTTTATAAATACTCTGCAGCTCTTTTTTTCTCTTTAGCTCTTAAACATATAATTTAATAACTTCGTAAAAGGAACTTCTCTTTTAAATAAAGGGCTATATAACCACACAAATAGGTCATGTAAACAGTGACACAGGACCCATCGCAGGACACACTGACACACCCTCCACACACACTCACAACCAGTGATTTGGTCTTATTCAGTGCACCGCATCAGGCCCAAGCGCTGTGGCCCCTGCCCCAGCACCCTCAGGGCCCAGGTTGGTGGCTCACCTGTCCAGGGACCTCGAGGGTATCCACTCTCACAGCAGAGCCCATCTCTTCCTGCTGGGCTGAGCTGAGTTGCCTGGCTGGGTCTGAAGAGAGAACCCCTCCAGTCCCATCCCAGCCCAGCAGTCTGTGGGGCCTACGGGCACGCAGGTAAGGAGGGCAGACCTGAGGCCTAGTGCGCTTGCTCACTTGCTCTCTCGGTCTCTCCCTTGTCCATTCCCACAGTGCTGACTCTGAACTCCTTGCCTGCGTGGCCTTGTTACAAGAGGGGTTGGGGCAACCCAACATCACTGCCAAACTGACCAATCCCAACGTACAAAACACACGCACGACAACGATGAGATCAAAGGGGTTCAGCCCAGTACCCCTGGGGTGCAGGTTGTGCTTTGCAGGGAAGGGAGGATGGGGGAGAGGAAGAGAGGAGGAAAGGAAGAAAAGAGGAAGATGAGGGACAGGGCTGCCAAATTTGCCATGCGCCTAGTGGCCCCTCAAAGAACCGCCCAGCAATCGCACACATCCCTACGACCGGGCGTCCGTCTTGGACTTTACTATTGTGATGACACTTGTGGCGGCCACCTTGCCAGGGACCAAGGGTCCCAGGCCGGCAGCAAGGGGGCCCCGAGCTGGAGCCACAGGGCTGCGGGCCACGGTCCTGGCGAAGTTCTGCAGGGCCTCATACTTGGAACGCAGGGCATCGAGCTCCAGCTTCATGCTGGCATTCTCAGAGGCCAGCTTTTCCACCTCCTGCTGCAGCTCCGCCTTCTGCTTCTCCAGCTCCTCCTTCTGTGTCACCCGCTTGACACGGCAGCTGGCTGCGTAGCCACGGTTCTTGAGAGTGCGCCGGCGCTGCTTCAGCTGGATGATCTCCTCCTTGGACAGGCCCCGTAGGTGCTGATTTAGCTCACGCACTGACATGGTCACCAGCTCCTCATCCGTCAGGCTGGTTCCATTCTCACCAGGCTCCCGCTTCACCTGGGTGGCATAACGCACAGGGTCATGGCAGAGCTGGGCACCCATCCCCACAATGTACTAGCCCCAGCTTCCCCATCCCTGGCAGCTCACCTTCAAGGCCTTGCTTCCTTTATTGGGAGTCGTCATAACCTGGGGGCACAGTGAGCAGGCACTCTGCAAGACACAGAGCGGTGGTCAGGACCTAGCAACCATCCCAGCCCTGCCCTTCCCAGGTCATGTGGGGACCTACACACTCCCTCTCACCCTGCCAGAGACCCTGCTGCCCAGCTGCCCAGCTCCCAGAGCCTTGGCCATCAAATGCCCATGCCCCTGATACCTGAGAACAGCCTTTGGGCCTTGCCTCTCCTCCAGGCTCCTCCACAGCCCTGCCCCTAGACAGCCAGGTGTGAGGTCAGGGAGACTGATGGGGGAAGGGGAACTGAAGGCTGTGAGGGAGGCAGGGGCTAGACAAAGGGGCAGGGAAGAGATTAGAGAAGCCTGGGAGGGGCAAGCTTGGAAGGAAGAAGAGCTTTAAAAATAACCCCAGTGCTGCCCCAGAGCGCACTGTTCTGGCGAGTCACGCTGACTCAGCACATCACCACCCTCACCCTTCCCCCCAACCATTCCTGAGGCCAGCAAACAGTGCCTCAGGAGAAGGGGCCAGCAGCAGGTGAGGGCCAGCCCGTGTATCCAGAGTCCTACCTCCTACAGCTGCCTCCCCTGAAGAGGCTTGAACAAAGCCCCTGCTTCCTCTAGGGTTTAAAGGCCTGTCCCCTGGAGATCAGGAGAGTACTGATTTCCCAGACTCCTGAAGTCGGAAATGGGTCTTCCAGCAAACTCTGGCTCCATCTGCATGCTGGTTGGGAGTCCCCACTTTCCAGGTGAAGTGATTCCAGAGAGGAGTTGACCTGAGGGCCCTCCAGACCTCCCTGTCCACCTCCTCCATGATGGAGTAACCATTCTGTGGCTTTGGGTTGCAGCATACTGTGCCCCTGCCCCACTCCACCCCAGCTGTTTCACAAGGGCCCCCACAATTATCCACTGGGGGTGGTGCTCAGCTTGAGGCAACCTGGAGTAAACCCCTCTGGATTACACTAATATTCTCTGGCTCCTGCCTGGGGTCCTCAGTACTCACAAGGACAGGAAGCCAAGAAAAAGGGCTGTCTCCCCTGTACTCAGATGCCCATGATATCCAAACCTCACCTTTTGCTCTCTGAAGCCCTGCCAAAGACTTCATCGGGCACCTAGTCCACAGAATCCCTATTTAGTCCAGCCCCACCAGACCTTTGGACAGGGACACCCCCTGCTCCATCCCCTCCTTTCCAGGTCAGCCTTAAGTGGCCAGAGTAAAAGGTGACCTGGAGTCCCCTCAGGAGGCCTCAGTCTCAAGCAATTGTGAGCTGTGGGGACAGTGTGTGTAGGGGGGTTCTGACCCTATCCAGGGAGCTAAAATACAGGACTGGAAGGTGGGAACATATGTTGCTAATAAGAGTACAGACCCCACCTTTTCTATCCTTGCACTAGGAAATGAGGCTGCAGGCAAAAAGCAAGCAGGGGAAGCCAGAGATACCTCCTCAGGAGTCAGGCCACCAAGAGCATCTCAGAAGAAAGATCCCTTCCAGATCAAAGATCAGGAAACTAGAGGTGGGAGTCAGAAAGTCTTCAGTGGATCTGTCCTAGCTGGCCCCAGACCCACCCTAGGAGGCAAGCCTCCTCAATATAATCTGGAAGAGCTCCGGGCCCTAAGCACAGATTTGGGAGCAGGGACACCGCTCTGGCTCAGGCTCTTCCCACCCCCTTCTCCCCCACTCTTACTGTTGAGCACAATGACAAGGGTGACCCCCTGAGATCATACGGAAAAGTGTGTGTGGCAGCTGGGAGCCGGATTTCACCCTCTGAAGGCCTGAACTCAGCACAAGTGCAGCCAATCGCCTCTAATCAAAGGTGTGTAACATGTGTGCTTGCATGTGTCGAGTGGGAGATAGGCCTCAGCAAACCCCATGCTCCACCTGCTTCATCCCTACCAACAGGGGATCACAAAGACTGGGCAGAAGAGGGGGACCCCTGTGATCAGGGAAAAGCTGCCTCCTTTTGGCCCTGTAGGCTGGTCAGGGCTGAGGCCAGGGCATCTTTCACCCTCTTATTTCCCACGCTTGAACCTGCCTCATAGAAGAGGCACAGATGGTTACAAAGGCCCCAAGCCACGAAGGGATTGTAGGCCACTCACTCAGGCTAAGAACCAGGGGCAACTCTATCTTCTCCCATGCAGCCCAGATTGACTGAGGCAGGTGAGATACAGGCTCTTGCTCTACCCTGGTCTGCAAACCTCAGTGGCTAAAACCCCAGAGAGGTATGGCTCATATGACCTGACGCCTCAAATTCCAGGTGAACCTCCTCCATAAGCTCTCAGTGATCCATTGACATTCTTCAAAAAGAATCTAAAACTTCATTTCTACCACAGCATACAGAACTGGAAGACTTAAAGAAATATCCCCCTGCTTTACCCTAGGGCTGTCTAAGAGAAACTTTTAGAACTTTCAATAACAAACAGCCAGCTATGCCATGAGTGCCATAGGTTCGCCACCCTTGTCCTAGGCCATACAATTAATTCCACCTCAGAGATGAGCGGAAGTGTGAACATCTTGGCACTTACAAACCCAGAACTTCGGTGGGGCTGGGTGGGAGGAGATGGGGAAAGTAACAGGGTTCTACAGGTTTGGAAGGCATCCTGAGGGCAAAGCCACAAGGTCAGTTTAAGGTAGACAGGAGCTGGGCAAGGGCTACAGTAGAGAAGGTGAGCACCTATCTACCTCTAAAACCCAACTAGGTCAGGAACCACCCGTATACTCTAAGGAAAGCTAATTGGGGCTGCAGGACGTGCAGGCTGTCAAATCCCCCCAAGACCCTCATGGCTGGTCACCCAGCAGGGCACACTTCTAAAGTCAGCAAACTTCTTGCAACACTGAAACTGCACACTGCAGGTGGAGACCACTCTGGGGTGATTGAGAACTACATCCTTCTACCTCGTGCCTGCACCCCGAGGCTCCCACCTGCTGTCTCGGTCGTCTGCTTCCCATTTGCCATTTCCCGGTAGGGCTGCTCCTGCTCCCTCCGTGCTACACACACTTCTGTCTACCACTGCCCCTCGGTCCTCTTCGCCCACCCCGGCCGGCCAGACCAGACACAGGGAAAGCCTGCTTCCCAGCCCGGCTGGTTCTGCCCACCTAAGCTCCTCCCCTTTTCTCCCTCGAAGAACTGTTTCCCAGTTTGGGGAACTGGACCAGTCGTGGGACCAAGGCCAGCTCCCTGGAAGGGATGCAAAGGCCTAGGCTTCACTTTCCACCCGGGAGAAAGTTAGAAGTCGGCCCGTGCTCTTCCTTGTCTCTGCCTCCAACTCGCAGCTCGGCCAAACTTAAAACGCGGCCCAGCGACCTCGCCGCCCAGCATCTTGCCCTCTGTTTCCCAGTTTGGGGAACTGGACCAGTCGTGGGACCAAGGCCAGCTCCCTGGAAGGGATGCAAAGGCCTAGGCTTCACTTTCCACCCGGGAGAAAGTTAGAAGTCGGCCCGTGCTCTTCCTTGTCTCTGCCTCCAACTCGCAGCTCGGCCAAACTTAAAACGCGGCCCAGCGACCTCGCCGCCCAGCATCTTGCCCTCTCCTCCGGC
>NW_022900935.1:64444490-64456867 GCF_012274545.1 Fukomys damarensis
CTGTGTGGCATGGGCATCACCCTTTTATGCACACAGGCTCACAGTGGCAGTACCTCCACAGTTAGGATGACCGAGGCCCGAGGTCTAACACGGAGAACCCTAGTGGAGCTTTCCCGCCCTTGCCCTGGTACCCTATTAGTTACCCCATGTGGCTGCGATGTTTCTTGCATCCCAAATAATCAGCAGGCTGGAGGGGACGGGGCTTTTCAGAGGCACAGCTGAGACTCCGGAGCTGCATAGGGAGCACAAGGCCTCGACACTCACCGATGGCCCCCCAAACCTCAAGGTAGAGGCGCCTCGGGTAGTTCCGGACGGTGTCTGGTGTGTAGTACTCACAAGAATTAAACGTTGATGTGTGAATTGCTGCCCCACCCCGGCCCGTACCGGGAATTGAACCCAGAGCCTCGCGCTCGGTAGGCAGGCACTCCGCCCCTGAGCTACACCCCAGTCTGCAACAAATCGTAACGTTTTCTTTCCCGAGACGCTGACATCGGTCCAGAACCTCGCTCTGACTCTTGTGTCTGCTTTTCTCGTTTCTGTAAGCAGACCCCAGCACTGTTGAAAATTCCCAGAGGAGGAAGTAACAAAGAAAATTGAGCCTAATTTCTTCGTTTCTGCACCTTTTATTTTATTATGAAAATTATTATAAAATTAATTACTACTTATTTTTTATTTTTATTTGGTAACGAGGATCAAACTCAGGACTTTACATCTGGGAGGCAGGTGTGGTGCCACTGAGCTAAATCCCTGGCCCCTAATTTTTACATTCTTTTTGAGGCAGGGTCTCGCTATGTAGTTCAGGCTGGCCTTGAACTCACTAGCCCAGGCTGATCTCAGAACCTTACTGATATTCTTGCTGCAGCCTCTGGAGTGCTGGATTACAAACGTGTTGCCACTATGCCCAGCTTCGCTTTTACCCCAGCACTCGGAATTAAGCCTGAGGACTTGATGCTTAGTACATTCCCAGTCCTTTTCTTATTTTTTATTTTGAGACAGTCTCATAAAGTTACTAAATTACCTGCGCTGGGCGTGACCTTTCAGTCTTGCTTCAGCCTCCCAGAGTGCTGGAATTACAAGTATTCGCCACCACATCCAGCCAGTTTCTGGACTTTCTACTCAGTCCTCTTTCCTTCCGAGGTGTAAAGCCAGGAAGGGTGACTCGCTGTGCCAGGCGGGCAAGAAGGTGACAGAGGAGCGAGGAGGCAGCGATTTGGTGATGCTGAATGAAGAATAAGAGTGTGGCAGGGGCCAACACAGGAGTCCCCAGATCTGTCCATCGGGCCAACTTCCAGGAAGTTCTCTTTGAATCCCTCAGCACATCGTGTCCAGCTGCCACAGAGGGCTCTGGGTGTTCTTGTTCTCTTCTTAAGCGAATGGACAGGAACCTTTATTTTTGTTCCCCACCTTAGGCATAGCCCAGATCTCAGACTATAGGAGTTTAATATGCTTATTGCATGACTTCTGAAGGTCTCAGCTTTTCTCTATCTTTAATGAAATGAAGTCTGACCAAGTTGTCCAGGCTTCCCTCCAACTCCTGCATTCAAGAGTATCCGGGAACCTCAACACATTGCCACACACCTGTAATCCCAGCACTGGGAGGCTGAGACAGGAGGATCAAAAGTTCAAGGAGTGGGCCACTACGCCCACCTAAGCCCTCAGTTTTTAATGTACAAAGATAGCAGACTGTAAAAAATAGCAGAGATTTAGCCTGAGACCAAGTGCAGGCCTGTGCTCTGCTTCTGTTCCCCTTCTCAGAGGGGCCACGAAGTGCAAGCTCCCTTCTACTGTGAGGCTGAGCCTGTGAAGCAGGGACCTGACAGGCCACACAGGGTCCCACCAGGACCCACCGAGGCGACTGCTCCTCTGTCCTCGAGGGCCATCAGGAAACAGGGACCGATGGTTCTTGGCTAGGCAACTGCTGTGGGGTGGACAGTCACTGGGCTGCTCCCCAGTCACCTTCCTCAGCCCGGCACACATCTCTGCTTGCAGCATGGAGCCTAGTTTTCTTTCATTCATACATAGGAGGACACTGAGAAGCTGATGCATGAATCATCTTTTTTTATTGTTGTTTTTTTGAGACAAGCTCTCAAAATCCAGGCTGCCTTGACTTCCAGATCCTTGACAAAGTATAAATATGGCTGCTTCAGGCTTGCTCCATCTCTTAGACAAAGGCTATCTCACATTTCTTCCTCACTTTGAATTCACTGAAGATTCCAGATAACTTTTCTTTTTTTTTCTTTTTTTTTTTTTTGGTACCAGGGATTGAACTCAGGACCATGTGCTTGCAAGGCAGCCAGTAGAACCACTGAGTTAAATCCCCAGCCCTCCACATAATTTTTTTAGGCAGGAAAGAGCAACCACACTGGATTTGGCCAGTCCCCTGTGAGACATGTTCAAAAGTACAGTGAATGCTGCTGCTGAATGCCATCCAAGGGAAAGGGAGGATTCCTCAATCCAAGAAGTATTGTGGAGGGCCAGGGATTTAGCTCAGTGGTGCTGTCACCTACCTCAAAAGCACAAGATCCCAAGTTTAATCCCAGGTACAAAAAAACAAAAAACAAAACAAAACAAAAACCTGCTAAAGAAACACATGAAATGTTAAAGTCAGTGTATGGTGATGGTGCACTGACCATGGAGATAGTTTTTGAGTGGTTTGAGCAATTTTGTAATAACTGTGAATCAGTTAAAGAAAAAAAGGATGTCCTTCAACATCAAAAAACCAAAAAAAGCTGGAAAGAATGAGTGAAATGATTGGGTCAAACAGGCAGTTGATTATTAGGGACATTTCAGAGGATCTGAAGGTCAGTTCCATTCAAAACCCAGGCTGGCCTTGAACTTTCTGTGTAGTCCAGGCTGGCCTTAAACTTGGGATCCTACTGCCTTAGCCTCCCAGGTGCTGGGATTACAAGCATGTGCAATCATGCCCAGCTTCCAGTCCATCCTTTAAAAAAATGTTTTGTTTGTTTTGTTTTTTACTTGACATCATCTCACTAAGTTGTCCAGACTGGGCTCAAACTTGTGATGTTCCTGCCTCAGTCTCCCGGGTGCTAGGATTACAGTTTTGTACTACCATGTCCAGCTAAGAATCATCTTTAGTGCTGTGGTCTCTTCTTCATTTGGAAGGTTCATGCTCCTCCTCCTTGCATGGCACAGGCACAAGAATCTCTTCCATCTCTGGGGAAAGACAAGCATGTTTGAGGGTACACCCACCCAAGAGAGGTCCACAGGAAATCCTCAAAGCCAAGCTCACCTGGAAGACTGTGGGGGTTGGGTGCAGTGGCTTCCTGCAGGGAGACAGCCCAAGGCCCTGGGGTCATCCCTGAGGTCAGTAATGGGAGCTGTGCTGCCCACCCTGTCCTCCAGGACCTGTCCAGAGGACTCTAGGAGGCACCCTAAGCTCTAGAATCTTTCTCAGTGGTACGGCAGCACTGGTGAGTCCCTGTGTGTATGGGGATGCTGAGGGAGCGGGGAATGGCACTGAAGCAGCAAATGGCCCGGGCGCACGTCTGGTCCAGCCAGGGAGCCCGAGATGGTCTGCAGTCGGTGTACTAAGCAACTAAAGCCCTCAGATTTCACCCTTCCCTGAGCCCTGGGCCAGCTCCCCACAAAGGGTTCAGAACACCTGTCGCTGGACAGAGTGGTACATCCTTACCTGGACCACCAGGGCATCTACAGAACTATTCTATCAAGCGATACCACTGCTGGGCGTGGTGTGCATGGCTGTAGAGGAGGCTGAGACAGAAAGATCACAATTTGAGTTTGCCTGGACAATTTTGTGGCTTAGTGAGACCTTGCCTTGAAATAAAGATTCACGTCTATGGGAAGGTCCTGGGTTCAATCTCCAGGATTAAAAAAATTTGTTTTAAAAAGGTGATACACACGAGCTCAAATAAACAACCTAATGATGAATCTTAGAGTACTAGAAAAACAAGAGCAAGAAAAACCCAAAGCTCAAACAAGAGAGGAAATTATAAAGATTAAAGCAGAAATCAATGCAAAGGAAACTAAGAAATGATACAAAAAATAAATGAATCAAAGAGTTGGTTTTTTTGAAAGAATAAATAAAATTGATAAACTCTTAGCTCACCTATGTTTATAGCGGCACAGTTTGTAATAGCTAAAACTTGGAAACAGCCCATTTGCCCATCAGTTGGAGACTGGATAAAGAAGATGTGGTTTTTCTATAAAATGGAATACTACTCAGCCATGGGGGGTGAGAAATTAGATTCATACATAGGAAAATGGATACATATTGAGGATATACTTCTAAGTAAAATACATAAGTCACACATGTGCAAATACCGAATAGTTTCTCTGATGTGAAAAACTATAATAGTACATAAGATCCTAATGAGATAATTGACAATGTGAAATAGGAAGAAAAGGGCTAAAGGTGTAGGGAAAGGTAATAAGGGAAAAGAAAAAAATATGAGAGAATGAAAAAATGGAAATAAAGTGTTTGTAAATGGGGAGGGGAGGAGGAGGTGAAGGGAGGGCAGGGACAAGGGGAAAAAATGAGAACCAAGGCCCGTCATGTAAAGGTACAAGATCCCAATAATGAATGTAACTGTACTGTATCCCTAAAATGTACCAATTAAAAGGAAAAAAAAGGTGATACAGGGCTGGGTATTTGACTCAGTGGTTTTGCCATTTGCCTCACAAGTGCAGGGGCCTGAGTTCAATCCCCAGTACCAAAAAAACAACAAAAAAAAAGGTGATACTGCGAGAAGAGAGATTTCAGGGCCTCCCTGTCAGTCCATGAAGGCATGTTCATAAGTAGCCTTAACAGCTGATACTTAGTCGGGCACAGTGGCACACATCTGTAATTCAGGATTCAGGGAGACTGAGGCAGGGGGGTTGAAAGTTTGTGTCCTGCCTGGGCAACTTAGCATGACTTTGTGTTGATATAAAGCTTGGTGGGGCCAGGGATTTAGTTTAGTTCCACTGCCTGCCTTGTAAGTGCAAGGTCCTGAGTTTGATCCCCGGTACCAAAAAATATAATTAATAATAATAATTAATAATAAGAAGAAAGCTGGGTGTGGTGGCACACATCTGTAATCCCACTCAAGAAACTGAGGCAGGAGGATCACTGTGAGTTTGAGCCCATCACTGACTACATAGTGAGTTCAAGGGGAGCCTGTCTCAAAAAATAATAATAATAAAGGGCTGGGGATGATACAGCTCAGTGGTAGATGCCACTGGCTTCAGTCCTTAAAAAAACGAGTAAAAAAGTAAAGGACTGATGCTCAGGCCTTCTTTATTCCTCCAGCACTGTTTCCTGCTGCAGTGGGCCACTACCCTCCTGCAGACACCTCCCAATGTCTCCTAGGCCCTGTCTCTGCTCAGGTCAGACTATGGCTGCCCTGGGCTGGTCTGCTCTCAGGACCCCATTGCCAGCTCCAGGAATCAGCAGGCCCCACCCTGATGCTGCTGGGAGGCTCAGGATGTGTGGGACTTGGCTGGTGTCAACACCCAACAGGCCGTCCTGCTTCCTGTGTCATTCCAGGCCCTCTCTGGTGGCTGTCCCCCTTCCCTGCCTGTCCTGTTGTTTTGAAGCCTGGTCTGCAGAGGGGTCAACCTGGCACAGGAAAGAACAAAGACCCCCCTCCCCACCGTAGATGGGAGTCAAGGACAATTCCAATCAGGAAACTGCGGCAGAAGTTGGACCAGGCAGAGGGGGACAGTTCAACCACCAGTTCCCCAGCAATTGGGCTCCCAGCGCTGTTCCATTCTGATGGGAGCTGTCTAGGACTGGGGGGTAACAGCCGGCAGCAATGGCAGTTGGGAAGGTCCCATCCAGCCTACCCTTGTTTGGGGACCTTTCACGGGTCCTCTGCATGGCAGTACTGGGGTCCCTTGCCCCACAGCCCTCTCAGCCCAGCCTGCTCCACAAACATATAAAATACATGTCCCCACTTGACTCTCATCCTCTTGGTAGCTTCTGGCATCCATCTCCCGTCTGCCTGCCCCACTGAGGGCTCCGTGTGGCTCCACTCCCATCCCCATCCCTACTTCTGGCTGTTTCCTTAATGGAGACCCACAGTAGGAAGCATTGCAGGCTCTGCCTGCTGCAATCTAGTGCCTTTTTTCTTTTTTTCGTACCAGGGATTGAACTCGGATCTCTGTGCTTGCAAGGTAGGCGGCTGAACCACTGAGCTAAATCCCCAGCCCCTCTAATGCTTTCTTGATGGCCTTCACAAAACCTGTCTGGACCTGGGAAACCCGCCCCTTTCCCTCAGGACCCCCGAGATGTCAAGCACGTGGCCTCTGGGACAGTCTTTTCTGGGGGCATCTTTGTGTCAGGGAAGAAGTAGTTCTGGGTGCCCACAGCCTTGATGCTAGAACCAACCAGCCAGTGCCCACTGCTACCCACACAACAGGGACCTGCGCCAGGCCTAGGTCTACGGAGGAGCTGCAGACATCCAAGATCCTAGCCCAACAGCATGGTCCTCCACCACTGCCACCCTAGATTGGAGGACCAGGACTCTGGCGGCCACTGTGGCCAAGCCTCCTGTGCTCAGCTGCACTCCGTCACGTTCCTTCTGCCTCAATGTCCCTTAGATTCAATAGAGGGGATTCTTGGCCCTAAAGCATTCTCCACCTGCCTCACCTTGCTCCTGCCTTGGCCTTGATTCTGAGCAGCCTCCCATGAGCTCTCAGGGCTGGGCTTGCTCCCTGCCCCAGGGGTCCACCTGCCTCACCTTGCTCCCCAACACACCCTGCAGCCTGCTGGCTCCCCTGCTCGTGTCTTCCAGAGGGAGGGGCTCCATCTTCCTGTCTCCACACTGACTGTTGATTGACAAACAAGAGTACTCCTGGCCTGTGTACACCCCATCCTGGGGCCTCCTGGAAGGGCTGTTTTAGCCTCACTCTGACTGAGCCACAGGAAGCCAGATATCAGACAGACCTGTGAAGGTGTTTTTGCATGGAAGGAACCTTTGTCAGTAAACTTGATTAGATACAAGTAACTCTTAAAAAATGTTTTTTGTGGTACTGAGCATTGAATGGCAGCTATTCCCACTAAATTATATCTCCAAGCAATTAGCCAGGCAGGAGGTACATACACCCATAATCCCAGCACTCTGGAGGCTGAGGCAGGATTAGCAGGCGTTCCAGGCCAGCCTGGCTACACAGTGAATGCAAGGCCAGCTTGGACTACACAGTAACACCCTGCCTGAAAATCAGTCACACAATCAATAAAATATCTCCAGTCCTTTTTATTTATTTAATTTTTGGTACTGGAGATCGAATTCGGGATCTTGTGCTTGCAAGGCAGGTGTAACCACTGAGCTAAAGTCCTGGTCCTTTTAAATTTTTTGAGATAAGTCTCACTATTGCCCAGGCTGGACTCAAACTTGTGATGCTCCTGCCTCAGCCTCCCAGAGTGCTGGGAGTATGGGTGTGTGCAACTATGTCCTGCTACAAACAGCATTTTAATCAGTAGAGCAGTTTTCCCTAATTGTGAATGGACCTCAGCAAATCAGCTAAAGGGTAGAATAGAACCCCAAATCCAACCCTACCCCAAGTAGGGGTGGATTCTTCAACACATGACCTTCAGACCTTGGCTACAGTATTGACTTTCCTGCTTTCTGGCCTTTGAGCTGGTGGAGCATTAGCCAGTGTCCCCAGCCTGCTGGCCCAGTCCACAGTGGGATCTGCCAGCTGCTACCATCTTTTTCATCTCTTCCTGTTTCTCTGCAGAATGCTCAAAGGTTCCTTCCTCCTCAGGACACTGGCCGTGCCCATCCTGGGCAGCTGGTGACACATCAGCTCTAGTAAGCCACCGCAGTGGCACCTGTGGAGTGTGCCCAGCCTTGCCTGCAGTCCCAGCTTCTGGCCAGGGATGTGACGACGGCCAGGAAGGTGCCTGGCTCCACCCACACTTGGCTGTCCCTCTGGCCCTCCCTCCATGTCACCCCTGACACAGCTGGAGGCTGCCAGTGAGAAGTCAGGGCACTGGGAGTTTCCAGAAACCAATTTATTCAACCTAAAGGGTCCAGAGAGAAGTGACAGGAACGGGAGTCGCTGGCCTGAGTACTCAAGTGGAGGACATGAGCCCATCTCCCAAATGTCCCCTGGGATCATGGGGCCTGGGCTCCTTGGGCCTACTGGCACTCACATAGGCTGATGTCTCTGGTATGTCCAGGGGTATCCGGGCCCCTTGACATATGTTTTTTTTTTTTGCACCGGGGATCAAACTGGTGACCTTGCACTTGCAAGGCAGGCAGCAGGCAGAACCACTGAGCTAAATCCCCAACCCGACATCTGTTCTCAAGAGGGCACTGACTCAAGTCAGCTGACACTGGAGGTGGGGAAGGCACCCAGCAGGCCTGGGCTCCAGAGGAACCTGGAGGAAAAGAGGCCCAGGAAGCCATCCTGGATTGGGCACTCCCTCAGGGATCACGAAGTATCCCAGGGAAGTGGCGAGCGCCTGCCTGACTGTGACCCCAGGTGGCCCTGGTTGAGCTAGGCTGGATGGCAGTTGACCACTGTGGAGACACTGTGTGCCTTGGGCTTGAGACCCCGGGGCAGAAGCCTTGAGTCGGGAGAGAAGAAATCAGAGCAGTCAGGTGTGATGGCACACACCTGCAGTCTTAGCGCGCACCTGTGAGGCTAAGCAGGAAGACTGCTGAGCCCAACAGGTGTGCTACAAAGTGAAGACACCAACGCACGAAAAAAAAAAAAAGAAGAGTGGGGACAGGCGGCCAGGATGCTCAGTCTTGGCCTACTGGAGCCAGGTTGCGAGCCAATAGCTTGGCACGGTCCGAAGAGGACAGGGAGGCTCTTGCAGAGGAGTCCAGTTTAACCTTGTCCAAGATAGTCTTCTTTATGGCAGCGGGCGAGACCGTCTCCTGGTCAGCCATGGTCTGCAGCTCCCTGCTGAGGCAATGAGGAGTTGGGCCCAGGGCTCTCCCTCCTTCCAGAACCTATCATGCCAGCTCACACCTGGCAGCCTGGGGCAGTGCTGTGCTGTCACCCATACCTCAGGGCCTTTGCACCTACAGTCCACCCTGCTAGCCACACCCTGCCCCACACAGCTGCATGGCTCCTGCTCACCCCATTCAAAGAAGTCCAGGGTCACTCTGTCTACCTACAGCACCCCCAGACCCTGAGCTCTTGTTCCAACCAGGGGGTGTCTCTGCCTCTCTGCTACCCTACAAGCAGTGCTGGGAGGGCAGGCCCTGCAGCTAAGCCTTACTGTCACGCGTGGCATTCAGAAGTCTGTGGGTAACTGCACCAAAGGGTGGGCACAGTGGCACCTGCAGACCGACACTTGGGACTGTGACTTCCAGCCCCAGTCTGCCTTTGATCTGTTGCAAGATCCCAGGCAATGACTCCTTTATCCCTAGCAAGGCCACAAGGAAGGCAGAGACCAGCTCCCTCCCCCAGACTCAATGGCCCCCAGGCTCCTGTCCAGGCCTGGAGGTGGCCTCCTCACAAGACAATGGAAAGGTAGGGCCAGGGATTTAGCTCAGTGCAAGCACAAGGACCTGATTTCGATCCCCAGTACCAAACAAAACAAACAATATATATATATATGCTGGGCATGGTGGCACATGCCTGTAATCCCAGCACTCGGGAGGCTGAGGCAGGAGGATCACTGTGAGTTTGAGACCAGCCTGGGCTGCACAGTGAATTCAGGTCAGTCTCAACTACATAGCGAAACCCCGTCTCAAAAAACAAACAACAACAACAACAAAAAAGAGAGACAATGGAAAGGTGTGAGGGGTGTTGAAAACTGTGACCCCAGGAAGCTTGGGGTTCCTTATGTCCTGCTCAAGGCCAGGCTAGAGCTCAGAAAATATCTGAGTTGCCAGCTGTGGGGCCCAGACCGCTGTGTGCAGCATGGAGGGGAGCAGGCGGCAGGGCCCACCGTGTGCGGGTGCAGGAGGCCTCCACAGCGTTGATGAGCAGGGAGCGGAAGCCCCCACTCTCTAA
Source organism: Fukomys damarensis (assembly GCF_012274545.1). Classification (NCBI taxonomy): domain Eukaryota; kingdom Metazoa; phylum Chordata; class Mammalia; order Rodentia; family Bathyergidae; genus Fukomys; species Fukomys damarensis. Next base: position 64,454,430 of record NW_022900935.1, read on the forward strand.
CACATGCAAGGCGTGGATGGTGGCCCCACCAGGAGAGCAGACATTGTCTTTGAGCTGGCCTGGGTGCTGCTCTGAGTCCAGTAACATCTTGGCGGCCCCCTGCAACCAGAGAGAGGGGCTGAGGGTGGTGGTGGGGCACTCCCGATGACTTCCTACCAGGGGCTTCAGTCCCCAGCTCCTCAATCAGCAAGGAGCAGCCCCCACCAGAGGGTCAAGAGACACTGACCAGGAGGGCCTGAGCCCCCAGGCGCACTGCCAGGCGCCTTGGAAGCCCCATCTTCACACCGCCATCAGCTAGGGCATCGAGGGCTGTGAACGCCTGCCAAAAGAAGGCACCCTGAGCCACTGTCCCGCTTCTCTTCCTCCTCCTCTGGGGTCCAGAGCAGGGAGTACAGTGGGGCAGGGTGAAATACCAGTTCCTAGAGCCTTAGAGCCCCCATCCCAGCCCTGGAAGGGGACCAGGGACAGAGTTGCCCCAAGCCCCTGGGAACAGCCCCCCCACCCCCGTGCCACTGCCCACCAGCCCCGTCTCACATAGGCAGGGCCACTGCCGCTGAGCCCTGTGACAGCATCAATCAGGTCCTCCTCAACCTCTGTGCAGAAGCCCACACTGCCCAGCAGCTGTTCCAGGAGCTTGCCATCCTCCACCTGAGCGTGGGTACCCGTGGCATACACGGTGACCCCCTCACGTACCACAACTGGGGTGTTGGTCATGCAGCGGATGACCTTGGGGGCTGGTCGATATGACATCAGCTTCTGGAGGAGAAACCGGCCGTGTCTGCCCTGGGCCTGTGGCCCAGGTGGGTGTGGAAGCGGACCACACCCCCAACCGAACATCTGGAGTTCCCAGAGTGGGCCGGGAAGATTTGATGGAGAACCCAGCAATGTAGAGCAGAGCTCTGGACTCACCCTCATGTAGCCCCCACTCTGCAGGCCCTGCTGGCCTGGAAGCACCCACCTTCTCAATGGAGTTGATGGTGACACCGGCTGCACAGGACACCACAAGGTGCCTGTCCTCAATGTCGGTGCCAATCTCGTCCAGGATGAAGGGGATGATGTGGGGTTTCACAGTCAAGAAGAGGACATCGCTGTGCCGCACCGTCTCCTTATTGTGGGGTGTCAGGTTCACCCCTATCTTCTATAAGTGTGCAAGGCAGCTCAGCCTGCCCCAGGGGCTGTCTTGCCCCACAGAGCCTGCCTTCCCCCTGCAAGTCCCACATCTAGAACAGCCAGAGGCTGCTAGACTGTGGGCTAAGGGCACAGGGCTTGGCACCCCCACACCCACCCTTCCCATACAGTAATGAAGGAAGCAGTCTGCTCAGAAGTGTGTCCCTTTTGCAGACAGGGAGACATTTTGTCCAGGCTATAGCCCTCCAGCTTGGGCAGTTTCCAGTCGACAGCATCCTCCTACTCTGGGATTGGAAAACCTAACTCAGGGCAAACTAAAGGTATTCAGCCTCCAGGCATGTCTTATATAGCCCCTTGCTGCGACCCCTCTGCCTGACCCCCTATTCAATCTCTAACACCATCCAGAAAACCCTATGCCCCTGGAGTGCCCTCTCCTACTAGCTGTACATAGGGCCAGCACTGGGAGCCACAGGCAGGGTGAAGAGGTAGGGTCACAGCCTCCTCCATCTATGGTCCATCAACGAACATCAGGGCTGTCACAACCCTAGCTCCAAACACATGCTGTAGGGACCCAATCTTCCTGTCCACCCTCCACCCCACCCCTCGACCCAGCACCTACCCTGAGGGCAGAAACTGTGGCCAGGTCCATGTCTGGGGAGCTGGCCATTATCTTGTGAGCAGCCAGGACACCTGGGGGGACAGAGTTCCTCATTCAAGGCCATGTCTGCCCTGCATATACTCAGAAAGGTCACTGAAAAGCCCCCCCCCGGCAAGACAGCAACCCCAAACATAGGGACACTGCTTTTCCCCACTCCTGGGTCCATGTAATCCCCACCCCCACTTCGGGAGGCAGCCCCCCGCGGGGGTCGAGGCCCAGCCATTCCCAGTAGGCCTCCTTCCCATGCCCACGGTCTACCTGCCGCTGTGAAGCCCTTGGCCAGGGCAAAGGCCAGCTGGCCAGCCCCGATGAAGCCCACGCTCATGATGTCTGCAGGCCCAGCGCTTACGGCCCTTACAGCTGGTAACGGCTCTGCAAGGGGCAGATGCGGGCAAGTTCAGGAGAGCAGGAAGTTAGGTGGGCACCTCCGTCCCAGCCAGCCCAAACCTCCCCGTTGCTGCCTGTCCGGGGAGCCCCGACAGGTAACTGCCCAGCTCCCGGCCAGGAGCGGGGTCTCCGGCCGGCTGCGAGGCTCCCGCCCCTCAGAAAAAGACCCGGGACCCGCAGTAGAACCAACTAGGCATGGGAGAGGGGCTAGCTCAGACCCAGCGCCCGGAGTCTCCCTTGTCCGAACCCCCAGCCCCGGAGACCC
>NW_022900935.1:64457094-64477706 GCF_012274545.1 Fukomys damarensis
CCCGGAGCGCGGCTCCTCCCCAAGGAAGTGGGTCTCTCCTTTGTGTAACTCCGTGGGCACCCCTTTCACAGCTGGCGACCCTCTATGACCTCTGTCCGCTAGGCCCCATCTTCTCCAAACAAGTGGTCACCTAGTAAATAGGGGAGGAGCATCTTGTAGTGACTTCTTACCCTCAGAGCCCTAGGGATTTTTTGGTCCTGGGTTAGGCAGAATAAGATTTTAGTCATCTCTCCGTCCCAGGACGTGCTCAGGGTGCATCGGCCTGCTTTGAGGCCACAGGGCAGTTAGGAATCCCCAGCGTCAGGACCAGGAGCAGGATAGAAACCATGACCACCACAGCCCACCCCTGCAAGGGCAGAGGTGGTCTATTTGAGTTTTTCTGCTCTGAGTCTTAGATGAAGACAAGCCATTTCAGAATGTAATTTCAGAATGATGAGGACATTTCTGCCCCTGAGGCTGCCTGCTGGGTTTGTTGTTCTACCCACCAGGCTCGCATGATCACCACCAACAGGAGTTCGGGGCATGCTGAGGGAGGAGTTGGAGCCTCACCCTCCGAAGGAGCTGCTGGAATACACATGTGCCCCACGGTGACAGCTCAAACCCATGACACAAAACCTAGGAGTTCATTGCATTTTAAGAACAGAGCTCCCCTGAGCGGGGGATGTAGCTCGGTGGTGCAGCCACCTGCCTTGCAAGTGTGAGGTCCTGAGTTTGATCTATGGTACAAAAAAAAAAAAAAAAAAAGATAGAGCTCCCCTTTTTAAAGGTTGCTTTTTTCAGGTGATAATGACAAATAATACTCCTCCCAAACACGAATGAGTCAGCCCTGGCCCAGGGAGTAACCATCAGCAGAACCAGCCCTCCCATATTCCTCCAGCACCCTCTTCTTGCATCTTAATCCCTCTCCTCCTCAGCCTCTCTTGGGACCTCTGAGATTTAGATTGGATGGGGAGCTGTGGGCAGAAGGCCATTGGACAGTGAGAAAATAGGGGCCTGGTGACATAATTTGTTTTAGAGTTTGTGCTAGCAAAAGAAAGAAAGAGGGAAGCGAGGTCCCTCCCTGTGTCCAAGCCCCGCCCCCCGCCGTTGGGGATGGCATGGCCCACATGCTCCTTTGTTACCTGGTAACACGGGGCCCAGACCTCTTGGGAATCTGCTGTTGAGCCTAAGCACCCACCTTCCCTAATAAAAGACACTGATCCAGACCCCTCTCCAGCCTTCCAGCAAAGGTCACTCGGCTCACATGGTGCCACACAGGGCCTGGCTCTGGGCCTTTGGAACCTAAACTGCTTGGGTTCCACTGCCCAAAAGGTCCAACAACCTGTCCACCCATGCCTGAAGTCTCTGGAGACCCCAGGCAGGATGTGGGGAGCTGGTGAGTATTGGGGGTCTCTAGGAAGGGGGGTGAGCTGGGTGTTGGTCTTTGTTCTTCCCACTGGCCCATCTGAGTCATCCTTGCTTGTCACCCACTGAGGGGAAAACCTGAATGTCCCTTTCTCAGGAGGCTGCCCCAGATCCTCAGGGGACGAAGCCTGGTTTTTTCTCCACCCTTGAACGCAAGGTGTCCCCACGGTCACATCCTCCCGCAGCCAGGACCTAGGCTTGGCCCTGCTCTCAGAGCATGCAGGGAAGGGGCAGCACAGGAGACACAGTTGCCACAGCCCCTCAGCAGAGACCACTTGGCCTGAGCCAGGGTGCAAATGAACATCACAACTGCATTTATTTGCTGCTCATGGACCTTGGGAGCCAGTGAGTGGTGCCTGGGCTCTGGGTTGCTGGTGGGCCACCCAAGGCTGGTGCCTTCTGGGCTCACATGCAGGAGAAGCTGGCTGGAACATGGAAGATGATGATACCAGCAGGCCTTGGCAGTTAGGAGCAGCTGGACAACTGGATGCTTGGAGGAGTCCAGAGGCCAAGTCCCAGGGGCTGTCCAGGCCCAACCCTCACCACCTGTTCATTCTGCGTACTAAGGCAGCCTCTGGGAGCCCAGCAGGCACTACCCCAATTGCTAGGTTATGGCCCATTGTGAGAGTCCAGGTGGGGGTCCATCGCTGGGTAGGGACCCATCTCCTCTCCACACTGCTCCTGGTAGTACTGCTGGCTTCCGTGGGCCCTTCCAGGCTCCTAGCACCACCTCCAGCCTGTTGAGCTATAACCCACGGTCCTTGGCTGTGGCCCCTGGGAGGCCCTGTGCGGGCTGGCAAGACTCGTCCTGATTTCCGGGCTTCTTCTCTGTGAGCTGGCACAGTCCCTCTTAGGGTTCCAGGAATGGCCCCTGCCCATGAGGAGGCTCTTCCAGCCCTTCCTCCCCTCCCTCGGCTGGCTCTGAGGCTCTCCCTGGCTCATTTCCAACACCTTGAGCACCTTCAGGAGACCTCCCCTTTCCAACTTACATTACCCAGCCTGAGCGCATCTCCCGACACTGATGGGCACACTGGGCAACCACCAACGTCTAGTCTGTGTGCCCAGCTGCAAAGTGGGTTACAATGGCAGGTGCTACAGTGACCAGCACTGAGCCCAGGGAGGGCTGGAAATGGGAGATAAAGATTGGAGATGGAGATGGAGACAGGGAAGAGAAAATGAGAGCCCATGAGCTCTGCTGCTGAGGGCCCCCTTCTCCTCTGTCCTTCCTCTGTTCCCACCCCAAGCCCAGCCTCTGAGCACCGCCAGAAGTCCAAGAGCATTCTCTGCCATGCCTGCCCTGCGCCCTCAGCCTCCCTGCTGCTCGCCTCTGAGGTCCCAGTTCACCTTGGTCACCTTCCTGTTCTTGGAATCACCTCTGGTGATCACGGGTGGGCAGGCGGCCTCTTGCCAGGCTACAGGGTGGCCACGAAGCGGATCCTCTGCGAGTAGGCCAGGTCGACGATGTAGAGGAGCAGGTTGACATACGTGAAAATGGCGATCACCAGCTGACTGTCCCAGAAGCAGCTGCCCGGGGGGCAATCGGGAGGCCGCCTGGGCTCCCCATATTTAGGGTCGAAGCAGAAGACAGGCCAGATCACAGCAGCGCTGAGGTAGAGGAGCACAGCCAGAAAGGTGTACACGACCACCAGGCGGTCAAAGGGGCAGCCCAGGTTCCCTGTGTGGCCCGTCACACTCAGGGCCACCACAGCCACCGTGGCCAGGAAGCACACACTGTAGACAGCTACGCACCATTGTGTGGCCACATAGCGCCCATAGCGGCTGTCATGAACAAGTGCCCCGAAGATGATGCAGGCCACAAAGGCCTGGACAATTTTGAGAAGCCCCGACACTGTGGCCATGTAGCTAGCGACCTGACCAGGCCGTGCCCGTGTCAGGGCCACTTCTGAGGCATAGACCAGGAAGAGCAGCCCGGCGAAGATGCTGGCTGCCAGGCGGAAGTCCCTGGCCGTGCAACCGGCAGGCTCGGGCAGGCACTGGAGGTGGGCGAAGTAGAGCGGGTAGATGACTGCAGCCGTGGCACACAGCAGCGTGGCCAGCATGGCAAAGGCTGCCGTGAAGTTGCCCCAGGAGAGGCGCAGGCAGCCATGGAGCTTCGTGAACTCACAGGCCACCACCAAGGCAGAGAGGGCGAAGCAGAAGCCCCAGGCAGCCATGCAGAAGGTACCTTGGACGCCGGCAAACCCGCCTCGGTGGGCAACCAGGCTGAAGGTGGTGCAGCCGAAAACCAGCTGCAGCATGCGGGCAGTGCCCACCGGGGACGTCACGGCGCCCAGGTGTAGGTATGCACCCCCGGGAGGCTCCATGGTGCTGCCCATCTGGCCAGCCACCGCCTGCCCTCACACCGTGCCCGGCGGTCCTGGGTCTCTGCTGGGCTGAGGGCCCTCTGTCCTCTGCAGTGGCGGCAGGTGCCAGCAGCCTGCAGCAGTGGCGCTGATGGTGACATTGCAGCAAGGCAATCTCTCTGCTGCCTGTGTGGGGAGCCCCCTCCCCCAGCACTATAAATAGCCACGATCAGAGCCCGGGAATAGCAGCCCACGTGCCTGTCCCCATCCTGAAGGGACATCTGACCCAGGCGTCCCAAGAAGAACCCCTGCCAAGACCCAGCCCACCTCCCTGCCTCCTAAACACCTGCGTCTTTCCTCTTTCGTCTTTCAGTCCGGTCAGTGGGGGAGGGGTGGGAGCCAGCAGACAGCAGGGCGTCCCCACTGGGTCACCCCAACTCCCAGGCTGGCAGGGTTTGCCTCTTGGGGGATGGCAGAGGGAAATGGAGGCCTGTGGGGATTCCTTCTCCTCCTTCATCGTGGCCCTCCCCACAGGGGCTTGGCTCAGGGCTCCGCTCCGCTTCTGGACCCTGTTGCCATTGTGAGGTTCCCACATCTCTGACACCCAGAGCTGCAGGGGAAGGGGTGGAGTGGGGAGACCCTGGGCCTTGTCCACCTCCATTCTAGGCCGAGCCCCCAGGCTAGGGGGTGGTTTGAAGTTTAGTGTTTACTTGAGGGTACCCTTATGAAACTCTAGTCCTTTTTAGACATGTGAACACTTAGTTCTTCCTTTTTTTTTTTTTTTTTTTTTTTTAGGCAGGGAGCAGGGTCTCAGTGCAGTCCAAACTGGTCTGAAATTTCCTACGCTACCCAAGCTGGCTTTGAACTTGTGATCCTTCTGCCTCAGTCTCCTGAGTGCTGGGATTACAGGTATGCACCATCACTCTTAACTTCAACTCTACCTTTTTTGGCTGGGGGATATTGGGAATTGAAACCAGGCATGCCCTACCACTGCTGAGCTACATCCCGAGCCCAGCCCTTTTTATTTTTATTTTGAAATAGGGTCTCCCTAAGTCAATAAATTGCCCAGGCGGGGCTTAAACTTGTGAGCCTCTTGTGTCAGCCTCCCAGAGTATATAGATGCATACAACCATGCTCAGGTTTCCTCAACATTTTTGAGTTCAAAAAAACATTTCAGATATGCAGAAGACTAGCAGAAAAATATGATCAACACCTGTGTGCCCATTATTTAGAACAAGAATATATATTTTTTTAGTACTGCAAATGAAAGCAAGGGTTTTGCACATACTAGACAAGTGCTCCAACACTTAGCTATATCCCCAGCCCAAGAATTACTAATATTCTGCCTTAGGCAGGTGTCGTGGCGCATGCCTGTAATCCCAGCACTCATGAGGCTGAGGCAGGAGGATCACTGTGAGTTTGAGACCAGCCTGAGCTATATAGTGAGTTCCAGGTCAGCCTCAACTACATAGTAAGACCCTGTCTCAAAAAATAAAAAAAAAAAGGGCTGGGGATTTAGCTCAGTGGTTCTGTTACCTGCCTTGCAAGCATACGGACTAGAGTTCAATCCCCAGTACTAAAAAAAATTCTACCCTGTCTGCCTTTTCCTGTTAATTAATTAGTTATGCAAATATGATAGTTGGGCTCTGGACACTTCCACAGGTGTTTCCTCAGTGGAAGACTGTGTCCCCAGGGAAGCACAGCACCGTGGTCACATGGGAAGGCTGGAGAGTAGTCACCTGACCAGTCCACATGCAGTTTTCTCAACCTGTCTCCAAAGTACACCTGAGTGCTTTTTGTTTTTTCACCAAGTATGGGTTGGGATTGTGTGGTGCACATGTCTGCTGTGGGTCTCACACCAATGACTTGTTTTTTTATTATTATTTTTTTCCTGTCCTGGAGACTAAACCCTGAGCTATATCCGTGGCTCTTTTTAAAGAATTTATTCTGAGGCCAGGTCTCCCTGAATTGCTACCTTGTCCAGGCTGGTCTTGAATTTGCAATTCTGCCTCAGCTTCCCAGAATGCCTGGCTAACATGTACTTTTTTTTTTTTTTTTTTTTTGTATCAGGGATTGAATTTGGGACCTTTTGTTTGCAAGGAAGGGGGCGGAACCACTGAGCTAAATCTCCAGCCCAACACTAGCTTTTTTTGAGACAGGGCCTTGAACTCACAGCAATCCTCCTGCCTCAGCCTCCCAAGTACTGGGATTATAGGCGTGTACCACCACGTCCGATTTAACACTGACTTTTTGAAGAGCCTGGAGCTTTACAGACTGTCCTCCAATGAGTATTGTCTGACTGTCTAAATTAAATGCTTCTGGCAGGAAAACCAGACAGGGGACATACTGTGAATGCCAAGTGTTCTGGTGCAGTGGGGTCCTTCCCCCCAGGTCTTAACTTCTGCTAGTGCTTCCCCCGGGGCAGGGTTCTCTGAACACAGGACTCCTGCATGAGTGGAATCGCACATGTGTGGTTGTGAGGTTTCCAGAGTAGTCAGAGCAGTTGATGTGAGGATACACGTTCACCTTGGCTTCAGGCCTCCAGCCCTCCGATGCGGTGTCTTGATGCTGTGGAATGGCAGGAAGGCCCTGCAAGTCCATCTCCAAGGCATCTGGGCTTTTTGCTCCCTGAGAGGCCAGCAGCCCCTCATAACCACCAGAGCAGGCTCAGCTTGGGCAGGACTGTTTGCCCCTTATGGAGGATTCCGCAAGTCTTTCTTCCACTATGTGCTGCAGTGCTGGAGACACAGGACGTGGGACTAAAGGGGCATGGGCCTCCGGCTCCAGGCTGGGACTGTCTGGCTCCAGCTGTTTCCTGACCAAACAGAGGGGCTGCAAGAACATCTTATGCTTGGAGCCAATTGTTTAATTTATCTCATGTGAAGATGTGTGACACTGTCACCCCAGTGCCTAGCTAAGGAGATCCCAACCCTAGATCCTGCTGGGGCTTCCTTTCTTTTTTTCTTTCTTTCTTTTCTTCTTCTTTTTTTGGTGTGTGTGTGTGTGTGTGTGTGTGTGTTAGGGATTGAACACAGGCCTTGAACATTCTAGGCAAGAGCTTTACCAGTGAGCTACATCCCCAGACCTATTACTTATTTATTTTTTCAGTACTAAGAATCAAACTCAGAGCCTCTCTTTTGCCAGCAAGGCACTGTGTCACTGAGCTGCACGCCTGGCCCAAATGCTTTTTTTTCCCCCCCTGAGATAGGGTCTTGCTACATAGTTCAGGAACCTGCCTCAAATTCACTGTGATCCTTCTGCCTCAGCCTCCCAGGTGCTGGGATTATAGACATGCGCAGTCACACCCAGCCCCCTACACCCATTTTATTAGTTAGTTTGTTTATTTATTTGTTTTTGATACCAAGGAATCAAATTTAGAGCCTCTCTCTTTCCAGGAAAGTGCTGTGTTGCTGAGCTACATTCCTGGACCAAATGCTTTTTTTTTTTTTTTTTTTTTTTTTTTTTTTTGATAGGGTCTTGCTATGTAGTTCAGGGGCCAGCCTTGAACTTGCTGTGATCATCCTACCTCAGCCTCCCAGGTGCTCAGATTACAGGCATGCACCATCATGCCCAGCCCCCCAGGCCTATTTTAAAATTTCACTATGAGACAGTGTTTCTCTAAATTGCCTAGGTTGGCCTGGAACTTGCATTCCTCTATCCTCAGCTTTCCAGGTAGAATTCAGCCACTTTTTTTTTTTTTTTTTTTTTTTTTTGTACCAGGGATCAAACTCTGGACCTTGCACTTACAAGGCAGGTGGCAGAACCAGTGAGCTAAATCCTCAGCCCCCTAGCCACTTCTTAACCACATAAACTGTCACTTTTGTCCTGCTGCTGACCTATACTTCTGTCCTCCTGTACTCTGCCAACAAAGGAGGGCTGTGGTGCCCAAAGCACTGGGTATTTCGGGAATGTCCAGCCTCAACATTGCTGGTGCCTCAGGGTGTGTCCAGAGGCTCATGGCTGGCTGGCGGGCCTGCTACAGAAGTCACAACAGGAAGACCCTTCAGGAACTCTTCCAGGAGCTCTGGGTTCTGAGTGTGAATGGTCCTGGGAGCCAAAGGCAGCAGTGTCCTGGGGACGGCCTGGGACTGCAGGGGCCCCCAGAGCTCCCTCTCCAGCCTCGTTCTGAATCTACTCAGCCTCACCAGGTGAGGGAGCCTTGGCCCCACCTGGGAGAGAACTGTCCAGCCTGGCAGGACTTGAGGGTCCCTGGGCCAGGCCTGGAGAGGAAGACCCCTGAGGAGGGGTGGCCAGTACTGGGCTCTGGCCTGTCCCAGACTCCTGCACTTGGAACTGGAGCCTGGAGTGCCCCAGGCTTCTGAGGCCTCCTTATCACTCTCCTACACGTGGGGACTCCACCTCCTGGCACCACTCTAGCCCCCACCCTGAGCTGGCCATCCACAAACCCTAGGGCAGCACCTGGTTGGGCCTGCCTGGTGGCCAGGCTGGCCTCAAGGCCTGGGTTCCCACCTGGGTCTGGGGCTTTTCCTGACCCTGAAGGGACTGCTGTGCCCAAGCACCCCAGGCAGGGGTAAGACCTCCTGCTTCCATCTTCTTTCTGCTGTGAGTGGAGGCCAGGCCCACATAAACCAAGTTGAAAAAAATAAAGCCTCTGGGCTGGGGATGTAGCTCAGCAACACTGCACCTGCCTCATGAGTTCAAGGTCCTGAGTTCAATCCCTAGCACAGAAAACAAAAAACAAAACAAAACAAAACAAAAAAACCCAGAACAAAAATGAAGCCTCTGAAGAGGCAGGAGAGAAACACCTGCTTGTTGGCTGTCCCAGACCCCAGGTTTCCTTGCTGTACCCTTCCTGAGTTATTATCAGCTCCTTCTCAGAAAAGAGGCCTTCAGTGGCATTCTTGTGAGTGTAGCTTTAGAACACAGGGAACATAATTAACTTCCTCTTCTAGCTACTCAGGAGGCTGAGGCAGGAGGATCACTTGAGCCCAGGAACTTAGGCCAACCTGGGCACTATGGTGAGACCCCCCACCCTCAATAGCTATGCTCACCCACAGTGAGGTCTTCCTTCTGTACCCTGGTGCTACAGCTTCCTGGTTCTTTTTTTTTTTTTTTTTGACACAAGATCTCACTTTATATTGCAAGCTGGCCTTGAACCTGGCTTGTTTTGTTTTTTGAGACAGGGTCTCACTATGTAGTTGAGACCAACCTGGAACTCACTATGTAGCCCAGGCTGGTCTCGAACTCACAGTGATCCTCATGCCTCAGCCTCCCGAGTGCTGGGATTACAGGTGTGTGCCACAACGCCCAGCTTTCAAAATAAAAATTTGAAAAATAGACTGGAGATGTAGCTCAATGCAAAGACCCTTGGCTCAGTCTCTACTACCACAAAACAAACAAACAAACAAACAAGATAAAGCTATTATAATTCTTTTATATACTGGGGATTGAACACAGGGATGCTCTAAAACTGAGCAATATCTGCAGCCCTTTTTATTAATTTTTTTTTTGTACCAGGGATCGAACTCAAGGCCTTGCACTTGCCAGGCAGGCATGGCACCGCTGAACTCAATCCCTGGCCTTTATTAATTATTTTAAGATAGAATTTCTCCAGGCTGCCCAGGCTGGTCTTGAACTTGTGAACCTCCTGCCTCAGTCTCCTGAGTAGCTGGGATTGGAGGCATGTTCCACCATGCCCAGCTGGATACATTATTATTAACTCAAGTCCACATGTATTTACTTTCCTTCAGTTTTTATCTGATGTCCTCTTTTTGCTCTGGGGTCTGTGCAGTCTCCCACGCAGCCTTTAGTTTTCTGGCTTTTCTGGCTCCTCTTGGCGGTGAATTTCTGGGAACTCCTTGTCTTTGGTAACCTTGACAGCTGTGGATTCATGGATGTTTTTCTCAGGAAGAGTCTGGGTGGTGGGGAGGAGGTCCGAGGGGACTTGTCCTCCAGACCTGTCCCATCAGGAGCCCTGTCCTCCAGTGACACCTCACTGCTTGAGTTGGTGTGGTCACCTGCCCAGGTAGAGCCAGGTTCTCGCCTCCTTCCGGTGCTCTCTGGAAAGGTGTCATTGCACGAGGCCACACCCTGGGTGGGTTGTGGGGTCCCTCTAGTCAGGACAGAGCATTAATATCAATTCTCTCCTGTCCTAACCATTTATTTATTTATTTGATGTTTGTATTTATGTTATTTGATGTTTGTTTATTTATGGTACTGGGAAAACAATCCAGGGCCTTTGAACTGAGTTGCATTCACAGCCCTTTTTTCAGTGCTGGTGCTCGAACTCAGGACCTTGTGCTTGAGAGGCAGGCACAGTGCCACTGAGCCAAATCTCCAGCCCCTCCACAGCCCTTTCTTATTTTGAGAGAAGTTCTCTCTAGGTTTCCAGGTTGCTCAGGCTGGACTCAAACTTGGGGTCCTCCTGCCTTGGCCTCCCAGAGTGGTGGGGTGACCCACACCCGACTTGTTCAGTTCTTTATGACACTGACACTACTGACTTGTGGACAGTGCAGTGGAACTGCTGTCCTGTGGCTCCCCATGTTCCAGCCTCAGCTCCTGGGTACTTGTTCTGTCACGCAGTCACCTCATCCCACAGTGTAGGGGGTGCTGCCCAGGCCCAACCTATGTGTTTTCTGGAGGTGATACTGCTGATACTGTTGTCTAGGCTGGCTTTGAACTTGTGACTCTCCTGTCTCAGCCTCCTGGATGTTGGGGTTACAGGCATGCACCACTATACTGGTCCAAAGAGGCAACTTGGCTCCTAGAGAACCTACAAAGGCCACTAACACCTGACATGATAAAGGTGGCAGGTTTTACAAAACACTGCATTTTCTTCCCCTTACTTTTCTCCAGCAATTCCACATTTCTGGCTGTGTATCATTTTCTTCTAGTCCTTCTGATTAACACTTCCATTAAATGAGTCTTTTTCCAGTGGTTATGAAGCACCTTGCCTCCATTCGGGCCCTGAGAAACAGCGACAGATAATGGAGACAAAAATCTTTGTCTCACCAAGTATGGTAGCACATGCCTGTACTCCCAGCACTTTGGGAGGCTGAAGCAGGAAGATTACAAGTTCAAGCCCAGCCTGGGCAATTTAGCTAGATCCTGTCTTGGGGGAAAATAAATGGTAGGGACTGGAGATGTAGCTCAGTGAGAAGATTCTACATTTAATACCAAACACCGCAACGACGATGACCACTCTTTCCTATCAGAATGCAAATAGAGAAGCATGATCAAAGGACTACATTATACAGATATGGTTTTATCTATCTGTCCCCCAAAGCCTCATGTGCTGAGAGGTGGGGCTTTGGGGAGGTGGTTGGATCATGAGGATGTCATAGTCATCAGTGGATGAGTTTATGACTAAATGTAATACGGGAGGGGCCGGGGATTTAGCTCAGTGTTGCTGCTGCCTGCCTCCCAAACACAAGATTCTGAGTTCGATCCCCTGTACCAACAACGAAAAAAATGAGCAAAAAGAGGACATCGGATAAAACTGAAGAAAAGTAAATACATGTGGACTTGAGTTAATAATAATGTATCCAGCTGGGCATGGTGGAACATGCCTCCAATCCCAGCTACTCAGGAGACTGAGGCAGGAGGTTCTCAAGTTCAAGACCAGCCTGGGCAGCCTGGAGGATGTTGGGAGGCGAGGCCTGGTGAGAGCAGCTGGTCACTGGGGTGTGGCCTGGCAGGGTCTGTCCCCCTCCTCCTTCCTTGATTGCTCTCTGCTTCCTGCTGCCATATCAGGAGCCTCTTCTCTGCGATGCTCCTCTGTCACACCTGCTGTCCTGGGTCCCCAGGTATGGGCCGAAACCTCTGCAAACTATGAGCCAGAATAAAACTCTCCCCTTTAATTTGTGGGTGTCAGGTATTGTGCCTCAGTGACAAGTAACTAAACAGGGGACTACCTACCTTCTGGGGGTCACAAAGGCCACACCGAAAGGTGACCACTGTGATGGGGAAGAGGACTGAGTCTGGGCGGGGCCAAATGAGTGTCAGGGGAAGCAGCAGTCAGAGGCCTGGGCAGTCATGGGGAGGGAGGAAAGCAGGAACTGGCTCTGCACGACACCGAGCCCAGGGCAGTGTTCCTTCCATGGCTCTGCCGGAGGCTGCTTATCTACTGTTTTTCAGTACAGAGTAGAAATGTGCACTCAGGAGCTGGACGTGATGGTACATGCCTGTAACCCCAGCACTTGGGAGGCTGAGGCAGGAGGATCGAGACCAGCCTAGGCTACATAGTGAGTTCCAGGTCAGTCTCAACTATGTAGTGAGACCCTGTCTCAAAAAAAAAAAAAAAGAAAAAAAAAAAAAAAGAAAAAAAAAAAAAAAAAAAGAAGAAAAAAAGAAAGAAAGAAAAAAGGAATGTGCACTCAGTGTTGATATGGAGCTCAAACTCAATGTTTCAGATCCCCAGACAGCAAAGCTTGTCCTGGCTTTGGGTGTCACTTGTAGAAAACAGGAAGGACAGGTTTTGGATAGACGTCCTGAGCACTGTCACATCGAAAGCGACCAAATATGACGTAGAAAATGGAAGTGGCTAACATTTCTTTTTTTCTTTTTGTACCAGGGGTTGAACTCAGGACTTTGCACTTGCAAGACAGGAGTGGTACCACTGAGCTGAATCCCTGGCCCTAGTGATTAACGTTTCTAGAAAAGTTGAGAAGTCCGTGGGGAGGGGTCCATGTGACATATCGTGGCTTCACCAAATGTGCCAGTCTATGGCTGGCAGCCAGGGCACCTCTCTGCTCTGTTCTTGTCACTTCCTGGGGCTCATTCTGTTCCTGATCCCAGAAGGAAGTCACAGTACCAAACCTCCACCAGGCCCAAAGTGAACCAACGACTCCCTTTCCTGGTTTGTCACCAAGGCAGAAAAAGTCTATTCATCTGCAGAATCCCAGTGGGTGTAACCCACAAGTGTTATGTTCAGCGAGCTTGGTGCATCTGGACACAAAAACTGCCTTTGGGAACGGCTTTGGCCTCCTTCAGACAGTGCAGGGGTCCCTGTAAATTGTGCCCAAGTCACAGCTCAAGACCTGCCTCTGGGTATAGAGCTGGCCTCCTGGCAGCACCTCCTCTGCACTGCCCACCTGTGCTGCAGCCCAGCAGGCTCTCCCTCCAGCAAAGTCACCCCAGCTGGGCTGGCGCCCTGGCCCCTTTCCTGTCCCCTCTCCCACCTGAGCCATTTCTGTGGGGAGCACTGAATGAAGCCCTCCCAGTCTGCTCCCCTGGCCCCACTGCTCCCCACCCCAGTATATCTTCTTTCATCTCCAGCCTGCAGTCCTCACATCCCTGACCCTGCTGTTTCTTTCGCTGAGGGACTCCAGGGATATGTGCAGGAGGCCGTGTAGGTGTGGTCCATAGGGGACCCTGATGGGCCAAATGAGCACGAGGTCTGGGCATCCTGAGGCCACCAGCACTCAGCTCCTGCTCAGGCCTTCTTAGGCGCAGAGTGCCCTGAATCCTTGGTACAATCAGTCATACCTCAGGACATGCACCCCTTCCTGCTGGGGGTGGAGGGCGTGGGGTCTCCATGTTTCTCCCCTCCCCAGGAGGAGAGCTGCAGGCCCCTGATGATGTCCATGGCTGGACATGCAGTGTGGTGCTCAGGCTGACCTCGGGCTGACTGGTTACAGGCCTCTCTGAACCTCAGTCTCTTTATCTGTAAGGTGGACATTTACAAAATCCACCTGTGGCGAGAACAGAGGGAATCAGCACCCAGATCTGTGTTGAATGCGTCACTCAGAAGGTTGGACCCACAGTGCCCAAGGTCAGTGTGGGCCCAGCCCTGGCCCCAGCAGCCCCATGTCTGAGGTTAATGTTGCCCGCATGCTAGCCCACACACAGTGGTATCCACATAAGACCATCCCTGAGCATCCTGGGGACCTGATGATCATGTAAAGCACAAAGCCTGTTCCAATGGCAGCTCTGCTGTATGTGCTCCAAGACACAGCATTAGACAGGTATGTGTACATGTGTGGGCTTACTAGGATGTGTGTAAAATATCTGGAAATACCCGTGAGAGTTCAGCATCTATTTACTCTTGGAAGTAGCTGATTTGGAAGGGGGTATTCTCACTCTCCAAATTTTACCCTCCAATTTTAAAAAAAATTTTATTTGAGACAAAGTCTCATAATGTCATCAAGTTGCCCAGGCTGGGGGTCAAACTTGGGATCCTTCTGCCTCAGCCTCCCAGAGTGCTGGGATTCCCAGTGTGTGTCACCACACCCAGGTACATCTTTCTGATTTGAACTCTCTCTCTCTCTCCATATATATATATGAATAACCTAGTAAAAATAAATGCAAACTTAAGAAACTGATAGCTGGGTGGGGCACTCCTGTACTGATTCCTGTACTGATGAGAATTTTGAAACTACAACACTGTTGATTTCTGAACACCACTGAGTTGTCCACTGTGAGGTGGCTCACAGTATTTTATTTTATTTTATTTTTTACCAAATTTCATTCCAATAAGAAAACAAAAAGCAACATGAACCGCTGCCATGGAAAGTGGGTATTCAGTGCACATGGCCTTGAGCGGGGTCCCCATCCCTCCTCGGGTCCCCTGCTGCCCTTTGGGGAGCTGCAAAGTGAGCATAGCAGCCCTTCAAATAAACAGATCTCAGGGTGAGCTGCTTTTCTTGTCTTCTTTCATTATTAAAAAAAAAAAAGTTACATAACAGTATCATTCATCATATATTTCTTGCTTATTTTCCTTTTAAAAAATTAAAGTAATAAAAAAGTTACTTTATAAAATAATACAAAAGAGCATGACAGGCTGGGGCTGGGCAGGCATCCGGCGCTTGGCTCCTGGTTCTCTCTCCCATGGAGGCTGGGGCTGGGCCAGGCAGGTGGGGCTGGGCAGGGTTCCCTGCTGCACAGGGGCTAAGGGTAAGTCACCCTCTCTGGCTGGATCTCCTGAGGTGGCAGGGGAGGAACAGGGAGGCTGCCAGGGGTGGCTGGTGACCTGGGGGAGGCAGGAGGGGCACTGAGGCAGAAGGTGCCTGGCCAGCCGGGGCTGGGTCCTCCTCCAGGTGGCCTCCCTAGCTCCCACTGCTCAGCATCCCCAGCAACTTGCTGGGCTCCAGTCCCTGCTGCTGGGCCACCGTCTGCACGTCGAAGCCCATGTGCATGAGGAACTGGGCCACGTTCATCTCCTGCCCAGTGAACTGGTCCCGAATGGTGGGGCACGAAGGGTTACAGTGGGGCCAGGGGCAGCTGTCCACCAGGTGGATGGGGCAGCCCTTCAGGGGAGTTTTGCTGGCCTTGTGGTTGTCATGGAGGCTTCTGTCCCAACAGTGCAGTGCTCGAGGCAGCGAGGTCCCCTTCACCTGGACTTCTGTCCAGTGGCTGCAGACACAGATGAGGGTGCGGCATGGGGGAGGGGCTTCACGGGGGCTATTGGGGGCTGCATTTTAGGTGGAGCCAGGAGGGGCTGGTGGGAGGGCAAATGTGGGTTTAGGGGTGACTATGGGGCATCTGGAATTAGTGCTGAGAACACAAGCTGCACCAGGATGGGTCACTGACCTCCGGATGATGATCTCGTGGGACAGGCAGGCGGGAGCAAAGCTGGCCCTGGTGGGAGGAGGAGTGGCCTGAGCCCCTTGACCCCAGCCCCTTTGCTCCAGCCTGCTCCCCAGGCCTGTCCTCTGCTGGGTGACCACCAGCTTTCTGACACGGTGGCCAGCACACTCCCACATCCCTTGCCCTTTCTGGCTCCCAGTGCTGCTCAGAGTCTGCCTAGGCAGCTGGACCCTGCCGGGCAGTGGCAAAAGACTGTCCTGGACAGACAAAGCTGCATTTTGGAGACCTCTGTTCCTACATCAAGCGCTTACTGCAGATCTGAAGGGCTGAGTGTGCCCCCCAGAGTGGGGTCCCCCGCACACTCACGGCACGTCCTGGAGTGTGCTGCGCAGCTCACGGCCCAGGTTCTGGATGTACAGCCACTGCCCCTCCTGGACCGGCTGTCCTGTGAGGTGCACGTTGTCCACGGCCAGCTGGGCCTCATCAAACAGCCACTGCACCACGAACACTGGGCCTGGGGGAACACAGCTCAGCTTGGCTCGCCACGGCACTAGAGTCCTTCCCAGTTCCGTGGCAGGCTCACAGGCCAGCCGGGCTCAGCAGGGCTACCGTCACCCCTGGGTCCTTCTTTGTGCATATATGAGGGATGCTGGGATTTGAATCCAGAGCCTCATTCGTGCCAGGCAATCACTCTACCACTGAGCTATACTTCCAGCCCTCCTTCCTTCTTTAAAATATACTTTTTGCCAGGCTTGGTGGCACTCACCTGTAATCCCACCACTTGGGAGGCTAAGGCAGGAAGCTCGCCAAGAGTTCAAGGCCAGCTAGGACTACATAGTGAATTCAAGGGCAGCCAGAACTACATAGCAAAACCCTCTCAAAAAATAACAACAAAAAAATAAAAATAGAATGTACTTTTCCTTGAAGAAAAGTGTTACTGGGGATTGAACCTATGGCTTTTGCACTGAGCTAAATCCTCAGCTCTCTCTCTCTCTCTCTCACTCTATTCTGAGACAGGGTCTCACTAAATTGCTAAATTGTCTGGGCTGGGCTCAAATTTGGCTCAGCTTCCCTGAGTGCTGGCATTGCAGGTGTGAACCACTGCAATTGGCTGAAGGACCCCTGGCCACCACCTTGGCCTGGCCAAAGTTTGGTGAAGCTATCCCCTTGACGGGACCTTATTAATCTTGAGGGTGCGGTGTGGGCAGTACCTTCAGAGCCTCACAGCAGACAGGCAGCATGGGGATTCTGCTCCAAAGCCTATCTGTAAGCACCAGTGTAGACAGGTGACCAACTGTCCTGTTTTGCCTAGGACTGCGGGTTTCAGTACTAAAACCAGGGTAGACAGAGGCAAAGAGGGGCAACTGGTGTAGATGTGGCCACCTCCCTGGGCCAGGGCAGCTGTCTCCGGCCTGCTTCTAAGGATGGGTTTTCAGGAAAGGTGTAGTGAGCCTGGACAGCCCACTGCTGCCCAGGTGCCTCATGGAGCTAGCCACTCACAGCGCAGAGTCGGGTAGACTTTGTAGCCCAGGAAGCAGTTCCACTCCTCGCCCTCCTTGAACTGGCTTCGACAGCGCTCTGGGACCATGCCATTCCAGTACCTAGAGCCAGAGCTTCCGGTTAGCCTGGAGCTCCTCCCTCAGGGACACCACCCAGGTCCTCTTCACCGAGGGTCCTGGAGTCACACCTGATGCCACGGCGGATGGCCTCTGTGGGTGCGCAGGTGACGGTATCGATGCAGTCCGTGTGGCGGTACTGTTTGTTGTCCAGGAACCAGCCTGAGTCAGCCAGACCCCGAACCTGGATGGCTGTGTAGCCCAGTTCCTCCAGCTGCTCAGCCACACGGTCCACATTCAGCAGCACCCCAGTGCCCCCAGCGCTGCAGGGAAGGCCATGCCTGAGCCAGGTGGCTAGGAGGGTGCTCACCACTCACCCCTGAGCCTGCTCAGACCCAGCTCAGGCCCTGAGGAGAGGCAGGGATCCGGATGCCTCTGATTAATGCATTCTGAACTATAGAGCTTTTCATAGGCCCCTGAGAGGCTTGGAGGCCAAGGAGGCTGACGAGCTCCAAGCACTGGTCTGGAGCTACGGTGGGAAGGACGGGGCTCCTCTTTCATGCAAGGGCCTGAGCTCTCCCTTCTCTCCGTCCCTTCCCCTCTCTCTGCCTCAATTTCCTTATCTGAAAATGAAGGTCATCTGTATGCCCTAAGTCCTACTGCGATAGTGACTGACCAGCAGGTGTGACCCTAGACTAGAAGGACTCAGGGCCAGTCCACCATTGACCCCTTATCCACTAACCTGGTCTGTCCCTGCAGCCTAATAGCTATAGAATTCCCAACGATAGAGCACTCTGAGGCCAAACCACCACATGAGGCCCCTAAAAATGCATGTTCTCTGGCTTCAGCTTCTGCCCACCCACCCAATATACACCAAGGCCTGGCAAAGACAGAGCCAGCAAGCTTCTGTGAAGCCAGAGCTCTGGACCCCGGGTCTGGACTCTGGGTCTCTCCTTGACCTGCCACCCACACTCCTGCCCAGCTTGCCCCAAGGGTTCCCCCTTCCTCCCCTCCCCCAGTTCCACCTTCCCACCTGCTCCCAGCCAGCAGCAGCACCTTGGCCCCGCTCAGTCCTCGGCCCAGGAGCTCCTGCACCACCTCTCGGATGATGAGGGCACCCATGAATGCATATTCATCTGTGTGAAGAAGGGGGCTTCACGTGGGGTCTGGGCAGAGAAAAGGCTCCCTACCCTAGGCTGGCAGGTGAAATGGTTCTGGGGTCTTCCTGGGGATGGGCTAGGGGCTGAGCAGGTTGGAGGGCAGTGGGTCCAGTGCAGGAGGCCCTGCTGGAGGCAGACCCCCAAGAGGGACTACTCAGGAGTGGGGGCACTGAAGGGGCCAGGCCAGTCACAGACAAGGTGGTAACCTGGACAGGCTGTCTAGGACTTGAGAAAGTCACAAGGCTGAAAATCTGCATCTTCCCAGAACCCCATCACTGCTCTGCCATGGGGGAGCCAGGGACTCACTCTTCTCAGACTTGGAGGAAGCCCCACTCCAAACGTCACTGGAGCAGTAGGGAATGAAGCTGCAACGCCAGAACGTGTTTGCTCGCTGTGGCCTCTGCTGCCCAGCGGCTCCAGGAAAGACCCTGGGATAGAACTGCCAGGCGGACGCCTCCCAGAAAGGACAACCTCCAACCTCCAGGAAAGATCCCCCAGGACAGGATCCCGCCAATGATCACATCCATCTTCCAGGAAAGTTAACCCCTGAAGGACCACATCCACCCTCCAGAAGGACCCCCCAGGAAGGACCACACCCACACTCCAGAAAGGAACCCCAAGGAGGACCATCTCCCCCAAGGTCCCCTTAGGAAGGACTATCCCCTAGGAAGCACCCCCTGGGAAAACACCCCCCAAGGACCCTGGCCCTTTCTCTTACACCATGTTGGCATTCCACCAGTAGGGGTTCTCCTCTGGCTGAGAGGACAGGATCCCTGTGCCTGGGGACACAGAGGTGGGTGGATCTTTCTTCTGGGAGGAGGGAGCTATGCAGGGATGGGGACTACAGGAAGGTATGAGGGAAGCTTGGGTCCTACTTGGCCTCCTGAGGCAGGTGGGTGGCGCTGGAGGACTGAGCCAAGGTTGCCAGGGAAGGGCGAATGGATGGGTTTAGTTATGTCAGAAAGTCACCATGCCCACTGTGTCCAGCCAGGCTGTGACCCTAGGTGTGACATCCTTGATCTCCCTACACTATGCCAGCAGCTTTGACCTTGGGGCGATGACCTGAGGCCACTGTTGGCACATTAAACCTTGTTTGGGGATCTTAGGGAGAGGTTTAACATTCCCTGGCCTTAGGGAACTCAGCACTCATCTGGGGAAGGGACACTCAGTGGGGATGGGGCTTCTCCATTCTTCTTGAGGACCTCATGGTGACAAACTGCCCAGCCTTGCCCCCTCCGCCTGGCAGGTCCTGAAATACTCACCTGTGCGAGTCTGGGGCCAGTCTTTGGAGCTCATGAGGCGCCGCATGGTGTCATATCTGGAGTTACAGTTCTCCCGGCTGAAGCAGTACCAGCCACCTACAGGTACAACCGTCCCAATAGATCTGAGGTTCCATGGAACCCGCCCCCCCATCCTGAGCCTCAGCTCCTGGCACGTACCTTCCAGGAAGAGTAGCCACCGCCGGCTACCCTTGGACTCCTTCAGGTAGTAGCTGCAGGGACGCGAAGCAGGTGGTCATCCGGGGTTGCAAAGGGCAAGGGTAGCACTGGCTCTCCGCCGCCCTCACCCCTCCACCCCAAGGAAAGGGTCAATCCACCTGTCGCCCGGGGTCGCGAGACGGCCACATGGGGGCACCAGTGGCCAGGCCCACACAGAGCTTTGGAGCAGTGCGGCCGTCCCGGGAGGTGGCGCTCGCGCGACGGGGAAGAGACACGAGGGTAGTGTGGTCTGTGGAAAATCCCCACGGCTTTCCGGGCGCAGGACCCACTGTGACCCCAGCGCCCGCGGCGGGCGGGGGGGCGCCCCTAGGGGCACAGTGGCACTTGGAGAGGAGCACCCGCTCTGGAAGCCTGTGTGTGGGCGAGGGCAGCGAGACGTGCCAGGCGGCCTGGGGGCGCGGGCGCCACCGAGGCTGGGTCGCAGCCCCCCCCCGTCAGGCCTCAGGAGGACCCAATGAGCACATGGGCGCCCGGAGCCCTTCCCAATCCCTTGACTCAAATCTTTCCTTCACCTGGGGCTAGGATGTGAGAATGAATGCGGACCCCCGGGTCCTTCAGCCCACCTGTGCCCCTCCTTGCCCCTGTGTCCCGCGATGGGATTCCTGACTGTTGAGAGTCAAGCTGGGGCGGCGGTGAGGAGCAGCAGGGCTCTCCTCCAACCCCCCTCGTGTCGCTTCTTCGTTCTGAACCTGGGCCACTCACGAAGAACGTGGGCAGAGGGGCTGGGCACGGTGGCCAAGGGGTCAGTGCCCGCGCTGGTCGGGGACCAGGTCTTCAAGCGCCCCCAACCCCCACCCGGATTCTGCAAGAGGGGAGTCCTCAGCCAGGCCTTCCCAGGAGCAGCGCCCGGCGCCCAATGGGAACCTTTCGCCGAGGGCGAGCACTGCCTGGGACAGCCCCGAGGGTCCAACGCAGAGTCCCCGTGTACGCGCGCGCGCGTGCGGGGGGGGGGACGGAGACGCCGACGAAGAGGCGGTGGTCCTGCGGGGTCCTGGAGGGTGGCCCTTACCCGGCCGGGCTGCCATCGTTGCAGGTCACCGACGTGTTAAGCAGGAGGTGCAGGCGCAGGTCCTCGTTGAGCTGCTGCGCAGAGCAGGGGTACAGAGACTGTGCCAGGCTCTTGACCTGCGCCATGAAGCTGTCCATATTGCCTTCCACGGCTGTGAAGTCCAGCGGGAAGCTCTCCACCGCCTGCCCAGTGCC
>NW_022900935.1:64478749-64484758 GCF_012274545.1 Fukomys damarensis
GGCGCGAGGCCCCGCTCCCTCCGCGACTTGCGGGAGGGACCCGGCGCCTCGATCAGCTTCGTGGAAGAGTGGCCTTATCCAGTGCCTTAGGGGGTGATTCTGGGCAGCTCTCGGTAGCACTGGGATCAGAAGGTGGCAGCGACTTACCAAGTCATACGGCAGGCACAGGCAGCGGAGTAAGGACCTGGGTCTCTCCAGGCAAGCACCCTGGCTGCCACACTCTCACAGAGAATCCCCAAGAACTTCTCCCTTCTCAGCCACCACTAGGGAAAGAGGGCTTAAGATTGGACCAACTGTGGACTGGGTGACCTCCTGGCAACCTAGAGAATCTGCCCAGTCAGGTCACCTTCCCTTCCCTATTGTAGCCCAGAGTTTAAGTTACTGGGGGCAGAATGAAATTCCTATCAGAAATGAAATTAGATGACAGAGTGAAAACACCAGGCCTATGGAAGCTGAGGCAGGGGGATTGCCTACTTTGAGCCTTTGTAGTGAATTCAAAGCCAGCCTAAACCACATAGTGAGACCCTGTCTCAAACAAACAAACAACAATAAAGAAGTTAGTGGAGGGGTTGGATTTTTGCTCAGGGAGTGGTGGTAGGAAATCAAGCAAGAAGAGGTTTATCCTGTGTATAACCATGGGGTCACCACCTGGCAATGCCACCCACTCTTTATTTTACACTGCCACCTGCAGCCTGTTCTGGCCACAAAGACAGGAAACAGTCCTGTCTTTGGGGACCGGCAGGGCTTTTGGAGCCCAGCTCCAAAATCAGCACAGCAGGAGCCTTCCTGGACTGGGAGGCACCTGCTGCAGCTCCCGGTGGGAGCTCAGAGGCAGCAGGAAGAATACTGCCTGAGGAGTGAGGACCTGGGGGAAGAAACACCCTGTACACTCAGCAAAATGCTGCCTGCTCTGGCAAACAGTCAGAGGTCAAAAGGGACCCTCGAGAACTGTCATGAGGGGTGCAACATGTCCAGGGTAAACTGCAAAGCCCAAGGTCAGGCCAAGAGATGTCCGGGAGGTCAGCTGACCTCAGGATATTCATGAAGGCAGAGAAGAGGCACACAGGTGCACTCGCAGACATCCCAGGGTAAATGCGTGCTTGTTTCCCAGAGGAAAATGGAGTTCAGAGAGACTAACAGAAGGGCTGCCACCTGCATGTAGCTCAGCTCATTCTAAAACCTACGCTTGTTGTCCCTCTCTTGTTGGGTCAGTTTAAAACCCGTGCATTTTGTGACTGGCAGAAGTGATAGCTTCATCATCTCAAGATGTCCTCCCAGCCACCCCTGCAGCAAATGCTGACCTGTATGGTCTCCAGCATTGGACAACCACCTGGCCCAGGAGCCTTCTGGTCCAGGAGCCTGCTGCTCCACATCCAGCAGAGAAATGCTAACTTTCAGCTGGGTGTCATGGCTGGGTGCCGGCCTGTGCTGCACACTGACCTGGCTCTGAGCCATTTCCTGGCAAGGAGATCCTGGGCAGGGTCCACGGCCTGAGTGCCTCTGTTTCCTCTTCATCAAAGCTAGGCAATCACTGTACCTCCTGTGGATGGTTGTTGTGGGATTACAGGAGCCCATGCGTGAAAGTGCACAGCAGGGTGGTGGTTATGATTGCCGACAAGGTCCCAGGACAAGAAAAGAACATGTATATTATATTCTCTGGCGCTTGCTGCAGCACAATTTAGCCTGCACATTGAACCACAATGAATTTGTGTTTTGGTTTATTCCAAACTAGTAGCAGAAGCAGAGGGGGGCTTGAACTCAACCTTCCCCTCTGCTTCCTGTCTCAGTCTTCCAAGTCCCCCTCCCCCTTTCCAGGACCTCGTGATTGTCAGGGCTGCAACACTCCACTCCCATCACAGGGCCAGGGATAAGGTCCCCGAGGCTCTGAGGCTGCACAAAACCCTGTACTCTGCAGCTTCAGACACACTGGCTGTCCTCTTTCAGGCTGGCTCTGGCCTCTGCACTTGGGATTTGCAGCGCTCTCTCTGGTGGCATCTCCTCAGAGGGGGTGTTCTTCAAGCCACCAGCATGCTGGGCCTCTGTTTTCAGGCCACCTGCACTGAGACCAGAGGCTGCTCTAGCCCCGACAAATGCACGGAAAGGGGACTCAGGACTCACCAGTGCTGGGTCAGACAACACCTGACACCCAGTGGGAAGTCTGTGAGCAAAAACATGAAAAATAACCAGTGTTGGTGAGCATGTGGCAGAATCACAATCCTCATGCACTGCTGGAGGGAGTGTAAAGTGGTGCAGCTGCTGAGAAAGACAACTTGGAGCCCTTCAATAAGTCAAATGCAGCATTATCATCTGGCCTAGCAATTCCATTCTTAGGTATAGACCCGAAAGAATTGGAAACAGGTGTTCAAACAAAAGCTTGTCCATGAATGTTCACAGAAGCACTATTCATAAAAGCCAAAAAGGGGAAACAACTCAAAAGCCCATCAACAGAATGGGTAGGCACAATGTAGTGTATCTCTACAATGGGGTTTGTTTCAGCCTAAGGAAAAAGACATTTGACACATGCTGCAGCATGGACACATCTTAAAAACACTGTATGCAGGGCCCCAGGAATTTAGCTCAGTGGTTCTGCAGCCTGCCTCACAAGCTCTAGGTCCCAAGTTTGATCCTGGTACTGGGAAAACAAAACAAACAAACAAAAAACAAAAATCCCCAAAAAACACTGTGCTCAATGCATAACCTAGTCACCGGATTCCACAAACTGTATGATCCCATTGATAGGAAAAATCCAAAAGAGAACAATCCACAGAGATGGGAACTATATTCATGATTGGCAAGGGACAGAGAGGAAGAAGGAATGAGACCACTGAGGGGTGGGGGGTTGAGCTTTGGGGTGATGAAAGTCTTCTAAGAGTAAAGGTACTTGCAAGCATGTGCCACCATGCCTGGTAGAATTATGCCCTGTAAAACAGTTCTGTGTTGTTCAAACTGTATTTAAAAAAAAAAAAAGAGCTGGGTGGGGCAACGTACATTTGTAATTCCAGCACTAGGGAAGCTGAAGCAGGAGGATCAACATGAGTTCGAGGCTGGTCTGAGATACATAGTGAGTTCAAGGTCAGCCTCAACTGCACAGTGAGACCCTGTCTCAAAAAACAAAAACAAAATAAAAAATATCAGCGAATCAGACTGCTGATGGTCAGTACACAGCACCTGGGAATAAAGCAGGCAGCTGGAGCAAAGTCTGAGGCCTGGTACGTGGGCTTGACTGGGGACAGTAGGCCTGTCTTCCCCACACTGTCCCCTGAATGGTCAGGGACGAGCAGCGTGGCCAACACCTGGCTTTATGTATTTGGGGCATGGATCTACTGTGATAGGGCTCTGGGACTCAGTTCCTCATCTATAAAGCGGGGACAAGAAGAGCACCTGCTTCACTGCATCATTGTGAGCCTCAGGTGAGGCAGGATATGGGGGCCTCTGGCTGCCATGCTCAGGTCATGAATATGTGACAGGTGAGAATTACAGCCCCCACTGCAATTGAGTGCTGTTGGGGGTGCAACCATACTTCAAGGAACAAGGCAGTCTGAGGTCTCCAGTGAGGGAGGCCTGTAGGACTACCTGTGAGGTTTGGGGAGAATGTTCCAAGTCACCTTCCTGCAGCGGGCCCTCAGACACCATATTGATGCTGCACTACTCAGGCACTGGGCACGGGGGGTGCCCTTCACCGGCCTGGCTGCCCTGCCATGGTGGTGTGGACTGTGCATGGGTCCTGCCTTTGGGCTAGGCTGCTTCTGTTTGGGTAGGCATCAGGTACTTCTGCTGAGGTTAGAGCCTGCACCCACCCAGCTAAGGGGGCTGGGAAAATGAGAGCCCCATGGGGAGCTCTGTGCTTTCAGAGCAGCACCCTATGTACAGAATAGGGGTACAGGGTGTGCTTCGTTGTCTCCTGGTCTGGGGAGGGGGGCAGGGGTGCACAGGTGAGCAGTGTTAACTGATGGGCCCTGCTTTAGCAGGCAGAAGCCTAATTCCTGGGAGGAGGAGTCAAGATAGAACAGCTCAGGAAATGAGAGCAAGGCAGGCAGGCAGGCAGATCTGGCCCCATAGCTGCTGGGGGAAGTAGGCAAGTGGCCGAGAGCTGACAGGAGCTCACAGGTCTCACCTGAGACTCTCCGTGGGGTCCAACTGTCCAAGGGCTTGGCCAGAGACTGGGCCTCCCAGGG
This sequence comes from Fukomys damarensis, assembly GCF_012274545.1. Classification (NCBI taxonomy): domain Eukaryota; kingdom Metazoa; phylum Chordata; class Mammalia; order Rodentia; family Bathyergidae; genus Fukomys; species Fukomys damarensis. Next base: position 64,482,925 of record NW_022900935.1, read on the forward strand.
GTCAGGATGTGCAGTGCCCCGGGCCCAGTTCTCCGTCGGACTGTGGGAGCTGCTCCCCCATGCCCCGCCTTGAGCTCTGTACCACAGTCCAGCTGCTGCCTGCCATCTGGGCTACAGCTGTTTCATGCTGGCCTCAGCCACCCTGCCCCACACAGCCACCTGGGCAGTTCTGCACCCCAGCTGCTGGTCTCTGAAGCCCAAGTGGGCAGGAAAACTGGACAGGGCACCCCTTTCCCCACAGCTTGGTCTGAGGGGACCCTGGCCCCAGTAGGCTGAGAGCCTGGGACGGGAGGCTCAAGGCCAGGCAGTCCAGTTGCAGTTTGGGCCCCCTTCTTGATTCCCCAAAGCCTCCTTTGCTCTACCCCCACTCATTCATCAGCAGGCCCCCCGAAAGCCCACACCAAGGGCTGTCTGGTAGGGAGAGTGGGGGTGGTGGCACTACAGTCATCATGGCCCAGCCTAGGGACCGGAGAAGGAGGGAGCAGGGTCCTGTGTTAGGCCCACCTATCAAGGACTGATACTGGGGACTGTCCTCTCCTGAGTCACCTGGCTCAGTCTCTTGAGAATCTGGTGGGCCTCTTCAGGGCTGATGTGGGCAGCCAGGTCACCTAGCAGAAAGGGTCACAGCCCTCTCCAGAGGAATCAGAATCTCTTCCCTCCTAGGGGAAGGTGGGAGGAAGTGAATACCTGCACACACACACCCCCCCACAGATGGCCAACTGTGGACCAGTTTGACCTTCTGGCCTCAGGCTGTGACCCTGAGGGCCTTGGCAGGACTCCCCCACCCCTACCTGGCCCTGCACACAGCACCCCTGCAGTTGAGCCCTCTCCTCCCTGTGTGGCCAGCTGGGTCATGGGCCTGCCTGACACTTACTGGCCTGGTTAACTGGAGAGGAGGTCAGGGTCCTTGAGAATGTCCATTCCAAAGAGGGGGTGGTGGGCATGGAAGGGGCCTTTGGTGTCTGTGGCAATGGGGCTTCTTGGGGCATCCAGTGAGTGCTCCTTGTCCTTCCTGGACAGGGGAGGAGCAAGTGCTTGGGCAAGTCCGGCACTGGGCACCAGGGGAGGGTAGAGAGGCCGCCCCTCGGTCTGGGCCGCTCAGCTCAAGCCTGAGGCTCTCAGGAGCTGCAGCCACAGAGCCATCTCTCCAGCTGCTGTCCCCAGGCTCCTGCAGCGAGGGCCAGGACTGCAGCCCAGGGAAGCCAACCGGCCATGTGACCTTCTGCCCGTCTCTCCCTCCCACCCTGTGATCCGCACGTGGCCTCTGGGGAGGCAGAAACAAACCCTCAGATCTCTCCACCGGGAACCTTTTAGCGCCAGGGACATCAAAGGGGGCAGCGGGGGCGGCGGATGCTTCTCTTAAAGGGCCATGCCACTTTTAATTCAAAGCAGATCCTGGGAACAGCTGTCTAGCTCTGCAGGAGGAAGGACGCTGGCAGCAAGGAGAAGCAGAAAGGTGGTGGCCAGGGGCCATCCTGCCCTCCCCAGGGTGCCGCGTTTGCACCTCACAATCTAGTTAAAGCACAGAGGGCATATGAGGGCCAGCACAAGAGCCACCCTCGAAGCAGGCCTGTCCTCACATCATCCTACAGAGGCCTGTCCATCTCTCAGAAGAGGAGACAGAGGCTCCACAGGGGAAGGCGTGGCAGTGGGGGGGCGATACTGGGAATTTATACTGAACCCAACAGTGCTCTACAACTGAGGTACACCCCAGCCCTTTATATTTGTTACACTGGGGGTTGGACTCAGGCCTTCACAGAGACCTACATCTGCATTTTTTTTTTTTTTTTTTTTTTTTTTTTTTTTTTTTTTTTTTTTTTTTTTTTTTTTTTTT
>NW_022900935.1:64484919-64489242 GCF_012274545.1 Fukomys damarensis
TTTTTTTTTTTTTTGGTACCAGGGATTAAACTCGGGACCTTGAGCTTGTGGGGCAGGCAGCGGAACCACTGAGCTAATGATGTATTTAATAAAAGAAATACCAGCCAGGGATTTAGCTCAGTGGTTCCTCTGCCTGCCTCACAAGACCAAGGACCCGAGTTCAATCCCTGGTACCAAAAATAAATAAATAAATACATAAACAAATAAAATAAATACCGCCCTGTGGTTTTGCTTGACTGAGTACGAGTTGAGAGTCTTACCTTCCCAGGTGTCTGGCTGCCTATTGATGTATGTATCAGAAGGTTCCCTGACGATCGTCCTGTCTTGGCACTGTGACACAGGGCACAAGCAGCAGGCACGCTTGGCAGGTTTTATCCTCAGCAGAGAGAGGAGAGAAAACAGCTGCCCAAGGAGCTCTGACACACAGTGGAACAGAAAGCACAAGAATGGAGCAGAAAATAGCCCCTGTGCTGGCAGCTCAGCACGTCTGGAAAGAGCCCCAGGCCAGCCCCAGGGTAATCTGCAAGCTCTTCTCTGAGCTGGGCTCAGGGCCTCCCACAGCCCACGAGCACTTACTGCCCACAGAGAGTGGCTTGCCTGTGAGGTCACTGTTGTGGCTGTTCCTATGCCACAGGTGAGGCCCTGAGGGCTAGGCAGGGTCTGCTCTGTGCTGAGGCCAGAAGCAAGGAGGTGGCAAGTCTTGCTCTAGTGCAGGCAGGTGCCTGGCCTTCCTGCCTCAGCCGGTCCAGTTCCAAGGGGCTGACTGGACTATGTGACAGCCTAACCTCAAGCAGGGAATACATTCCACACTAAATCAGCCACCCAACTGTGGAGGACTGCAGTGAAGACAGCATAGGGGATATGTCTTCTGTCACCTGTGGGTCAGAAGAAGGCTCTACAGCTGTGTCCTTCCTAAATCCTCAGATGAACTTGCTCATCTTTGTTAAGAGAAATACAGACTCCAAGGGAGACAGAAGTTGGCTTCCTGCGGGGTTGGGGGGGTTGTGAATCTGGCCACAGCTCATTTTATTCTTATAACTTCTGAATTGAATAAATATTTTAAGGGTTCTTTTTTTTTTTTTTTTTTTTTTTTTTTGGTACCAGGGATTGAATTTGGGACCTTGTGCTTGCGAAGCAGGCTGAAGACCCACTGAGCTAAATCCCCGGCTAAATAAATATTTTAAACAGTCAAGAAGTAACAGTAAACAAAGCATGGGCCTGGGAGCGCTCTGGGAGGCTACAAGATGATTCCAAGTGCGGAGCCTAGCTTGGGCAACTTAGGGACTAAGTGACATCCTGTCTCCAAAGTGGAGGATCTGGAGGTGTAGCTCAGTTTGAAAGCCCTGGGTTCAATGCTCACTACGGCAAAAAATAAAAAAATAAAAAAATTTAAAAAAAAGAAAGAAAAAGAAATGAGATAGGAAAGATACCACTGCAACATTAACTATGGGTTAGTGGTATGATACTGATGGTAGATTCTTCCCATTTGATGTAACAAAATGGTGATTATATCATAGAATGACTTTATTCCTAGGAAATACACATGAAAGTATCAGTTGCAAAAGGACACGATGTCTTCACTTTGTTCCGAAATGGTTCAGAAAAGTTTTGTACATATCTGGAGAGAGAATATGACAAAGCAAATGGGAAAACAAAAAACTGCTTAGTCTGGCTAAAATGTATTAGGAGATTCTTTTTGTTGTTGTTGTTTTGTTTGTTTCTGTTTTTTGAGGCCTTAAACTCACTACACAGCCTCACTATGTCCTTGAACTCAAGGTGATCTTCTTGCCTCAGCCTCCGAAGTGCCAGGATCACAGGTGTGCACCACCACAACCAACTTACAGGAATTTCTTGTACTGTTCTTGCAACTTTCACTCTTCTTCCCTTCCTTCTCTTCCTCTTTCTCCTCTTTCTCCTCTCCCTCCTCCTCAGCCTCTTCTCTGCCCTCCTTTCTTGTTCTTCTTCTGTGGTGCTGGGGATTGAGCCTAAGAATGCTAGTAAGTACTCTACCATTGAACTGCACTCCCAGGCCCTAACAAGTTTAAAATATAGTAATAAGAAGTTATCAGGCCTGGATTTAGCTCACTGGTGCTGCATTTGCCTGGCAAGCACAAAGTCCTGAGTTTTTTTGTTTGTTTTTGTTTCTTTTTGAGACAGGGTCTCACTTTGTAGTTGAGACTGACCTAGAACTCACAATGTAGCCTAGGCTGGTCTCCAACTCACAGTTATCCTCCTGCCTCAGCCTACTGAGTGCTGGGATTACAGATGCGCGCCACCACACCTGGCACAAAGTCCTGAGTGTGATCTCAGGTACAAAAAAAAAAAAAAAAAAAGAAGAAGAAGAGGAGGAGGAGGAGGAGGAGGAGGAGGAGGCGAAGGACGAAGTAGTTGTTATTCCCTACCAAGAAAACAACAAAATAAAACGTAGCATAAGAACCAGCAGGGAAGAGGTCTCACTGGCTAAGTTTGGACCAATCAGATAGAGATGTGACACAGTGACAGAGACAGAGCACTTGCATTCAAGGACATAAATTCAGCCCTCGCCCAGCAAGCAAAAGAAAACCAAACCGAACCAAACAAACAAACTGGAAGTATGATAAACTTGGAAAGTTGTAATTCAGCAATAATGAATTAATTTGTCAATTGATGCTAAAACTATTGGGTAAATGGTTAGGGGGAAAACATGCTATTTGTGGTCTCCAAGAATTACTGACCTTGACCATGGAGGACTCTGGCTTATCTCTGCCTGACTGAGTGGTCCAAGTCACGTCCTTACTCTCAGGGGAACTGGTGGTCTAGATTTCCTAATGGCCTGCCACTCACGTCACCCTGCTGCCCCAAATATTCACCTGGGGGAATCTGGACCACAGGACAGGAATCTGTTTCAAAAGAAAACAGCCCAGACTCTTGGAAAATGCTACTGTCTCAAAACATGAAAACAAACCACAGGTGGTGCTCAGGCACTATGTAGAGCTCAGGGAGGCTCTGAGGTGGCAGAGTGTGGACAGAAGGCTGCAAACAGGAGCAGTGTCCCTGGGGTTGAGGCCATCAAGAGCGTTCCTGTTTTCTCCCATGTGCATGGAGGTATCACGCATTTGTTTGTCAACATACAGGTATGTGTGACATGGGCATGTTGCCGAGATGGGACTGCACATACACAGGGGAGGTGTCACTGGAATAAATGACAGCTGATGACTGCACAGTTCTCCAGACTCTTCCGTGCACCTCAGCCCTGGCCAGGAGTCCACAGGGCCACAAAGAGGCATGAGGACACATGAGGAGGACCAGGGCCAGGCAACCAAATGGGGCAGAGTGGGAGCCAGAATTCGCTCAGAATTTAGCTAAATCCATATAGCAGCACAATTTATAATAATAGCTAAATCTTGGAAACAGCGCTTATTCCCATCAACAAATGAATGGATAAAGAAAATGTGGCATTTATATACCATGCATTGAACCTGGCATAGTGGCACACACCTATAATCCCAGGACTTGGGAGGCTAAGGCAGGAGAATTGCCACAAGTACAGGTCCAGCCTGGGCTACATGGTGAGTTCACGGCCAGCCTGGACTACACAGACAGACTGTCTTCAAAAAACAAAAAACAACAAAAGAAATTATTATGGTCCATTAAAATTTTTAAAAATTAGTTTATATATAATGGCATACTACTCCACCATAAAGAAGGACAAACTAGAGTCGTTTGTAAGAATGACATTATTGTCTTAAGTGAGATAAATCAGACTCACAAGTTTAAATCTTGCAGTTTCTCTTGTGTGAGAAACCCAAAGGGTAAACAAAGAGCATAATGGAGGACTGGGAAGTAGGAAGAGCAAGTTCACATGGGAAGGGGAAAAAGAGCAGGGGGAGGGGGAAGAGAAGGAAGAGAAACGGGAAAAAAAGAATAGAGGGAAAAAATGGAAACAAAGCTTTTGTAACTAGGAAGGGGAAAAAGGGTTGGCGGGATGGGAGGGGAATGGGAAAAAGAAGAATCAAGGTATATTACGTACAGGTACAAATTCTCTGTGACAAATGTGATCAATATGTATGACAAATATGTACTAATAAAGTATAAAGTTAAAAAAAAAAGAATTTAGCCAAGTCCAGGAAGATCTGACAAGAGTGGCTCAAGTGCTGAGGCCAGGCACCTCCATGACAGGAGCTATTTGTAGAACGATCCCCTGAAGCCTGGGTCCCCTGAGGGCCCCACTCAGCGTGGGGCTTGGCCACTGTAAGTCCTCCAGGGACCCTGGCTGCCGCTGGATTGTGGCCCACTCTAGGGCTCCTGCCTCTGACTCCATTCAGGTTTACCGGGATCTTCACA
>NW_022900935.1:64489291-64489703 GCF_012274545.1 Fukomys damarensis
GGGGGGGGACGACGACAGGCATTTCATGCCCCCTTCAGCTCTGAAGGAGGAGAGGCCAAGAGCAGGCCAGGAGCCTGGGCAGTGGATAGCTCTATGGGTAGATGGTGACCACAGGGAGAGGTGGCCGAGGTTAGGTCCTGGTGCTGGAGTGGCAGAGGGCAGGAGGGTGGTGTGAGAGCAGCGACCAAGGTCCGCTCAGGTCTGGCCCGCGGTGGCCGCTGGGCTTTCTCAAGGACCCGCGCTGGTGGCCAACTAGCAAGTGTGGACGTCCGGTCGGAATCCTGCGGCCCACGGGGCACCTGTCGGGCGAGACCTTATCCCCGGGCCGCTGCCAGCCTTTCTCGGTAGAGGCTCTGGGCCGCGAGGTCTGCCACTCAGCCCAGAGTTGGCCTAGAAGTGCTAAGGATTCCCG
>NW_022900935.1:64490079-64532062 GCF_012274545.1 Fukomys damarensis
CTCCTCCGCGGGACCTGGCCTAGGCGGTTCCCGAGGGCTAGGCGGGCGCCGGCGACCTCTAGAAGCGCCCTGCCAGCTGCTCTGCTTGTGTCCCCGCGAGGGTCCCCGAGTCCTCTGCGTTTGGCCAAACCCAGTGCCTCCGCTTCGTCCCTGGAGTCCGCCGGGACCCCAACCAGCCGGCTTCGTGCCCGGAAGTGGATTTTGCCTAGTCACTCGCTGTGCTTTTGCTGAACGTAGCTTGGGACCTGAAATGAATTAAATTTAAAAGTGTTTATTGAGCCCCTGCTGTGGGGTACAGTGAGCATGCCAAGGGACACACCACCCTTGTCTGATAGCTCACCGAGTGGGGTACGCACAGTTCAAAAGAGGGAGTTCTGGGAGATTTGGTAGGACCTCCTGAAAGGACTAATTTGGGCTGGCTGAGGGGAGCTTGGCCTTCAGGGAGCAGGGGTGAGGCTTGGGGCAGAGGAACTGGTGCACTGTAGGCTGCCAGGCTTGGATGGGTAGGTTTGAGTTTGAGTTTTATTTCCTAGATGTGTGTGTAGGAGAATCCTAGGGCATGTGGTAGGATCTTCCTGTGGAAAGAGGCCCTCAAGAGCCCGGAACATGAGACCAGGCATGGACAATCTGTGGCCATAGGACTAGGGCACAAGGCAGGACATGGAGGTCTTCTCAGGAAGAAGAAAGAGTGGACAGGATTTGTGGATCTCCTGCTGAGGTGTTTATTGGGCTGCACATTGAGCGGCCTTATACTGAGTTTTGCTTGGGCACAAGCCAGCCAGCTCATCCTTAAGTGGACTCTGTGCCTGCAGAGTCAGTGCCCTGGCCCCACACGGGGGGTCACTGTCCTCTTGTTTTTCAGGTTCTGGAGGACACATGCCGGCGACAGGACTTCAACCCCAGTGAATATGACCTGAAGTGAGTTTGGACTCACCTGTGGGGCCCAGATTGTCTGCTCACAGCACTGACGCAAAATGTACTGACCGTAGCGTACTTAAACAACAGAAGTTTATTCTTTCCCAGTTCTTGAGGCCAGAAGTCTATAAAATCAAGGGGGTAGCTAATCGTGGTGGCTCATGCCTGTAATCCCAACACTTGGGTGGCTGAGGTAGGAGGATCACCTAGAGTTGGAGGCCAGCCATGACTATGTAGGGAGACCCTATCTCCAAAAAAATCTTCTTCCCCAAACAAAATCAAGGTGCTGACAGAGCTGTATTCCTTTTTCTCACCCAGTTTTTACTGCTTATTAATACATGTTTATGTAATGATTATATTCCTTCTGGGGAGTTGGTACATATACATAACACATTTCAGTTATTTTTTCATCCCCTTTTCCTCCCCTCCCTTCTGCTTCTCTCCATCTCCTGATCCCCTTCCCATTTGAAAAATTACAGAGCACTTCTTGAACTTGGGTGTCATCTCTGTGCAGGGGTCATGCTAGTCTCTGTATTGTTCCAGTTTTAGTATATGTGCTTCAGAGCTGTATTTTGAACATCCTCAGGGAAAGTACTTCTTTTTCCTCTTCTAACTTCTGTGGGCCCAATAGTTTCTTGGCTTGTAGCTGTGCTATTCTAGTCTCTGCCTCTGTCTTCACATGGTTTCTTTGTCTTAGGACAATCTTGGGAGCCTATGGCATTTGTGCTGCAGGGGGCTGTTTGTATTATTAACAGCTCTAAAAGAAGGACTGGGGATTTTGCTCAGTGGTCCCATACCTGCCTGGCAAACGAAAAGTCCTGAGTTTGATTCCAACTACTGGGAAATAAGAAAGGAAAGTTCTAAAAGGTTCACTGTCTTATTTGTGTGTTTTTTTGGTACTGGGGATCAAACTCAGGACCTTGTGCTTGTGAGGCAGGTGTGGTGCCACTGAGCTAAATCCCCAGTGCTTTTATTTTCTGAGAGAAGGTCTCCGTGCCATTGAGCAGCATCCATGGCCCTCAACATTCTTTTTTGTTTTGTTTGTTTTTTGAGACAAGGTCTTGCTGTGTAGTTTAGACTGGCTTGAACTCACTGTGTAGACCAGGCTAGCCTTGAATTTGCAGTCCTCCTGCTTCAGCTTCTGGAATGCTAGGATTATAGGCATGTTGTGATGACTTCATTCCACATTCTTTTTTTTTTTTTTTTTTGGTACTGGGGATTGAACTTGGGGCCTTGTGCTTGTAAGGCAGGTGGCAGAACCACTGAGTTAAATCCCCAGCTCTTGTTCCACATTCTTAATTGCAAATAATGTAAAAAGATCTATATAGGAAATAAGCTCACATTCAGAGGTTCTGGGGGTTAGAACACTGGTGAATCTTTTTGGGCCCCACCCAGTGTTGGGCATAGAGGGGGATGGCAGGAAGCAGGTGTGATGAGAGTGACCACTTCAGCTGGGGCCTGATGCCTATTTGAGAGTGCCTGTGGCAGCAGCGTAAAGCAGGGTTGTTTTTGAGAACTCCCCTCAGCCTTCTTTCCATGTGTTTTTTACTGAGGGTTTGCTTTTGGCCCTGCCCCTGTCTCAGAGTGCAGGCATCTCCCTCAGCCTGGCTGGAGACTCACGTTGCCATCTTCCTGCTCTTTTCCTTGCTGTTTAGGCTGGACACTGAATCAGTGCTACACTTCTCTTTCCTTCCCAAAGGCCCTGCAGGTCAGGGACCTGCCTCTTGCCTCTTGTCTCTGCAGGTGTAACTCTGCTTTTGCAAGCCATAGGAGGTGAGGGAAGCTGCCCTACAGCCTAGATGGGGTTGGGGCGAGTTGGGTTGGCTGGGTTGCATGTGGCTGTGTTCTGTTCTCCAGGTTTCAGAGGACGGTGCTTGACCTCTCTCTCCAGTGGAGATTTGCCAATCTGCCCAACAATGCCAAGCTAGAGATGGTGCCTCTGTCCCGGAGTCGCGAGGGGCCCGAGAACATGGTATGTTGCTGGCTGTGAGTCTAGCAGGCCTGCTCCTCTGGCTCGCCAGACCAGCAGAACCCAGGGTAGTTCCACGGTGTGCGAAGGGTGGGCCGTGGGCCTGGAAAGGGCTGGGAAGAGTCCCGTGACCCAGTCTGTTTTTCTGGCCAGAGCCATGTGTTCTACTCAAATACCTAATGACTGGAAATGAGAGTTTTCAGTGTTCATGCAGGTTTTGTTACTGTTATTTTTGGTGGGTTAATGGTGTGCATTTGTGCTAGTTTGTCAGCAGCATTCACCCACCAGCCTGATGTGCAATCAAAAGATGTGTAGAACTCAAAAAGCTGTATGGAGCTGGCCAGCTGCCAGCTCAGAAGGGCCCCAGGCCTTGCCGGGCTTCTGTGGCAGGGCTCACTGGACCCAGCTGTGGCACTGCCTGCAAGCGCACAGCTCCTTCCCAGTCATATTGTGAGTGTCTAGAAGCATTAGGAGGTCAGCTAGGTTGTCACATGTGAAAATGGCAGCTGTGGCCATTGTTGCTTTGTTTACTGTGTTGCTGCTGGATCATTGACTTATGAGATAATGTATTTTTCCTTTGCTGCCAGAAGGTACTTTAAAAAAATTTTTATTTTATTTTTTTGGTACCGGAGATTGAACTTGGGACCTTGCGCTTACGAAGCAGGCGGTGGAACCACTGAGCTAAAAATCCCTGGCCTATGCTTTTTAAATTTTTGTCAGGAGACCAGGAGGCTCGGCCTGTGCCGTTTGTTACTTCCTAAAGCCACTGCTGGCCCACGCCAAGCCAGAAGTCGAGTGGCTGGGACTGACCCTATCCCTGATCTTTTTGTGTTACTGCTGCTTTGTGGAAGGAACCCTGATTCCTCTGGGGATCCCTGGGAGGCGCATGGGGTTGAGAGGCTTTGGCCCTTGTCACATGGAGCAGCTCCTCCTCTGTGTCATTGAGACTTAATGTAAATGCACTTGAAAAAATCCTGTGGCTAAAACAGCATGGTTTATCATGACTTTGAGAATTGTACACTAGGCTGTGGTATATGGGCTGATGGTGGCATTCGGGGTTTCTTTTCTCTTATGTTCTCTCTTGTGGTACTGGGGATTGAACCCAGGACCTTCATGCTGAACCATGTATTCTAACCCTTTTTATTTTTTATTTTGAGATAAATTCTCACTGAGTTGTTAAGTTTCCCAGGCCAGACTAGAATTCACAGTACTGCTTTAGCCTCCCAGAGGGCTGAATTACAGGCATGTGTCATGGCTAGATGGGTGTTTCTCCCAGAGAGGATGTTGTACTTGTGTTCACAGCCAGGCTTTGTAAATTAGCACATCTGTCACTTGCTAGATGGGCCAGAAGGGACTTTTCCTCCTTTCAGATTACAGCCTCTCTTGATTGGGCACAAAATTATTAAAATTAGATTTGTAAAAGCAGTGTGCTCAGTTAAGAAAAAAGCTGAGAAAAACACAGTGTGTGTTGGTTGTCTATTGCTGGTAACAGATTATCCCAAACCTGGTAGAATGGCACCCAACACTGACTAACGGGGCTGGCTTGGAAGCAGCTCTGCTCAGAGTGTCTGGTAGTTTTGAGGGGGTGCTGCTGGGCTGGGAGTGAGTCTGTGATGGCTGCCACCTGTGGCACCTGCACACGGGTGTGCATGCCCTGCACATGTTTGCACAGCCCTCCAGGGGCCTCCTTGTGAATCTCCCAGGGAGTCCTGGGGGTGCGTATTCTGGAACTGCCACAGGATGGCTGCTCTTGTTCCTAATGAGGCTCTTGCATTCTGCCCTCCAGGTTCGGGTGGCTTTGCAGCTGGATGACGGCTCCCGGTTGCAGGACACTTTCTCTTCGGGTCAGACTCTCTGGGAGCTCCTCAGCCATTTTGCACAGACCAGGTGAGCATCGGTGGGCAGGTCCCTAGGCTCGTTCTGCCCCTCTCAGCAGAGGTGCGTCCATGGTCACCCCGCTGGCCTGACACCCACACTGCTGGCTGTGCAGACTTGAGACCTGCTTGCCATTCTGCACCGATAGGTGTGGGTTGGCCAGTGGCTCATCGTCCAGGTCCAACAGCCCTGCCAGCCTACCAAGCAGAGCAAGGGCAGGCTTCTGCGCTGTGGAGATGAGAGTCCCTAAGGGCTAAGTGTGTGATTCCCTGCTTGTGTTTAATGTGTTTCGGTGATCCTTGGGTAGAACAGGCAGATGGCCATGTGATAGCCCCTCTGTTGGCAGCCTCTCAGTGTAAAGCTCTGGTATGGAAAGAAGTTTGTTTAATGATACAGTTCTGTGCTATCTCGTTTGTTGGTTAATACTTTGAACTTATTCCTGATGAATGAAGGGTAGCCCTTTTAAGTCCAGGTCTTATATTATGGGATGCAAGTTTTTGCTTTAAGGCCTCAGCCAGCAGAATGGAAGAAGTGTTAGTTGTGTGACTGTAGGTGAGCCGTTTGCCTTCTCTGGGCCCATGGCGCCTCATCTATACCACGGGTGTTGTGCAGGTGAGCTGAGCCAATGTGTTGACTACTGAAAACAGATGCTAGCATAGTGGTGTGTGGGAATCTGAAGGTGACTCTGAGTGGATACTCATAATGGACCATGGCAGGGGGGCTTTGTTGTAGAAAAGCCCACTCTGATCAGGCATTTGTGCCCAGCTGCCTCAGGTGCTGTGCTAATGGATAGGGTCACTGGGGTGTGCAGGCTGTGGTCTTAGAGACCCAACTTCAGCAGTCTCCAGGGGCAGGGAGATTAAACCAGATTGAATTGGATTTAAAGAACAAGTAGAGGGGCCAGGGATTTAGCTCAGTGGTGCCACTGCCTACTCACAAGCACAAGGGCCTGAGTTTGATCCCTATTACCCCCCACAAAAAAAACAACAACAAAAAAAACATGCCGGGTGTGGTGGTGCACGCCTATAATCTCAGCACTCTGGGAGGCTGAGGCAGGAGGATCACTGCGATTTCGAGACCAGCCTGGGCTACATAGTGAGTTCCAGGTCAGTCTCAACTACATAGTAAGACTGTCTCAACCCTCCCCCGCCAAAAAAAAAAAAAAGACCAAAAAAAAACACGCAAAACAAAACAATAGAGGGTGAGGCATGGTGGTGGATGCCTGTAATCCCAACATTCTGAGAGGCTGAGGCAGGAGAATCATGCATTTTAAACCAGTCTAGTCAACTTAGGAAATTTTTTTTTTTTTTTTTAAAAAAAAAAAAAAAAAGTTACTAAGTTGACTAGACTGGGTTAAAATGCATGATTCTCCTGCCTCAGCCTCTCAGAATGTTGGGATTACAGGCATCCACCACCATGCCTCGCCTCTATTGTTTTGTTTTAGGTGCTCTTTTTTTGTCTTTTTTTTTTTTTTTTGTTTTTTTTTTTTTTTTTAAAAAAAAAAAAAAAAAGTTACTAAGTTGACTAGACTGGGTTAAAATGCATGATTCTCCTGCCTCAGCCTCTCAGAATGTTGGGATTACAGGCATCCACCACCATGCCTCGCCTCTATTGTTTTGTTTTAGGTGCTCTTTTTTTGTCTTTTTTTTTTTTTTTTGTTTTTTTTTTTTTTTTTTTTTTTTTTTTTTGGTTTTTTTGAGACAAGATCTAGACTGACCTAGAACTCACTATGTCACCCAAGCTGGTCTCAACTCACAGCAATACACCTGCCTCAGCCTCCCGAGTGCTGGGATTACAGGCATGCGCCATGATGCCCGGCAGTAACTTTTTTTTTTTTTTTGGTACAGTGATAGAACTCAGGCCCTTGTACCTGTGAGGCAGGCAGTGAAACCACTGAACCAAATCCCCACCCTCAACTTAGTAACTTAATGAGACTCTATTTCAAAATTAAAAAGGGGGAGATATAGATTAGTGCAAAGGCCCTGGGGACAGTTCTCACCCACAATAAATGAAAAATAATGGAGGCAGGCTTGAATGTTAATGTGAGAGAGGATGCCTGAACATAGTAGCTGCATCATTGTCCTCAGAGGCCTGGCAAAGTCCAGAGGAGTCAGGGCTTGAAAGGCACATTTGTGAGAAGGGATCCTGGAAATGTGGGGGTGTAGGAGTCAATAGTGCCTTAGTAAATGGCATGTCTCAGCTGGAGCTGTGAGGCAGATGAGGGGGCCCTGCCTCTGCATGGAGCGCACAGGGCCTGGGGCTGACACTGGTCAGGTTGCAGGGCTGAGCCCCTATGGGCGTGGAGGCTTCACCTTGGTGAGTGAGGTCAGTCCGAAGGTCAGCCAGAAGCCTCTGGGGGCCCTGTCCTGCCATGACAGAAGACCCTTATCAAGGGATGTCATGTGAGATGCAGGACCTGGCCAAAGAAGCTGATAGCTGTCAAGGTGAATGGCAGGCCTGAAGCCCCTGAGGGGCAACAAGCACCTTCAGAATCTTTTTTTAAATTTTTTTTTTATAATGGTGCAGTGGATCAAACCTGGGACCTTGCCCTTGTGAGGCAGGTGGTGAAACCACTGAGCTACATCCCTGGCCCCACCTTCACAGTCTTATATGAGGACCTTATTGTCCTAGGGTTCTCTGTGTTGCCGTGGTCGCAAAGTCAGGGTAGAATGAGCTGCTCCTGGTTCAGGGCGAAGGCCCAGGTTTTTCTGACACTTGTGGAGTCTGCTGCACCTCTACAGCTGGGTTCTGGGCTCCACTGTGGTGCCAGGGCCAGGTGTTCTCAAGCAGGGAGCGGTGGCTGCAGGTAAAGCTAAACAAGCATGGACAACATGAGTCAGGATGCAGGGAGATGCCGTCTAGGCCAGGACACTGTTCCCAGGTGGTACCCCAGCTGTGTGGAGGATCAGGGTGCTCAGGTCCACTTTATGGTTGTTCAGTCCTCCAAAGGAAACAAAGAGAGTGTGAACCCAGGTGTCCTGGGTTGGCCCCTGAGGAGGGGCTGAGGATACTAGGAAAGGTGGGGGACACTGATACTTACATAAACCCCTTAGGACCGGTGAGTCCTGTAACTGTGAAGGAGCAGGGGAGGAAAACGTGGGGGCACCTTCCTGTGAGAGGAGGGAAGGTCATGGGGACCTCCCAGGGAGGTCACGGCCCGAGTTCACAGCCTTGGGGTCTGAGCAACAGGTGCAACCTATGAAGAGTTTGTACACAGGAGCGTTGAATACAGAATGATTTGTACTTGGCTTTCTGTTGTGTGTCACGACTGTTTTCCTAAAGATTGTCACAGTCACTACCCGCCAAGTCATCTTCTGTGAATGGACATGCTGCCTAGCTTGTGTACTGGGTCAGTGCCAGCAGTGAGTGGCTCAGTGTATGGCCTGCACCTGCTGAATTGCTCCCTTGGGGTAAGTCCAGAAGCAGACTTGCTTGGCCATTGTTAACTTTCACTTCTGAAAGTTCAGACCCCAGAGTGTCTTGGAAGCTGGCTCCCATGTTTTACGAAGCCGAATGGAGGCCTTGTGGTAGGTGCGTTTCCAGCATCACGGCGAGGGCTACATGCCCCAGGAGCGGGTGCATCATGATGTCCTGAGAGGGAGGGAGGAGCCTTGCTCTAGGAATTCTGTCTTCAACTGGCTTTCCCCTTGATGCCTTCTGAAAGCTAGGAGGGTCCAGGAACTACTGAGTGCCGTGCCTGTGGGTGTGTGTATGGGGGTGCCAAAGTCAGTGTCTATAGGGGTACTCATGAGCCCTCAGAGGTGAGTGTGCTGTCAGAATCAATGCGGATTTGTATGTTTGGGAACCACCAGGCATTTCCTGGTGTAGAGGCAGCATGTGTTTGAAAGGCAGCTTCTTTCTAAACATGGACATGGTCCAGCTCTGACCCCCAGTGTCTGGATCAGTGCTGGCCACTGGGAATACCACACAAGCCACACTTGCAGGCCGCAGAGGTAACTTACAATTTTGTAGTAACCACATTAAAGAAAAAGTAATAACAGGTGTAATTAATTTCAGTAATATGTTTAATTAACTTAGCACACCCAAAATATCCTTTGAACATGTGATCAGTAGAGGGGTCATGTGCATTGGTAGACAATTTTTGAAATCCAGTGTGATTTGAACTTGGAGTTTGTCTCCCCCTGGCTGGCCACTGTGCAGATAGGACTGAGTGCTCCTCCTGCTGCTTCCTGGACTCTGCTGAGAGGGCTCAGGGCTGCTGGCTCTGGGGTGCCCCATGTTTCTGTAATCTGATGGTTCACCCATCACATGAGCTTGAACAGCCACCCTGATCTCCAGGGGACCTGCTTTTGCCTGCCCAGATTGGGCCTATACTTTAATTTAGGCTTCTGAGATGAAATGCCCCTTCAGTGATTAGGCAAGGCATAGACCGAGATAAAGGTGTTATCACTTGAAGGGCCTGGGGCACGTGGCCACACATGGTGGCGGTCAGGAGTGTGTGGAGAAAGGTACCCAGAGGCTTTGTTCAGGCAGGTTTGTTCACCATGAGCTCCAGGATGAGACTGTGGCTGTCCATTTAGTCCATGTGGGTGTGGGGTGATTGGGGCCAGCCAAGCAGGCTTCACCCAGCTGCTCCAGAGGGAGGGGTGCCAGGAGGTGTTGAGTAGGGCCAAGGTATGGGTGGGCCGTACAGAGAGCTGGGGGGGAAGGGAGAACTGGAAGCTGCATAGAGAGAGAGTTTACACTCCAGTGTAAGAAATTTTGGCTCATGTTTAACAAAGATAGTGAGGGCCTGTAACAAGGACTTAGCATCTGGCTGGCTCCTGCACTCTGTACACCAGCTATTCAGGAACTCAGGATCTGCTCTGCCACGCCACCCCAAGTCAGTTTGGGAACAGTGTGGGTCTCTTGTAAATGTCAAATTTGTGGACTCCCTACACAGGGGATTTACCCTCTCAGAGGTGCTAGCTTAGTGCCAGCTGCCTGGCGTGGTTCACCCCCTGGCCAGTTTCAGCTCCTGTGGCCAGCCTGACTCCAGTCCGGCTGTGAGGAAGTCCAGCCTTTCCCCAGTACTCATTCTGCAGGGCTGGGTGATCTCTGGAGTCACTGGGGTGTGTGGGGCTGCAGAGAAGGGCTGCCAGTGAGGACCGGCCTCTGCTGAGGGCCTGAGGGCTAGCCTGTGGCCACACTTGGGGTATACTTCTGTGCCCAGCAGGACGTGGCTCCAGGCTCCTGGCCATAGCTGATGCAACAGGACCAGGGGCTGCTGTCTTCGGGACTCTTCTAGGCTCAGTGGCCTGGGCCTCCTGGTTCCTTCCAGCCTGACAGGAGGCATGGCCTGTCACCTGTTGGTGAGACACCTGGTGCCCTCAGAATGAAGCCTCACCCTTGATGGGCCTCCTGAACTGGGAACCACATTTTGCTTGCAGTTGAAGCCCTTCCGGCTTTTGCTAGTGCTGTCACTGTGGGTTGTCCTTGCATGGGGAGAGTGCGGTGGCACCAGGCTTTTTTGGCAGTACTAGTGTTTATACCAGCCCTGTCTTGGTCAGGCAAAGGTAGCTACCCTCCTGTCTGTTGGGAGGTTTTGATTGGGCACAGTAGCATAGGCATGGGACCTGTGCCCTGGGTGGTGCCTTGCACTCTGTGTGAGTGAAGCACATAGCTCTGGCCAGGGGAGATTTGTTAGCCTTGGAGTGGGGCTTCGTGGATTCCCCAGCATCCTCCCTCTTGGCAGAGAGGCATCTTGTGTGGGTGGGTGGGCTCTGTGGGAGCCACCAGTCTTGGTTTCTCACTCCAGAGAACTGTTTTTGGCTGTTTTGGGTCTGGCCTGAGGTACAGGAGCAGGACTTTGGGCCCTGGGGTCAGTGACACTGAGAGTGTGTGAGGTCTGTGTGGGGCTAGCGAGGCTCTGCTGCTGTCAGGACATCTCCTGGCCGTCTGTTCAGGACTGAGAGCAGTGCTTGCTGGGCCGGGTGGCACAGGTCTGGAAGCGATTTTGGCTACCCCTCCCCCAGCCTGTGGGCACCCAATATGTTTACAGGCTGCTTCTTCAGCAGCATGAGGGAATTTGGCCTGCCTGCTGCTCCCTTGGGAGGAGCTGTGCATCAGAGCTGGGCCACTTTGATGGTATGCCACTGTGCTGTGTCCTTGTTTGTGATTTGTGGTCCCACAGTGCCCTAGGAAAGAGCTTTGAGAAGGGGGACTGGCCGTGCTCTGCTGGCATCAAGGCCATAGGCAGCCTCAGGCCGAGTGACTTGGCCGGCTCTGTGATGACCAACTTCTTCCTGCCGTGGGTCTTATGCGTTTCAGTCTCGCACGGCAGGAACCTCAGCTTACTGACCCTGGTCTTCCTTCCTGGCCCCATTCCTCCTTCCCTCCAAGTGTCTTGCCTGCTGACTTTCTTGCCTCTCCTTTGTCATGGCTTCGGAAAGGAGAGCCTCTCAGCCTGGCCTGGGCCTGCAGCCTTTGTCACTCCAGCACAGCTTGGGGTCTTGTGTGTCCCTGATCCCTGAGGCCACGGGGTCTCTGGTGGGCCAAGTCACTGGCCCTTTGGTAAAGGGTAGGTGCTCTGGTGAGGCCTCAGAAGGCAGCTGTGGAGAACAGTGCTGGGCCCTGGGCAGGGAAGGTGGCATCCCAGGAGTGGGAAACACACACACAAGTGAAAACAAAGAACAGAGCAAGAGAAGTGAAGGAAAACGCGCCAAACCACACCACAGACAGAACTGTGCTCAGCAGCCCAGGCCCCAGATGTGGGCATGCCACAGGGGCCTGCCACTTTGCCATGAGCCTTCCTGCCTCTGGACTCAGACTTCCTTGCCCATAGCCTCCCCATCTCATGAAGGCAGGCTCACTCCTGTAGGGTGAGGAGCCATGGCTGGTGTTTCTTGCCCTAGTGGCCCCCTTGGCTTTTCAGACGTGATCATGTGGGTCAGGCCTGCCCTGTGCACATGGACATTCATACCTGTCCTCACACCTGGACATTCCTGCCATGCTGCCCTCTGCCCTTTCAGGCCTGCCTCTCCAAACCTAGCCTTTACCTAATTTTTAAATCAACTTTTTTTTTCTTTTCCTTTCTTTTTTAATCTCATTTTGTCTTACCCATCCATTCGTCTGAGATAGGATCTCACTGAGTTAAGTATCCCAGGCTGGGCTCAAACATCATCCCTCCTGCCTCAGCTGCCCAGATAGCTGGGATTAACATGCACCATCACACCCAGATCCTCCTCTGGTCCATATGCCTTGCCTTCCTGTCACAAGCCCAACTTTTTTGTTTTCTGGTCCAGACTCTGTCTGCTTAGGCTTAACAGTAGCTATGATGCCTGGCAGGATCACGACCTCTGCTTCTGCCTCATCCCTGTCTGGGCCTAGCTCCTCTTGCTTCCCTCCTTGGACAAGGATTGGCCTGCGTACACCCACTTGTTTCTGGGGTGAATTTTATGATTGTGTGTTTGGAAGTGCAGGAATGACCTTGCCCTCATTTCCCGCGGGCATCAATGTAGAAATGTTCAAGGGCCAGGAAGCAGCAGCACCTGAGCCTTAGTGGGTCAGTGTGTCTTTTAGGCTGCATGTGTGCCCACCTGGCCGTTGGACTCTGCAGAGGGGTGGTGGCTGCAGTCACATGAATAGACATGGGGTGTCTTACCAAGAAACACAGCCTTAAGGCTACAACCAAGTCCAGGTGTGGAGGAGAGAATCTGTCCTGCTGTGGTGCTTTTCAGTTGTTTCTGCTCTGTTTCCTTTTCCTGTGTCCCCAGCCATGTGATAGAGTGGCCCAGGGTGCTGCGTGTCCCAGCTGAGTCCAGGCCAGTTCTGTCGTTCTTTTCCTGCAGTCAGTTTTTGTTTCTTGTCAGGGGTTGGGTGTCTGACCTGTGGGTTGTGAGGAAGCACTATGTCACCCTGCACATCCAGGCACTGAAAGGATATGTCATAGCCTGAGTCACATGGCTGGTTGTGGTGGGGCGCAGTCTAGCTCCTTGGGGGCACTGGGCTGGGCACAGGTGAGCAGCCATGACTCCAGTGTTTATATGGGTCAGGAACTGAGGCCCTTCTGCAAAGCCCCTACACTCTCTCCGTCCCCAGAGTCTGAGTGGAGGGCACAACAGGTGGTGGGGCTCATGTCCTTGGGAACCTGGCCTCTTTGCTCTGAGTTCACCTAATGTATTTGTACCCTGGTGCTGGTCCTAGTGGTCTCTATGGACAGTGAGTCTCTTAGAGGCAGCTTCAAGTGGAAGCCAGACCCCAGGCCCCAGGATCTGTTGTAGGCCTCTAGACTTGAGCATGGCTGAGAGTGCTACATTTGGCAGCGTGCCACTTGAGGGGGTGCTGGGACTAGGGCTGCTTGTCCCGCTCTTGTGGGGCCTGGCCTCAGGGATGGGGATGGGTGGAGAAGCCCCCAGGCCTTGGACTAATGACCCTGTCGCTCCTCTGTTGAGCTGTTGGCTGCCTTCTTCTGGTGGTAGTGAGGCATAGGAGTGGTCCTGCGCAGAGTTCTGGGCTCCCAGCTGTCTGAGGGGCAGGTCCCTGAGGCTTCCTTTTCTTTCCTACAGGGAGCATCTGCAGCAGCTGGGTGAGGTGACCCCTGCCTGCATATACATGAGAGATGAGGTAGGTGCTGCCCCACTGCCAGTTGCCTGCCCAACCAGGAGGCCCACTTTCCAACCTGGAAACTTCATTGCTGTACAGTCTTCAAAGGGCGGCTGGGCAGCAGGCTGCTGAAAGCATGATGTGTTTTATGGAAAAAAGCGAGCTGCTGGCCCTGCTGGAGCCCACTGTGGCTGCTTGGCTGCTCCTGAAACCTCCCTCAGTGCCCTGTTTGTTTTTTCAGCTTCTCTCAAAGCCCAAGAGTCACAAAAGTGGTTTTATTTTAATAAATATTTGATTTGCTTCATATTTTGATCTTTTTCAAAGCTGAGGGCGACGTGGTGCAGGCAGAGCCTGGCAGTGAGGCCCTGCATTCTCCAACCCTGCCTGCCTGGAGGGACCTTCCTAGTGCTCCATCCTGTGGCCTCATAGGAGCTTTTTTGTTTCCATGCTGGCCCAGCGCCCTTAACTGGCTTAAGGGGGCAGGCACTGTCCCTGAGGGGCCTTGGAAGGGCCCTGGAGTGGATGGGACTTCCCTGTTTATGCCCAGTCAAGGTTCCCTGACCTAGAGTTGTGAAGGGTGGGGGAGCCCTAAGGGGGACATAGTTTGGGCCAGTATCCTCCCAGGAGGAGATGGTCCATGGGGCTGAGGGACTCAGCTGACTCCTTATCAGGCTGACCCTCTGGCTTGTGTGTTATGCTCGTGGTAGAGTTCAGCCCTGAGGGACTGTTTTCTCTGGAGGCAGCTCAGTGGAGGGTCAGCCTAGCCTGCCCTGAGCTGCTGTTGGGAGTGACCATGAGAGGGGAAGGTCAGCATGAAGGGCAGTGTCCCCGAGGCAATGCTGGCCAGGAGGACAGCTGTGGGTGGCTGTGGCAGTGATGGGTAGAGCTGCTGTGGCTGTAGCCAGCTGGGGTTTAGAGTAGATATTGTCACTCTTGCCACGCCAGCAGAGCCTGGGTGGCCAGGTATTATGATTTGGGACCCCATGGCTCAGAAGATCTTCAAAAGTAGGTTTTGCCAGTCAGCCCTTGACCTACTGGATAAAGGCGCCCAGCCCCTTCATGGTCCCCAGACCCATGTGGCCTGGCAGGTGCCTGTGAAGCCATGATGAAGCTGACACAGGGCTTGGCAGGTACCTGGAACTCCAATGCCTGCCTCCTGCTTACTGCTGTCGTAGGCTGGGTGGGGGCCTGGTATGGCTCTGTGAGGAAACTGGGGTGGTAAGGGGAAAGGCTTGGGGCCTTCTTTCAGCACGGTCTGTTCAAGGAGGCCTGGCATGATCTTGGCCACTTACCAGTGGTGCAGATCTGGTGTTCAGAGAGCAAATCGGGCTGTGTCAGTGTTGGTGTGGTGCCCATTCTCTGTTCCTTTTGCCCCAGGGGAGCTGGGCAAGGAGCTGTCCATGTGTGTATAGCCTCATGCTCCTCAACTCATCCAGCCTCTCCATCCTCCATAGGCATTAGCTTTGGGCAGGGCTCTGGTTGTGGTGGGGTGAAATCTAGTTCTTAGGGCCACGGGGCTGGGCTCCTTGGGGGCGCATGGCTGACTAGCTGTGACTCCAGTGTTTATATGGGTCAGGAACTGAGGCCCTCCGCAAGACCTCTGTATTCTCTCTGTCCACACTCAGAGTTTGGGTGGAGAGGACAACATATGGTGGGGCTCATGTCTTTGGGAACCTGGCCTCTTTGCTTTAAGGATATCCTCGATGCACCCAGTCTTCCTCCCTGGCCTCAATGGGCTTGGTTCACTGCCAAGGAGGGTGAGCTGGGTCAGGAGACAGAGATGGTCAGTAGTTCCTCTCTAGGTACAGGGTAGATGCATGCCGGGCCTTATAGAGCATGTGGGATGGCAAGGACAAGTGAGGGGTGAGTGGGAGAAGGTACCTGGTTAACATGGGGGGCAGGTCCTGGTGGGGGCTTTGCCCCAGGCACAGGGGTCTGAGAGAGAGGTCCACATGTCCTGTTTGTCCTCCTGTAGGTGACAGGTGGGGCCGCCCTGCGGAGCACAACCCTGCAGTCTCTTGGCCTCGTAGCAGGCAGTGCCACTATCAGGTAGGGTAGTGCGGTTCCTGGCTGGATTCTCTTCAGTTAAAAAATGTGGTCTTGCTGAGTGTGGTGGTGCACACCTGTGATCCTAGCTACTATGGAGGCTGAGGCAGGAAGATTGCAAATCTGAGGCCAGCCTGGACGACTTTTGAGGCCATGTTTTAAATTTTACAAAGCGCTAGGGATCTAACTCAGTGGTTGAGCTTTTACCTAGCATGTGCAGGGCTCTAGGTTCCATCCCCAGTGTGACCAAAAAAAGGAAGACCTTGAACGAAAGGTTGAAGAGGGACTGTGAGAGCTCAGGTGGGGCCATAGTCTTGGGCGGGGGTGGAGCCTGCAGTTGTCCTGGCAGATCCTCCTGGGCCTCCTCTCTCCTCTAGTGGTGGAATGGAGTTAGGGAACAGGCTATATGGTGTTCTTGGGAGGGTACCAGGAGGAGGGAGGGGCTTCCTGTGGCATCTCACTGGCTTTCTGCCTCCCATTCAGGTTTGTCATGAAGCAGTGTGACCCAGCCAGCAGTCAGGAACCTGGAATCATCAGGAGCAAGACTCCAGGAAGCCTGACTTGTTCCGTGTCAGCCAATCAGGCTGTTAGCAGCCCTCAGCTCCCCTTGAATTCTGGGGAGCTCAGCAGAGGAGACCTAAACCTTGCAGAGGATGCAGGCACCTTGGAGACTGGCCTTGGGGGCCCCCAAAAAGTGGATGCTCAGGAAAAACAGAATGTGAAGGAGCCCACACCTGCCCTCTTCATTCCCTTCTCTGGTGGAGGACAGCGGCTGGGGGGCCCTTCTGGGTCCTTGAAGCCTCTGGCATCACCATCAGCAAAGTTACCCACGGTCTTCTCCAGCCCTGGAGGCCCCTCTGAGCCCAAGAAATTGAAGCCTGGTGAGGAACCTCAGCCGGAGCCAGAGCCAGAGCTGGTAAGGGGTGTGCTGGGCCTTCGATTTGGGACTAATCAGCTGGGGTTGTGGAAGCCAGGGACATGCTATTGTCTTCTCAGGATATAACTTGTTCAGTTCTGTTTTTCACCCACTGCCTTGAAGCTGTCCTTCAAACCTGGCACCTGCAGGGCTTTGACAGATGCTTTGCCCATAGCACCACCATCATATTTTTGCCACCCAAGAATGTTACTACTTGGCCCTGCATTCATGGGGAATGTTAAGGCCATTACATTTTTTTTTTTTTTCGGTTTTTTGAGACAGAGTCTCACTACGTAGTTGAGACTGACCTGGAACTCACTATGTAGCCCAGGCTGGTCTCAAACTCACAGCGATCCTCCCTCCTCAACCTCCCGAGTGCTGGGATTACAGGTGTGCACCGCCACGCCCAGCAATCATTCCATTCTTTTGTGGTGACTTGGAGTGGCTCCTGTCAACTCTCTCACTGGTTGGGAGGTTTCGACCAGGTGCTTGACATTAAGAAGGTCTCTGGGCACTGTCCCATGTTAAACATTTAGTCCCGAGCCAAGTCCTTCAGCTCGTCTGTCTTCTAGTGCTGGCCAGCAGGTGTTGGGGGCACGTACAGTGGTTTATGAGGCAGAAGTAGGTGGCAAATCTGCCTAGTAGTCAGATCTGTAATGTGCATTCAAAAGCTAAGCAAGAGGACTTTGGCTTGCCTGCGCTGTACTAATGTGGAAATTTCTTTTGGCTAAGGTTAAACTCAGCTGGTAGGAGAGAACCACTTCCCCTGAGCCCTTGTGAAATGTTGCTGGCCTAGGTGAGCATCTACCACCTTGCCGTTTGTCCTGTGGTGGCATTATCGAGGAAGAATTTATTATTGCATCCAGCAACCCCATCAAAGTAGAGACCTTTTTTACATTTCCTGCAGCTGATGCTGGCTGGTCCTGTTTGTTCCCTGAGTCTCCTTCTGCTGCTATCCTGTTGATGTCCATCCCCAGCACCCTAGGGATGGAAGGGCCCTGTGTTTTGGATTGCACAGTGTGGGTGGCTATCAGGTCAGGTGCAGCTGCAGGCCTCCTTTACATCCTTAGTGGGCTCTCCATCCACACCAGCATCCCCCTCTCCTGCCTTCCCTCTGTACATGCTGGTCTTGGCCAACCACAACCACAGCAGAGCTCCTGAGCAGGAGGACACGATGTGGACCCCCACTCTTGCCTGTGGATTTCTCATTGGTGTGCTTCTGGGACTCTGTTCTGAGATCGCAGTACTCCGACTGGCATCCTTGGCACCAGAAGGCATCACCTGGGTTCAGTCCAGGTGTAGCAGTTGCTTATCCTCAGGCTCCTCTGGGTGACAGAGGACCCCTAACTCCCCTGTGTGAGTAAAAGCTTCATTGCAGGTTTCCCCAGAATATGCCTCAGGTTTGGGAAGTGTGCTGGACTCTTTCCTTGGCTTTGTCCCTGGGATGGCCCTGGGCCTCCTCAGAGTCCAGCCAAGCAGACTGCTCAGCAGGTTCTGTAAGCCAGCAGATTCTGGCCCCAGACTGGAGTGTCCCTCTGGCCAGCACCTGCATGTCCTTCACCTTCCTCTGCCCGTTGTTTCCAGCCAGAGCTGCTCTTCTCCTGCCTGCATGTGTGGCTCTGCTCTGCATGCACTTGTGGTTTGATTTGATAGATGTGGCAGGATTGGCTCAGTGGGAGAGCACCTGCCTAGTGTGCTCGAGGCCCTGGGCCCCATCGCCAGCATTATAAAACATAACAAAAAAGTTGCTAGAAAGGATTCCATTGCTGGGGGAAAACAAATTCTCAGATGGTGGCAAGCTACTGGAGGATTCTTTAGGGAAGTGACACAAAAAGGTTGTTACAATGATACTTCGTGGTGGAGGCAGCTCATCTTAGCAAGGGTTTGGGCAGGGTGGTGGCCCTGGAGTACAAGTAGCATGGACTGACCAGCTCTTGAGTGTTGATACACTTGAGGTAGGATGTGCAGAGAGGAGGTGACACCCGTCACAGCCTCAGTGAAAGTGGCCATGGGGTGGCAGGGTGATACCCCCTTGCACCAAGAGGAGCTGAGGCTGAGTCCCTGGGGCAGGTGCCAGGCACCCAACAAGCGTGGTGTGGTTGCAGGTGTCTCTGGCCAGTTCATCTGAGGAGCCACCTTGTTCCCTGGGACATCTCCCACTGGAGCTTACTGGCATTTGGGTGTAGTGAGATAGGCCAGGACCCTGACATCACCGGGAGGGGCTCCTCACCTACATCTCAAACACACGGGATGTGGTGTGCAGATGGCCAGGGCCTGCTTAGCCAGCCACACAACTCAGACATGTCAGGATGAAACCTTGTGACCAGCCAAAAGGGACATAGGTTTCCCTACACCATGTGCTCAGATGTACCACAGAGCTGCTGGAGAAGGCAGGGAGGCCTGAAGCCACAGGTGTGGGTGCGGCGCTTAGGTACAGTGAGAAGCAACGCCCCTGTAGTCAAGCATGTGGTGGGTCCAGCAGGGAAAGCCCTCATTCCTGGGGTGCAGGGAGGACTGCAGCCCAACAGGTGTGGGCTTGGCTCTGTGCTCATGTTTTCTTTTCCAAACTACCTGTCCTGGGGACACAATCAGGAGAGCAGCCAGCTGTTGGATAGCACAATTCTTTCTGGTTTCAGCCTTTGGCTTTCTTATTCTTGCTGCCCTTGTTGGCTTCCCAAGCATCTCTGAGGCCTCACTGTGTGGGGCTGGGTTCTGCCTGGAGCAGGTGGTTCACTATAGCTTTGTGTGTCATCTAGCAAGCTGCAGTAGGAGCAGCTAGGGTGGGGGCTGGGATTTCAGCGGGTCAAGACAGAGGGGCAAAAGGGGGAGCCAGTGGTGATAACTTGAGGCTCCTGGGACTATCTTTGTTTCTGTTTGTTTTCTTTTTGGTACTGGGGATCTGGGGATCGAACTCAGGTCCTTGTGCTTTCGAGGGAGGCGCTGGAACCACTGAGCTAAATCCCTGGCCCTCTGTTTTCTTTTTTAGGGGGAGGGATACTGATGATCTCCCACAGGCTGAGCAAGTTTTAGCACTGAGCCCCTCCTACCCTTTTATTTTTGAGACAGGGCCTTTAAGTTGCCCAGAATGGTCTTAAAGTTGCAATCCTTCTGCCTCAGTTTCCCGAGATGCTTGGGTAACTGGTTCAACTTTGTTTTCACACTCAAAAATAAAATAATCATGTTAGAGGAAATTTGAGAACTGAGGAACAAGTCATCCCAGCCCCTTTACTATAACACACTTAGCAGTTTCTTTCCAAAGTCCTCTCCTGGCGTGCGTGTGTGTGCACGTGAGTGTGAGTGTCAGGTAGGTGTGAGTGTGCCTGTGTGGCTGTGAGACTTTAAGTGAGTGATGACTGTGTTGTATTTCTTATACTCAGGTTTCCTTGTGTCCCCGGTCCCATAGCCCTCCTCACCCCTGTTTAGTCTGGTGTGTGTAGTTTATTTCCAGCTCTTTGAAAAATAAGGAGTGTTTGATTTTGTAAGGATTCTTAAAAGTTTCATAAGTGCTAACATCCTCTGGTGCCTCCACCTTTGCTGTCATTTTTGCTCTTTTGTGCTTATTGTTAGTGTCGGTTCTCCCCATGAGGGTTGAACTCAGGGCCTTTGTCCTGAGCTACATCCCCAGTCTGTTATGTTATTTGAGACAGGTCTTGCTGTCACTAAGTTTCCTGAGCTTGAACTTGTGATCTTCCTGCCTCAGCCTCTCAGAATGCTGGGATACAGGCATGTGCTGCAACACGCAGCAGGATGCCTTTGTTTTTAAGATGTGACCTCTGCTGCATTCTGTACCTCCTCATCCCCAGCAGGGTGAATCTGCCACTTCTGGCTCCCATTATTGCGCCCTGTGCTGACAGATCCCTTGCATTTGGTCCACATCGTCCTGCATATTTGCTATGCTCCCTGTCTTGGGTGATTACTGTCTC
This sequence comes from Fukomys damarensis, assembly GCF_012274545.1. NCBI lineage: Eukaryota > Metazoa > Chordata > Mammalia > Rodentia > Bathyergidae > Fukomys > Fukomys damarensis. The sequence continues at coordinate 64,510,268 of NW_022900935.1, forward strand.
TGACAGTTTTTGCCAGTGTGATGGGTATAGAATTATATTTCATAAAATGCAGTGTCTCTGCTGGGTATGGTGGCACACTCCTGTCAGCCCAGCACTTGGGAGGCTGAGGCAGGACGATTGCCATGAGTTCAAGGCTAGCCTGGGCTACATAGGGAGACCCTGCCTCAAACAAACAAAAAACTGGGTTGGGGTGGGATGGGGCGGGGATTTAGCTCAGTGGTTCCACAGCCTGCCTTGTGCAAGGTCCCAAGTTCAATCCCCAGTACCAAAAACAAAACTAAACATGGACTGGAGATTTAGCTCAGCGGCACAGCACCTGCCTGGCAAGTGCGAGGTCCTGAGTTTAATTCCCAGTACCAAAAAAAAAACCCCCCAAAAACAAAAAAACAAAATGCTGTGTTGAGTACAGCTCTCTGTGCAGTTGCTAGCTATCTGAGATTTATCTTCTTGCCCGTGGACGTCCCTTGCCCCACTTGCGTTTCCTTGTGCACAGATTTCTTTGTGTGTTCTAGGCAGGGTGGCCATAGCAGTTGCCTTGTCACGGTGGTGTTGATGACACCCTTTACTGAACAGAAAGTCTGTGGTCTGGTTGCACACCTCTGTCAAACCTTTGTTCCTTCTTTCGGTGTACTAGGAAGTCCTTTATCCTCTCAGGATCAAGGCACCATCTCCTGGCATTTTCTGCCCTTGGCTTTGTGACCTTGAATTTCATACAGTGGTCTTCAGCCTTCCTGGAATCCTTGCGGGGGGCTTGGCTTTTTGAGACAGGGTCTCATTGTGTAGCCCAAGCTGGCTTCCAACTCATGGCAATTTTCCTGCCTCAGCCTCTCAGGTACTAGGATTACAGGTGTGCACCATCATATCCGCTTCCCAGGGGTCATCTTTGTGAGACAGTCCAGCTGGCTTTCCTCGGTGTTAAATGAATTTTCCCAGTATTGTCTGTCAGCTCCATGGCCTCCTGCCCTGCTCTGTACCATGCTGGCTCCAGCTGTGGCCCATCTTGGAGTGGCTGCTGGAGCAAGTCACATGTTTGCCCTCCTTTGCAAAAAATGACCAGTGCAGAGGAAATGATCAAGCTATGATATATACCCCAATCCCCAGCACAGATAGTCATGTATCACAGACACATACTAGTGAGGAAAGAAAAAAGTGACCTGTCTCTTAAAGGATTTTGTCCTTTCAAATAAGCCTCAGAAAGTTTGCAGAGGGCCAGGCATTTAGCTCAGTGGTTCCACCGCCTGCCTCACAAGCACAAGGTCCCAGGTTTGATCCCCAGTACCCCCCCCCCGAAAAGAAAAGCTTGCAGGTTCCTCAAAAATCACTTCTGCACATTTCATAGAATTACATTTGCGTTTCCATTAGACTTTGGAGAGAAAGAAAATCTTGAGACTGTTTTGTTATCTCTTCGTAGACCTCATGTATTTTGTACTCAGTTCTCTTCTGTTCTTTAACAGAATTTTATTAATCTTCCTCTTCCTACATGAAGATGTCCTGTAGACCAGTTTCCTGGCTAGTGGCACAATTCCTATTAGGTTGTGACTGGCTGACTCCTTTGCTAGTCCTAGATAGTTTCTGTTGGGCTCTCTGCAATTTATGCCAGGTCTGTCTTTTTTCTTTGCAGCTGTCCTCTTGTCTTTTTGAGGGGTCACTGGTCTTTCTTGAATAGTAGCAATATGAGTGGACACCCTTGTCTTGGTCTTAAAGGGGGCAAGGTGGTTTACTTGTTAAGGATGATTGTACTGTAAAAACCCTTTTTCAGATGAAGGATGTTACTATTCCTTTTTTTTTTTTTTGTACCAGGGATCGAGCTTGGGACCTTGCACTTGCCAGGCAGGCAGCAGAACCACTGAGCTAAATCCCTGGCCCAGATGTTATATTCCTAATTGACATTTTCCTTATCACACATGAGCACTGCAGTTTGCAGACAGCCTCCTCAGTGTCAGCTGAGGCAAGGGTGAGAACCTCCTGCACCCCCAGCTCACTGTGTGGTGAGGTTCCAGGTAGGTCTCCTTACCAAGTTGCCTTGGCATTCCAGGGGTCGGTCTGGTCGCCAGCAACATGTTTTATTTTTTAGCCACACTGTTAGTCTTGGTTAACTAGCACTTTAGTTAGACTTGTAAATCTATATACATGAGACAGGCTGTGTGTTTTTCTTGTTTAATCTTTGTCCAGCTTGCATATCAGAATTGTAGTAGGATCATGTTTAGTTTTACCAGTGCCCTTCCCTTTCTGTGTTCTGGAAGTGGCACTTGAAGCAAAGGACGTCCATTGTGGAAGGTCATTGCTGCCAGCCCCAGGCCCTGCATACCACTGCACCTGGTGCCTGTGGTGGGCACGTGCTGATGGCCTAGTTCAGTGGTGACGAACCTGTGGCGTGCATGCCACAGTGGGCTATTTTTGTCGTTGAAAGCTCTAAAAGGTTCACCATTGCTGGCCTGGGTGGTTATATCTGAGCAGGCCCTCCTGGGCCGGGGCTTGGCCCTCTTCCGTGGGTCCTTTGCACTGCACCTTGCCTCCTCCTCTGGGGACTGCTTGTTGCGGGGGGTGCTATGTGGCACTTTGGCTGACTTGTCCTGGCCCTGTGTGGTTGTGACTTCCTGGCCATACATTGGAGCCCTTCAGGTTGTTCAGGTCTCAGCTTCCTTGTCTGAAGAATGAGAGTGGCCATGGCATCTGTAGTTCTCTGCTGGAGGAGCAGGTGGGACCTTGGGCAGCCATTGGTGTTGGCTGGGAGGCTCCAGGGGGTCCAGTGGCAGGCAGGAGGGCAGTACTGCCGGCAGTCCCTGAGGTACTTGCCCACAGCCAGGATCAAGTGCCAGCTTTTTCCAACTTAAGATGGTCCAGCCGATGTTTCTCCCTTCTCCTGTCTGCTGCAGGCATTTAAAGTGTTTGGTTGTGTCTGGTTCTTAACTTGGAGGTCACAATGGCTCTTTTCACCTTTGGTGATTTCCATGTCCATGAAACTCCATTCACAGAGCTCATTCTTTTTATATTTTATATATTTTTAATATGTGTGTGTATGTGTGTGTGTGTGTGTGTGTGTGTGTGTTTTGTGTATTCTGCCTTTTTAAGAGATTTCATCTCCGTAGCTTTGCTTTCTCCCCATTCTCTGTCTGGTTTCCATGTCCAATGAGTTGGCCACTAATCACTGTGGAGTGGGGAGAGTAAAGGGGACGCCCGTGGCTCCCTGCAACCTGCCTGGGTCCTGACATCACCTGTGTAGCTCATCTGCCCTGGTCTGGGTATTGTGGTAGAAAGTCTTGTCTATAATCACGAGTAGGCAGAGGGTCCTTGAAGGTCCCTGGCCAGGTCCTCTTACCCAGGGCCTTTGAGGACAGTGTATGTGTTGGTCTTGGCCTCTCGAGGGCCCAATAATAGGGAGTGGGTGTCAGACACGGGGCTTGGTGTGTAGAGTCTGCCACCATGCTGGTACCCACAGCTTGTTTAGCTCCCACAGGGCCCACTCTGCCACTCTGGGACCCACTGGGTCTGCTCTGGCTTCACACTGTACATGCACTGGGCAAGTTTTCTGCTGCTCTGCCCCTTGTTGTGGTACCCTGGACCCTTAGCCACCCTCCACGTGCCCTTGTTTAGTGGACACATGAGTGGAGTTCAAGGGGCAAAAGAGCTCCCATGTCCCAGGATTGTCTATCCTGGGTGTCACCCTGCCCTGTCCTTTTGGGGACCTTGCAACTTCAGCCCCTATGATATTTGTGCAGTCTCCAGGCTTCTCAGCCCAAGGCCAGAGGCTGAAAGCAGTCCTTGGGATTGGGGTGAGTTTGGGCCAGGAGCCTGACTGCCTCTGAGCCTGTTCCTCCTGGGAGCCCCTCAGGCTGAGAGATGGGCAGCTAAAGTGGGCCCTTCTTAAACTTTATTTGCATTGGGCAGGGCCTTGGTGTGTGGGGGTGCTGCAGTTTAGAGCAGCTGCCTTGGTGTGCTGCACCCCCAAGCACTGATCCTAGGTCCTGGGATGGGGGCGGGGAGGGTCTGTGTGCCTCCCCTGCTCCTCCCCAGCCTTTGATCTGGGGCCTGGGCAGCTGATTGACTGTGAAGGTCTCCTGTCCACTGCTTCGCATCTCTTGTCACCCACACATCCGAGGGTGGGGGCCGCAAGCAAGCGCCTCTGCTGTGTCCCTGCTCAGTCCTGGGGGAGGGGCAGGAACAAGACAGGACTTTTTTGGGGAACTTCAAAGGTACACTTTAGTAATCAGAGTTTCCAAGTTTCCCATTAATGTTTTGCCTGTGTGTGGTTTTTGGATTTAAATAAAGACTCAGAAGAAAGAGACAGGATAAAATACAGGCAGGTCCTCGCTGAGGCCCAGGATGGTTCACAGACCCAGGCGGTTCCTGCCTTTGATGTCAAACATTAATTATTAGAAGGTAGTTTTACTGGCGATCAGAACTGGGCTCTGGGAGAGGCTGGGGCTGCCCGGCGCCCCCTGGCCCTGTCCTTTGAAGTCCCTCCACAACCCCAGAGGCTGCCCCACATCTCTGTGCTCACTGGCTCAATCCTGGCAGGCACACCCCCCACGCCTGCAGCCTCCCCAGCAGCTGGCACGAGGGCTAATCCTGATCAAAGGCCCCAGGTCCCCTGGCCACCCGCCCTCCCCCTCAGGATTTCCTCTGCACCCAAACCCTCTGTCCCTGCCTGTGGCTGTGTGATGTGAATTGCCCTGAGCTGAGAATGCCCCTACCTGAACTCAGCACACTGGGCCAAGGCAGTTGCTGCTGGCATCCTCTGAGGTCTAGAGTCCAGGGCCCTGTGGTCGGGGACTCTTTGGCTGACCAGCCGTCCTCTTTTCTGCCCTGGGACTACTACCGGTTCCTAGCTGGCTGGTTCCCATCATGGTCATTGGGGGTTTGTGGACAACCCTGGATGCTGAGGGCTAAAGTCCAGTTGTCCAAGAGCCTTAGGACATGCCATAATTGGAATGTCCATTGTGGCTTGCTGGCAGATGGTCAGTAGCCGTGCAGGTGGCTGGCAAGTATCTCAGCTGCTTTTGATCCCTGGTGACTGGCAGGTGCATGTACCTCATGTGACAAGCAGGGCAGATATGTGTGTTGGGAGCTGTAGCGGAGAGTGCCCTGCAGAGCCAGGACCTGTGCCCACCAAGCCTGCTTTTTGCCAGACTGCTCCCAGCATTTAAGTCTTGTCCTGCCTCTGGGCTGGGGAGTCCCTTCTGGGCTGGCCAGGACTTATACCACCTACACTGATGCTTTCATTGTTTTATTTTGTTTTGTTTTTTGTACCGGGGATCGAACTCAGGACCTTGTACTTCCAAGGCGGGTGGCGGCACCACTGAGCTAAATCCCCCGCCTAATTCTTTCATTGTTTGCGGGGGATGTTCATGTGCTTTGTGCACACACCACTGGATGTTTGGCTCCAAAGTAGACATCACTACTGTGACCCAGGATTAGCAACTCAGTTTTCTTTTCTTTAAAAAACTTTTCTTATCTGTTTATGATGTAATTTATAGTCATAATACACAAGGTGAGGAATTAACAGAAGCCCCCCTAAAATGAAGCCCCCGCTAAATTTTCTGCAGGGAGCTGTTGTGTGGGTGTAGAGCTTCCTGACTGCTGGGGGCAACTTCGAGAGCACAGGTCAAACTGAGCCCTCTCTTGTGCCAGAAGATGCCTCTTCTTGCTGTTTCTGACAGGAGCTATGCAGATTCTCTTCTGTGGCCTGGCCCCAGCTGTCTCACAAGTGTGCTCTCAGGTCAGGCTGTCTGCACAGGGACACCTGCAGCTCATCCATCCTTAATTAAGTGTGGGCTGACTTTGGGCTGGAGGGGCAGGGTGATGGGTCTCCTCTGACCCCGGCCCTTCCCTTCCCCAGGAGTCCCAGAGTGGTCGGGGCTGGAGGGACATTTTGGTATTGGGAGCCACACCCATCACTTTAAGCATGTAGCTGTGGGGTGAGGGCTCCGAGCTGTCCCTGAGCTGATGCATGGACCATGGTGCTCAAGTGTGGGCCAGGCTGGGGCTGGAGCTCTGTGTTTCTCCCGGTGGAGGGTATGGACCCTAGGCATCTCCAGGCCCTCAACCCTGCTTCTGGACTCCTTCTTGGCCTCTGCCCTGGCCATGTGTGGCCACTCGCTGGCAGGCAGGCCGATGGTATTAGTGCAGCTGTTGTCTCCTCTGGGTGGGATGCAGGGCTGAGGCCTTGCTTGGTGCTGAGCAGCCGGCATCATTTCTAGACTGCATGGGAGGTCCAGGATTTCTATGTTGGAGCCTGGGCCTTCCTTGCAGCCCCAAAGCCTGGGGTCAGGTTAGGGCCTTTGATGGTGACCATGTGCTCTGGCGCCTCCCTTCCTGGACCACTGGGCCTGGTGAGTAACTCCGGAGGCTTGGCTTGAGTCCCTCTCATAGAGATTCATTTAAGCTCCAAACCTCAAGGGGAAACAAAACCAGTGTCAGGACGGCACTGAGGGCGAACAGAAACCTTCCCAGAAAGGCTGGAAAATCTGAGATTAGGTCACCTCTAAATAGTTTTTACATTTTTTTTTTTCCCTGTGTGTCATCCCATCCTGGAAAATCACTGTCAAAAGAAGGAAACCCACTGGGGATTTAGCTCAGTGGCACCTCGCCTGCCTCACAAGCGCAAGGTCCTGAGTTTGATCTCTGGTACCATAAAATAAAAGGAAACCCCAGGAGGGTCACTTCTTTGCTGTTTTGTTTTGAGACAGGATCTTGCTGTGTAGTTTGTGCTGGCTTTGCACTCAGGCTGGGCTCAAACTTGGAGAGATCCTCCTGCCTCAGCCTCCAAAGTGCTGGGATTATAGGTATGTGTCATCACACCTGGCTACAGGGCTACTTCTGATGAGAGTGGACCCCCTGTGGTCACGGACCTCTTTTTGCCTGGCCCTGGCTGGGGGTGTCACTGACTCGGCCCCTCCAGTTGGCCCCATGGCAGCTCAAGCCGTGTCTGCCTTTGGGCTAGACATGGCCTCTTGTGCCTGATTTGGGCTCTTTGGGGTCAAAGTTGAAGAGTGTGCAGACCACTGGGGGCTGCTGCTCCTGCCTGCTCAGCACCCCAGCCCAGTCTTTCTGCCCCTTGTGCCTCTTTTCTGGTTTCCACATGTCCCTTCCATCTGCACAGTCTGCTCAAGGCCAGGGTCTGGAAGTCTTTGCCAGGGCCCAGTGTTTACAGGAAAAAGACACCCTGGACAGGGCTTAAGCAAAGCGGATTTTATGCCAAGGTCTAGAGCCTGTGGGGCAGCAGTGACACAGCCACCCTTGGAGACTCCTCCAAAGCCAGCTGCCTCTCAGGCACTCTGTGCCTCAGTTTCCTCATCTGTCATGTGGCAGTCATCATGCGAATTTGTTTTGAGGATTTGAGGAGCCAAACACACATGAGCCTCAGAATGTGCCCCTAGTCAGGTGTGATGGCACACACCTGTAATCCCACCACTTGGGAGGCTGAGGCAAAGGATTGTTGTGAGTTCAAGATCAGCCTGAACTACACAGTGAGACCCTCTCTCAAACAATAAAAAACAAAATATGCTCCCCGTGCCCACTCTGGCTGGACCCTCTGGTCTGCCTTTCCTTACTCTGGCTTCAGCACCTTCTACCCTCAGGAGAGACTGGGCCTTTGGCTCTTCCTGGCACAACAGTTCGAGGGGGAAGAGTGTCCTCGGAATAGAAGGAAGGCTGCGTCCTTGGAGGCTGAGCATGTTCAGATACCTAGGCCCCACGGTATCACACAGGAGAGGCACTGAGGCCCCTTGGCAGCCTCTGGGCTGTGCTGGATTCTTGGCCCATGATGGCCACCTGTCAGGAGCCCGAGAAGCTCCTGGGCTTCATCTTCTTGGCCCTCGTTGAAGCATTCAGGTGCTGCCATGTGGACCTGTGGCCTCCCCCTGCGGCAGGTGTAGTGTGGAAGCCATTCCATGGGGAGGGGGTTGGATCAGCTCCTTGCTGGCCGTGAGATGCCCCAGGAAGTAGGGAGGGTGGCAGCGGCAGGGTGTGGTCCCCAGTGAGACAACTGCCTGTGAGAAGAGCTGTCTAGTTCCTTGGGTGACAACAGGACATTTCCAGGATGGGCTGTAACACTGGTGCAATGGTGCCCTGGGCATGATGCTCATGAGCTCTGGACTACTCTGTTCCCCGCAGACACTGCGGTGCTTCAGAGGCCTCCACGAAGCATGTGAGCAGTACATGCATGTGCACTGGAGGGAGAGCAGAGTGAGACAATGTTAACATCGGCCCAGGGTGTTCATAGCACCACCTGCCAACATTGCTGTAGAGTCTTCGTTTTTCAGAAGAAGAAAATGGGCCAGCCTGCTCACTCTGTACCTGTAGACCTCCTCGACCTGCCTCTCCCTGGCTTTTGTCTTGACCTTAGTGATGTGGCTCTGGAGGGCCAGGATCACTTGTTCCACAAGTTGGGGGAGGAGAGCTGCAAGAGCCCTGAGTGTCTAGAAAATACCAAACTAGTGTCTGTGTCCCTAGTCCAGGAGCAGCAGAAGCTGCCTCAAGATCGGTTGGTGAGGGCTGGGGATTTAGCTCAGTGGTACCGCACCTGCCTCACAAGCGCACGGTCCTGAGTTCAATCCCTGGCATGGGGAGATAGTGGGTGGATGTGGTGGCACACGCCTGTAATTCCAGCACTCAGGAGGCTGAGGCAGGAGGATCACTGTGAGTTGGAGGCCAGCCTAGACTACATAGTGAGTTCAAGACCAGCTTGGACTATGTAGTAAGACCCTGTCTCAAAAAGAAAAAGTAAAGATTGGTTGGTGAAACCCTGGACAAAGTGGAGGTGAGCTTGTCTCCTCCACCTGCTTCCTGCATTGGGCTCTATGCTGTCTCCTCTGTGGAAGGACACAGACCAGCCCTTCTTTTCTCTTGGCAGAGTTGTGGTCTCTAGAGTTCAAGTTTTTCTGGGCCTTTTCCCGGCAGCAGACCTGGCTGTCTCTCATAACTCTGGCTATGTGCTTCCTCTTTCCTTGATGATCTTATTCCTAGGCCTCTGTCCTTCGTGTAAAACCCTCTCTATGTCTACCTAAGATGGGAGCTGTGAACACAGCTGTATGGCTGTGTCTGGAGGTCCCCCTAAGCCTCATGTGGTCACAGATAGAGCTTTTTGGAGGTGGCTGGATGCAGGCTGTGTGGTTCTGGGATTAAGGGTGTGATGCTAGGATTAAACGTGTCTCACCCTGGGTGTGAGTGCTATCTGCCCTAAGTGGGAGTATCCTGAGTACAACATAAGGAACAGAAAGAGGGCTGCTGTTGTTGCTTGGTGCTGTTGCTTCCTTTGCTGGTTTGCTGCTTCTATGCTTTGCTGCCTTCTTCTCTGAGATGCCCCTCTGCCATGTGCCACCCTGCCTTGTGGCCAGCCAATTATGGATTGAAACACCTACAATTAAATCTTTCCTCTCTAACTTTGCACTTTGGGTATTTTGTGTCAGCAATGAGCAAATTAACTAAGACAACAGCTGTTGAGGCCAACAGAACAGCAAGTGAGAGCCAGGCGCTGGGTAGGGAGTCCCGAGTAGATAAAGTCAGGGCATGGCTTGCAACAGTGCTGTGCCCACCCGGCCACCTGCCTGAGATTGCCCTGCTTCAGCCCCTCCCTGCCCAGTGTCCTCGTCTGTACTGGAAACTGTCCTGGGGAGACTCCAGGGCCGATGGTGCTTCTCCACTCCTGTGAGTTCCCTGGCTCCTCCTGACACTGCTCTGTAGCAGTGATGCTTGCTATCATGCTGGCGGCATACGCTGTCAGTTCTTGCGGGAGACTTGGGAGGCCTGACCCTCTGCAGCACTCATCCAGCCTGATCCTTCTGCCACCCTCAAGTTCAGCAGAGCTGCTCTGGATGGGCCCTGGCCAATCTGCCCTGTCACCCTGGGCCCTGCGTGGGGCCCGGGCTCTGGGTGCTATGTGACAGTCTTCTCTAGCAGAGCAGAGCTGCCAGGAGGGAAGGGAAGGGTAGGGGTCGAGGGTAGTTTCAAAACATGGTTTGTCATCTTTAGTTTTCAACTAATTCAGTGGCCCTTAGCATTGTGAAGCAGGTGGCTGCTGGTGCCTGTGTCCCCCATCTCAGAAGTAGCTTGGAGCATGGGCTGTGGGTCTTGGTCATCAGTGCTGCCCAGGGTGTCGTTGTGCCAGTGACCTGTTGTCTTCCTTGATAGCCCCAAGCTGTGCCCAGGAAGTTGTAGGAGAGCCTAGGTGACCATATGCTCCTGAGGATTAGCTTTGTAAACTGTCCTAAGTCTGTGTGGGGCCCTGTCAGGGTGGTCAGGCACAGCATGATGCTGTCCACTGCATGCCACCTGCCCACTGGGACTTAGTATAGACGCTTACGTGCCCAGGGCCAGCTCTTCCAGAGGAGGGTCTGGAACTAGCCACCGGAGAGACTGCTCTTTTGCTCAGAGTTTTTTGGTGTTTAGTTTAGGCTTTTTGTTTTGTTTTGGTTTTTGGTACTGGGGATTGAACTCAGGAGCTTGTACTTGCAAGGCACTGAACTAAATCCCTGGCCATTTTGTTGTATTTTTTTTGAGACAGGGTATCACTATGTAGTTCAGGCTGGTCTTAAACTCACTATGTAACCCAGGCTGGCCTTGAACTCAACAGCAATCCTCCTTCCTCAGCCTCCTGAGCACTGGGATTACAGGTGAGCAGCACCACACATAGCCTCAGGGCTTTGAGGGCCAGTGGCCATAGGTTGCGCCTATATCAGGATCCCAGCCTGGCCTCCACTCCACCCCGACTCGCAGCCTGGGCTGGCCCCCTGTGGACACGGCAGCTCCTGGTTCAGGGTGTGTCCAGTCTGCCCACTCTCCCTTGGGAGTCCAGGCAAGCCTGTGGCCCTGCTGGAATGCAGGCGCTGTGGCATGGGGCAGCCTGGCGCCTGGTAGCTTGTTATGAAGGGCCTCAGTACAGACTGCTGCAGTGGCAGCTGCCGTGTCGTGTGGTTGTGGCTTGGAAAGGGCACCCCCCCGCAGGGCTTTGGGTCAGCCACCTGTGGGCCCTTGCCAGAACCTCCACCAGGCCTTCCTGGCCCTTCTGCCAGGACCATGCTTGAAGTCAGAGGGCTCCCTGACTGGAGCCACAGGAGGTGAGACGTGCATGACCGTGTGCCAGGCTTTCAGGGACAGTCGCTGGAGTGGCCCTGGAAGTACCTGAAATGGGCGTGCCTCAGGCTGAGATTGTGTGGATGTGGGATTCCCAGACTGTGGGGGGCTGAAAGGGGCGCTGAGGGGCAGAGAGGGAACTGAGCCTGGGTCCTGGGCTGCATGCCCGGGCACCCTCCCTTCTGCTCTCTGTGAGCAGGACAGGACCAGCTCCGCACCTCAGTCAGGCTGGCTCCACTGAGCAGCCTCAGCACCGAGGCGCTGTCCCACCCTCCCGGACACTACACACACTGCGGGCCTGCCTTGTAATTTTCACTACCATTGATGCCAATTAGGAGTGGCGCTGTCCCTTCCTCTGTCTCCAGGGTGAGCAGGAGAGCCAGCTTGCTCCCCATGGGAGGAAGAGATGGAGTCAGCGCGGCCGTGGGCTGTGGCTGAGAGGGCAGTGGGGGCAGATGGCTGGGGTTTTTGCCAACACTCTAATTTGGTGGCTGTTGCTGCCCCTCCCCTTTGTGGAGCCCTGACGTGGCCTGAAACTGGAATGCTGTTCCCCAAGTCAGTTCCTTGATTTTGGGGTTCCCCATTTAGGCAGAGAAATACGCAGGGGAGCTGCCCAAATTGACATGCACCCACTCCCCGAGTTCCCCCGAGCAGTGCCAGTGCCCATCCTGGCCTGAGCCAGACCTTCGAGTCTTGGCCCTTGCTGGTGAGGGTGGGTCTCCATTTTAAACGCTGAATGGGCCAGGTCCAGCTCTGGACAGGGTGAGCTGGGGGGTCCTGCCTTCGCCCTGTCTAGGCAGGTGGCCTGGGGAGGCATTGGTTAGGATCAGCCTGCATGCCAAGACTGAAGCCCCCAGGAAGCCCAGGTCAGCTGAGACCTTCTGCCCCCAGCCTGTGGACCGAGTTCCTGTGGTGTGCCACCCTGACCTGGAGGACCTGCTGGAGGCCTGGCCAGCAGAGCTGCCCGACGAGTTCTTTGAGGTGACTGTGGATGACGTGAGGAGACGCCTGGCCCAGCTCAGGAGTGAGCGGTGGGTGCTTCCCGCCACACTTTGCCCATCCCCCACATGGGCCCTTGCCCAGGTCACCAACACCTGTGCCCTCAGCAGCACCTCCTGGTCCCCTTCTGTGGGAACCTGGCGGAGACCTGACCCTTTACATCCACCGTAGGAAGCGCCTGGAGGAAGCGCCTCTGGTGACCCAGGCCTTCAGGGAAGCTCAGATGAAGGAGAAGCTGCAGCGCTACCCAAAGGTAGGGGAGCTGGGGGCTCCGGTATCCCATGTGGGAGCACACTGCACCGTGTGACCACACTGAGCAGCTGGCACCACTGACCACTCTCAGGTGTCTGTGCAGCCAGGTTCCTCGTTAACCAGCTAATCCTTTTGACACATGTGATAGGAAAAAAAATGTTTTTGTACTACTGGGACTCAAACCTGGGGCCTCTTCTGTGCTAGGCAAGTATTCCATCACTGAGCTACACCCCAGTCCTACAGCGAGTCTCAGAGCGGACTTACATGTGTACAGATGGGCTCTGATGGAGCATGAGGGCGTGGCCAGGCCGGGAGTGGGGCTGTGTGGTGTGGTCCCTCCCTGTGCTAGGCTCGGCCTAGGCAGTACCTGCTGACCACTTTGCTTGTCCCAACTTAGGTGGCTCTGAGGGTCCTGTTTCCTGACCGATACGTGCTGCAGGGCTTTTTCCGCCCCAGTGAGACAGGTAAGCAGCCCTGTAGTGTGGGTGGGGTGAGGTAGGAGGCCAGCTGGACCCTTCTGGGTTCCCTGGCCATTTGCTCTTCAGGCTCCAGGGAGAGTAGGCAGTTGCAGGCTTCTCTCCTCTTTGAGGGGTATTCAGAGGGTCCTGGGCTGTAGTGTTAGATGGGGCCAGGTGTGGACAGGATTTCTACCACAGGGCCTCCGTTCCACCCCAGGGAGCGTGGTCTTGGTGCTCTGTGCACCTGCCTCTTTTCGGCACAAGTGGGTGGGAGCACCCAGAGGACAGATGTAGTGAAGTCTCCAGTCCAGGGTGGGGCTCTGGGACCTGTCCAGAGACAGCTGGGTGGGACAGTCTCACTGTGATGATGGGTGAGGGAGAGACTAGGGGTGCTCTGGGCCACGATAGGCCCCCGGGCTAGGAGGAGCCAGGCCTCTCCTGGGTGGGGGTCCGGGCAGCAGCCTGCACAGCATTTGGGAGGTTGTGGGAGTCAAATTCCCACCTCTGGGATTTAGCTTCTGCTGAGATGGTGGGTGCTAAGCTTGAGGTTGGTGTCCCCAGGGGCTGCCTTTGTGGTGCCTAGGCCAATGGGCCCGTAGGTGGTGGGGGTGGGAAGGCTGGCTGGAAGCAAGTGGCTTGGGCCTGTACTGTGAAGACTTCTGCTCTCTCTGCAGTGGGGGACTTGCGAGACTTTGTGCGGGGCCATCTGGGGAATCCTGAGCTGCCCTTCTACCTGTGTGAGTCCCTCCTGAGCCTGCCTCAGTTGTGTCCTGATCTCCCCTGTCCCTGGTCCTGGCTTGAGGGTGGGGGCTCAGGACTGCCTCCCTCCCAGTGGTCTTTCTATAGAAATGCATCATTTGCTCCAGCTGCCCGCCCCCAGGCCCTTATCAGTGTCACACTGGACCTGGGAAGAGCCAGAGATGGGATGCTGCCCCATTTCTGAGTCCTGCTCCTTAGCCTTGCCTCTCCCCAGCTCAAGCTGCAGAGAAGGGCCCTCGGCCTATAGAGGGCACCTGGGTGGTGAAGGCCCCTTCTGAGCCCCCCACCAAGCTTCTGTAGCAGTGGAGAGAGGGCTAGGGCTGAGAGCTGTGGGACTCTTGAGAGGCCCTGAGGCCCTGAGACCCATTGTCCCTGGGGGCGTGCAGGGCAACCCACTTCCTGACAGATGCACCTTCTCCCCACCCCTGCAGTCATCACTCCTCCCAAAACGGTCCTGGATGACCCGACGCTGACCCTCTTTCAGGTACCCAGGGCCTCACTGGGGGTGCCACTGGGGCGGGGGCACATTGGGAGGGCAGGGCGCCATCTAGGGCGAGGCCTGCGGTTGGGAAGGAGCACCCACCCTGGCAGGCACAGCCAGCGGGTAATAAAGCCTTTGAGAGCCGGTGAATTCAGAGGGAGCAGCAGCCTCTGAAGTTGTTTCTGACAGGGCTTTCCAGCCTCCTCCGCTTCCTGCCTGGCCCCAGGCGGGGATGGGCCTGCCTTACTAGCTGGCCTCAGTCCTGAGCTGGGGCTGCTGAGAGGTCCTGGCTTTGGGCTTCTGAGTAACACCAGCCCCTGCCCAGCTTCTGGATGAGGAAGGGGCATAGGCAGACCTGGCAGAGGGCTGTTGGGAGCCCCGGAAGGGTTGGTGCTCTCGAGGTGGCTGCCTGGGAGCGCTGGCCCTGGGCTGGGGGTTGCTGCTTCCTATACCCATATCTGGGCCCAGCCTTTCCTCTGGAAACCCTAGCCTATGCTGGAGATGCCTGTTGGCTCACTCTCTCCTGCCCTGGAGGGCCCTAGAGGTCCTGAGAGGTCTGATCCCATGTCCCTCCAGCCCCTTCCAGAGCCAGGAGGGTTGAATGTCCTGTCCTCTTCTCCCCCTCACCCCTAGCAGCTGAGACCTCCCCTCCCCTCAGGCCTAATGGTTTCCTCTTCAAAGTTGCTTCAGATATTTTAATTAACAACAGAGGCGGCCAAAGGCCTCTGTAGAGGTCTGGGCTGAGGGTAACAGTCTGCTGCCTGGAGCCACCCTTGTTGGGGTGAGATGGGGCCTGAAGCAGGCGGGCAGCAGAGGATCAGCTGGAATCTCACCAGGGACAGTGGGGAGAGGGGTGGGTTGAGGGTGAGGCCAGCCTGTGACCCCCCCGCCACCAGGCGCCAGGACTCTGCTCCATCTTCACTTCTGCCTTCCCCACTGGCTAGCCTGTTGATAAACACTGAGTTTGGAAGATGATTCGGGATGTAGGGCCAGGCCCCTGCCCCCAGCTAGGAGGCCCCGCAGAGCCCTGGGGTGCCTTGTCCAGCCAGCCTTGATTTCTAGTGACACTCTGCCCCTGCCCCCAGCAGCCGTCTCCTTTCATCTGTCAGCTCAGCCTGGAGCCTGCTGCCATCTGAGCTGGCAGGGCAGAGGAAGGAAGCCTGCCCCCCTCCCCGGCAGCGGCAGTGGGCTGGCAGGCCGAGCTTTCATGTCTGTCAGGGCTATGCTCTGGCTGCCTGTCACCCAGTGGTGTCCAGGTCCAGCCTGCTCCGGGAATGGCATTGTGGGGGATGTGTGGGTCTCACTGGGCAAAGAGAGCAGTGGTACTTGGGAGGGATGGGGGCAGTCAGGAGTGAGGACATGACCAGAGGAACGCAGAACAGATGCCCAACTCTGTGCTCTAAACCTTCCTTTCCCAGAGTGCTGGGGTCCTAGCCTTGCCCATCCCAGCGGCACCTACCACCTCACTCAGGGACTCTTCCACCCTGCAGGAAGTTGAGCCAGCCACAGGGGCCTGAGGCACGCCTGCAGCGTGGAGAGGGCTCATCTCTCTCGCTCTCAGTGTGTTCTGGGGACTGCAACCTCTGTCCTCTGTCTGTGCGCCCCTCCCCGCACTGTCCCTGAGGTCAAGGCCATGAGATAAAGTTTGTCTCCCCACACCCTTCTGAGTGACTGGGGTTAGCAGGTAGGAATTTTGAGTGGTCTGCTGAACTTTGAAAGCAGGCGTGGAACCCCTTTCTGGTGGCTAGGGTGTTCTTCTTTTTGTCCCTTTTATTTGATGGGGACACCAGAGTCCCAAGCCTGAGGGAAGGCCTGGTTCAGGAGGGGCCTGTAGGGCTCTGCCGTGAGGGAGGGTCCTTCCCCAAGGCCTCAAGCCCTGTGCCCCTAGGTGGGCCCCCCTCTTACTGGGAGGTCTGGACAATGCCAGTGTCCTGGCCTGTCCCCAGACTAGATACAGAGACCAGGCTTCTGCATGGGGCCTCAGGTTGTGAGGGACAATGAGCCCCCTCTTCAGGGGACCTTGGTGTCTCCCACCCATAGAATCTACAGCTGCTCTGCCTTGTTAGAGGAAAAGGCATCACTTTGGCCCTAGCCCCAGCTTAGTGCCTCCCCTGAGCACATCTTACCACACCTTGGTCCCCGCTCCACCCAGGAGTGCACCTGTCCTGCAGGGCAGTGTGGCTCTTAGGGGTGTGAACCAAGGTGTGGGAGTTCCTGAGTATCCTGCATGGGGTGGGTGCTGCACTGTCCCCAGGACCTGGCTGGGGTTTCCACAGGTGGGAGAGGAAAGTGTAGTGGGACTTGGGTAGGCTTATTTTGGGAGCCCATCTGGAGGCCTCACCTCCCAGGAAATTGGCTGCCTGTGCCGCCTCTGTGCCCTCATCAGTGTGAACTGTCCCTTGGAGGCTAAGCACAGGCACGTGGGGATGGAACGAGCTACTGGCCAAGTGCCCCTGCCTAGCAGTGGGCAGAGCTCTTCCCTCTCCTACTCCTCTCTGCCTCCTCTCAGACAGTGCCAGACAAGGGGTCCCGTGGGAGGGGGTTGTAGTGATGCCAGCACTGCTGTGCCCTCTCCTTAAGCAGCTTCTGAGGGAGACACCCTGTGGCCAGCAGTACATGGGGAACGGGTGGAGCGCAGGGCAAGGCCAGCGAGGCTCCCCAGGAGAGCTGAGAAGAGTGGGGGCCACAGCTGTGAACCTGGTCGGGTTCTCTGCAGTGGGGACACACATTTGGAACACAGAGATGGGGCCTTTGGTGAGACTCATACCGTGCCCTTTTCCTAACTCCTGGGCTTCCAGTGCTCTCCAGAGGCTCTAGGGCAGCCTCCCCCCAGACCCCTGCTTAGGAGCTTTGATGCAGGCTTCACAGTTGGGTTTCAAAGCATTCACCGCCCTTGTTTGTGTCCCTCGCTGTGGGCTGGAGCTGAGGTTTCAGCGTTCCTAGGCTGGCCTTTGAAGCTTGCTCTTATTAATCTTTTAACATCCCCACCCCAGCCCCCACCCCACAGCCCGAGGCACTCCCAGCAGCTTGGGGCTGAACAGCTTTCCACCCTCAGCCGGCAGCTGCGGCCCCTTCCAGGAGCTAGCGGCCATCCCCAGTGGTCTTGAATTTGGCCACGTGGCCAAGGCCTACCACACCCACCCTACCTCCCTTGGGATAAGGAGAGGATGTGACACCATGACACTGGAGGGGCTCACCCTGATGTGGCATCCCAGTTGAGCCACTGGGGGGGTGCTCAGTGCCCAAGCCTAGCCCCCAAAGTGCTGTCCCCCCATGGCAGAGGAAGCTGCCACCAGGCCTCACACTTGGGTTTTCAGTGTTCCTTGCCTGGTTCTGGTGAGTGAAGAGTTGGTAACTGGCCCTTCTCTGCCTTGCCCCACCCAGCCCCGCAGTGACAGCTGTGGCCTAGCTGGTGCTTTCTCCAAGCACATCTCACCCTGGGACCCAAGGAGGTTGGCTCTGGGAGCCAGTACCTCTTGTCATCGAGGCTGGTCTGCCCTCCAGGGAGCTCCTGTCTCCCAGCAGGTCCAACACTCACAGACCCCCAGTGTTTGGGGCGGTGGTCAGTGGGGGAGGCGTAGGCCTCCATCTCATTCCTGGACAGCAGCAGGCTGCCCTTCCCCCAGTGCCCTCCATCCCTGACCCCATCCACCCATGCCTGTCTCCTCAGACCTTTCCTGTTGTGCAGGATGTGCCAGAGTTGATATGAGCTTTGAGACTGACCTCCCAAAAGTTTTGCTTTTTATGTAGTCCAGGCTGGCCTCAAACTCACAGCAATCCTGCCTCAGCCTTCTAGGTGCTGGGACTACAGGCGTGCACCACCATGCCCAGCCCTGACCTCAGGAAAGTTAATGTTGGGCAGGAGGCAGAGAGGAAGGTGAAGAGAAATGCAGGGCAGGAATTCATTCATACAGATGAGAAGTGCGGCTCCCAGCTGGCAGTAGGGGCTGACCTGTGGGTGAGGGCCCTGTGGTCCATGCTGGGTGGACTGAGGGAAGAGCCCTGGTCAGGACCCCACAGAGCCCCATGGAACCTCTGCCTGCCTGCTGCCCACTGAGCCCCCACTGCCTCCCTACAGGCGAATCTTTTCCCTGCAGCCCTTGTGTACTTTGGAGCACCGGAACCAGCAGGTGAGGGGCTCTGCTCTTTGGACCCCACCAGCCATCCCTGTGCCCTGCACCCCAGCACATCTGGTGCCCTGGGCTGGGGGACCTCATGTGAGCCTGGGGGGCGTGTGCAGCTCCACATCTGCTCCCTGGGGCACCACATGCTGAGTGGGCTGAACCTTTGCAGGTGTCTACCTAGAGCCTGGGCTGCTGGCACGCACCATCTCCCCGTCAGCAGCTGACATGCTGGTGGCTAGGTGAGTGCTCAGGGTGGGAGGGGATGCCCCCCAGGGAGTGCCTGCCATCCTCACCTGGGTCTGTCCCCCAGGTGCATGTCCAGGACTGCCAGGTCCCCAGCACCACAGCTAGACCCTGACCCTGTGCCCCTCGAGTCTGAGCCAGCTGCTGAGGAGGGATCAGTGGTTGCCCCTGACACCATCTCAGGGTCTGGCCAGCCTGTGAAGAGGAGTTTGGACAAGGTGCCCAAATGGCTGAAGCTGCCAGGTGTTTACCATGGGTTGGCTGGGTGGGGCAGGGCGGCTGGTGGGAACCAGGACCCACAGTCACCCTGGTGTGTTTGTGTTCCAGCCAGCAAGAGGTGAAAGCTGCCGGCCAAGAGGTGCCTGTCTGCCAGGTGCAGGACCCCACCCCTTCCCTGAGCAGGAATAAAGACATGCTCAAGGTCTTCCTTCCCATCATTCTTTCTGCAGAAAAAGCCCCTAGGCCTTGGCCCACCTGCTCATGCATGGCTGCCCGGACAGTCCTGGGGAGTCTGGCTAGCCTGCAGTATGGCCTGTGTTACTGTTAATAGGTCCAGGTACTTTCAAAAGGCCTGGCAGGCAGAGCCCTGGACTTACTGGCTGCTGCTTCTAGGTTATCTCATCAGTTCCCCTTCTATCAGGATGAAAGTATGGAAGGAAGGGTCTCCCTGGCAAACTAATCTGCAACTTCAGGATAATTTAAGGTCTTATGGTTCACTAAACCCCTAAGGGGCTGCTATTATCTGTTCTGGGGCCTGACTGTATACCCTTCCAGAAGGGGAGGGGGAAACCACCAAGAAATTATGGCTCCTAGAGCCCGAGCTCTGACCTCAGAGCTAAACACCCCTGCCCTGGGAGCTTGGGAAGCTCCAGGAAGGTGGGTCTAGGTCACTCAGCAGGGTGCTGGGATCCAACATCCCTTAGAGTGCCATGAGCAGAGCTGGCTGGCCAGCACCTGAGCTTGGGAGGAGTTCCCAGGTCAGAGAGTGACCTGCAGTTGGGCTGGGAGGGAAGGCAGGTTCCTTATTTCAGCACAGCCTCTGGGCAGGCATAGGGTTCAGCAGCTGATTCCCAGGTCCCTCACACTTTCACTGTGTCCTGGTCCTAGCCTTAACCCACTGCAGCCCAAGGCAGGAGTGACATTTCCTAGGCAACCCAGCCGTGTATGAGGGCTCTGGTTTCCTCAGCAGGTAGTGGGCCACAGTGCCTTGTTATCTGCCCTCTGCAGGATTCTGCCTGTGCCCTACTGCAATACTGTAGATGGGAGGGAGCAGGGTAGGCTTTAAAGCGAGCTGACTTGAGTTGATTAACATCAACAAGAAGGCCAAGCCTACAAGACAGGTGTTAATTTATTGGTGTTGCTTTGTGAAGACAAAGTTTATAGCTCAGGGAATATCGGGTGGCTAACAAACTACACACCAGCTTTGATGTGGCAAGGCAGCTGGTTGGGTTGTAGAACACATGGGCTATCTAGGGCGGCTGCAGCGCGGAGACAGACCAGCCCTCCTCCCCGCTGCACCTGCCTTCCCTAGGACCCACAGGACCATTCCCAGGGGCCCATGAGCCACAAGCAGGATGCTAGGAAGGCAGCAGCTGCCAGGATCTTGTCATCCTTCAGAGGCTAACGGACAGTACTGGGACCAGGTATCAACGCTGGTATGGATCTAGCCCAGACCCTTCGGGCCACAGGAGGCTCAGCAGCTTGCAGGGGAGTACTGGCTTCCTGGGGGAGATGGGTACCTTAGAAGTCCAGGAGCTGCAAGGGAAAGGGGTACTCAGAGTGAGTGGCCTGGTGCTCTTTAGGACACTGCAGCCGCCAGGCCTGCACACCACATGTACATACCAGCTGAGGAAGCACCTTCTCCAGCTGGTCCACGTCCACCAGGGCCATGTCTTCTGCCTGGGCCTGCCGCACCCCACGGATAGCTGCTTCTGATGTGACACAGAGAAGTGAGGTAGAGGGAATTAGGGGCTTGAGCTCTAGCTCCACCTCACCCGCTAAAAACAGCTTCTCAGAACACTAAGCTCAGGTACTCATGGGAAACTGGGAAAAATTTAGTTTTCCCACAGAAAAGCTAGCAATCGCAAGTGCTCTGGTGGTTGCTATCCCTGGGCTCACCCACGACGAAGATCCTCAGGAGCTCCGCCATAAGCTGCAGGGCGTCCCCACTGACTGCAGGGGGAGAACAGATTAGGATGGTTGCACACTTCAGTCCTCGCCTCCCGCCCCTCTGCTAGCACCCGCACCTTTGGTTTTGTCATCCCTGAAGTGCAGGTGCAGCAGTCTGTTCACCAGCTCCTAGGGGGAGGGAGGGCTCAGTGCCAGCCAGCCACGGCTTCCTGGGTGCTGTGACCAGGGACGGTGTTTTTGGATAGGAGGTTGGGACTTCTCTCAGTGGGGGACTAGTAAGGAAGGGCCGCCCCAGTTATCTCTCCTTTCTGGGGCTCCAGGGAGAATGAGGGAAGAGGAGAGGTGAGTATTCCCTAGGAGGAAGCACCTGCTAGTGAGGGTGGCTGGCCCCTCTGAAGGTCTGCCCCCAGTTCTGCTTAGCTTGCACCAGCTCTGTCCTGCTGTGCCCATGGCACCAAAGTGCATTGTCCTTTTGGAGGTGACTTATACAGTGGCATAGCTGGAGAGAGGCCAAGGGCCTGCTTGGTTTCCCTCGGTGGGAAAGTGGGCGTTGTGTGAGTTTGAGGGGAGCAGCAGGACTTTTGGAAGGATGCTGGCTGCTGGGTCTCCAGGGAGGCTGCAGAGCCAGACCTACCTGTGGGACCTCCTAAGGAGGAAGGATGACAAGCAGGGAGGGCCCAAGAGACACACTTGAGGTCACCCATTGAGCACCCAGGAGCCCAGACAGTGGAAGGTGGGCTGGACCACCGTTGCCAGCCACGGGTGAGCCAGCTAGAGGGAGTGGAGGCCCGATGGAGCCTGGAGGTGCAAGTGAAACACTTCCCGGCCGCGCTGGAACCGAAGGGTCCCTGTCAACAACCACGAGGGCGGAGCGCCACCTGCTGGGCCCTCTTTCCTCGCGCTCTTACCAGGAAGGCAACTGAAGGGGCAAAAACCGATCTGTTTTAGTCCCACCGCGCTGCCCAGCCCTCAGAAGTCCAAAAAAGTAGCCAATGCACGGGATTAGACGACAGCTCTGGAATTCACTCCACGCACAAGCGAAAGTGGCCTCCCGGAGGAGCCTGGGACGCGCGCCAAGTGCGGCCCGCGCCGAGCAGGCTTCGGCTAAGGCTGCACGCCCCTCCCTTCCGGCACCCTCACCAGCTCGGGCCCGAGCCCTCGGCACTCGAGGTGTCCAGGCAGGCTTGGTCTGTGCCCCACTCGGGCAGGCACCCCCCCTAGCAATGGCCTCTCCGCCGTCGGTGACCCTGCTTCCTCCCGCGACAGGCGCAGCGCG